>NC_044033.1:362570727-362879477 GCF_901765095.1 Microcaecilia unicolor | reverse complement strand
AGTCGCATGATCACCAGTCAGTGCCTGTCAATGTGTCTGTCTATATGTCTATTAATCAGTTTATTTGCTTATTTACTTGAATTTATCTCATCCAAACACAAGTTTTAAGTCTTCTTTCTGTAGGGACCCCCAGCGGATACCTGCTGTAAGGCAGTCTCTGGGGCTTGATAAAGTTGATGGGCCCTGTGGGGTGGGGAGAAGAAATACTTTTCAAGACCCTCACTCTTACCAGTCTCTTTGAATCTGGTTAAGATTCCTCGGCCTTTTCTGTATGGGGGGTGCTCATAGAAATAAACCCAATCCACACCATGGGGCCCTTTTACTAAACTAAACGTGGATAGCGCAAACAAATCGACATTACCGTCAGGGTAGCATGGGCATTCAGCAGTAATTTCGAAGTTGGTGCATGCTGTTTCCTGTGGTAGAAAAATGTTTTCTACCACAGGGGCATTCACGGCGGTAATCAACAGCGTGGCCACATTGCTGCGCACTGTCTGATTACCGCACCAAGTAAACAGGTGGTAGTAAGGGCTCAGGCAGTAAATAGCTGCATGCTACTTTTAATATTAGTGCACAGCCATTTACTGCCCCTTTTTAAAAAAAGACCTTTTTTCCCACTGTGGTGAAAAATGGCCCAGTATGCACCAATTTCATACATCCAAATTAGTACAGGCCACTTTTTACCGCAGCTTAGTAAAAGGGCCCCTAAGCAGTGGCGATCCTAGGTCCACTCCTGGCGGATCGCCGCTGCGCACCCCCACCCCCCGGGTGCAACAGCGTCTATCCCCCCAGGGTGCAGCAGGACACACACCCCCGGCGCAATGACACCCCCCTCCCCAGTGCATCAAGCCCCCCCCCGGCGCAATGACACCCCCCTCCCCGGCGCATCAAGCCCCCCCCCCCCCAGGTGCATTCTTGGCTGCTGGAGGGTGCAGAGAGCAACCGCGCGCCTGTCGGCTCCACTGGCTCCCTGCTCCCTCTGCCCCAGAACAGGAAGTAACCTATTCCGGGGCAGAGGGAGCAGGGAACCAGCGGTGCCGACAGGCGCACGGCTGCTCTCTGCACCCTCCAGCAGCGTGCACCCATGGCGGACCACCCCCACCGCCCCGCCCTTGCTAAGCCGCTGCCCCTAAGTGACACTGCATAAAGATAGGACTGACTTTTATGCGGTCTGATATGGCCACTTTACTGAGGGGCCCTTTTTACCAAGCTGCATAAGCACCTACACACTCCCAACACATGCCAATTCTGAGTTACCACCCGGCTACTGCATGGCCCAGCTGGTAAGTTCATTTTTGACACACGTCCGATATGCGTGTCAGAAAATATTTTTATTTTCTGGCAAGTGGGCAGTAATTGGCATTTGAGCGCACGTTGACCATTACCACACGGTTAATGCATGAGACCTTACCGCTAAGTCAATGGCTGGCAGTAAGATCTCAGACCTAAAATGGACGACCGCCAATTTTCATTTTGCCACAAGTCCATTTTCAGGCCAAAAAATTTAAAAAAGGCATTTTTTTTTACAGGTGTACTGAAAAATGATTCTGTGCGCAGCCAAAACATATGACTTTTACCGACGACTGTTATACATTGACTATGTTTCCCATAATCCTTTGGTATCCCATATCTATTCCTCTCCATCTTCCTACACCTACCTCCTAATGCTCATTTCATTTACGACTTAGTAATTCTTTATATTGTTACTATGTAAGCCGAATTGAGCCTGCCATGTGTGGGAAAGTGCGGGGTACAAATGTATTAAATAATAATAATAAGCCTACACTACCGCAGGCCATTTTTCAGTACACCTTAGTAAGGACCTCTTAGGCACGAGCTAAATTCAAATCCCCTCTCTATCTGCTGTAGTCAATTAGGCTCATATATGCATCTTCCAAGCAGGCAGGTCCTCTTACATTTTATCTTCCTACTTCATCTTCCTTTCTCTTAGGTCCCTAACTAGTTCACATTCAATCTTTCTCTAAGACATTCAAAAATTAGTCATAAATCCAGTCTCTAAATGTCAGTGTTTTCTGGGCATATGCTCCGAACCTTCTCTCAAAAAAAAAACAAACCAAAAAAACCCAAATCACATACCTACAAAAACATGTAACCTTTGTGGGGAAAGGCACAGGGGAAAATTATAAAATTGCCAAATGGCATGGCGTAAGTGGGCATAATCTATAATGGAATCTATGTACCCTCATTGTTTTTATTTAGTCCAGCACCTGTTTCAGCTGTTCAGCATTCTAGCAATTCCTCTCTTTTTGTGTGTTCTGTTGGTGACATTTTGCGTTCTTGTGATATTTACCTAAAACCAACTTAACACAGTAAGAAAATATCTGAAACTGCAGCTTACAAATAAGAATGGCCCCCTGTGACTTCACACACTTCCTATAGCCTAAGGCTTTCTCCTGAAGTTAAAAGCATATTATCCCCTGGATTCTATATAGCCGAAATTGACATGGATTCTATAAAAATGCACGTAACTTAACAAGCTTAACAAGCAAATGAGCACTGATAACAGCACTTAACAAGCAATAAAGAGCACTAATAGGTATTGATTAGAATTTAGGTGCACAAGTCGCAAAGCGTATTCTGTAATGATGTGCACCAAACTTCTAACGCATGCGGGAAAAAAGGGGCATGGTTATGGATTGGGAAATGGGCGTTTCGTGGGCGTTCTGAAATTTACACGCCTAGTTATAGAATATGGCCCAGTGTGCCTAAATCTATGTGCTGGGATTTATGCCACATTTTCGTTGGTGTAATTGGATGCACGTAGATTTAGGCGCTGAAATATCAGCTAAGCGTATTCTATAATTGGCACCTAAATCTGGGCACCGATTATAGAATACGCTTAGTCAGCACTGATTTCAGCGTCGATTTTTTAGGCACCATTCATAGAATCTCCCCTTATGAGGGCAATTCTATAGTAGCATTATGGTGTCTAAGGAGTGGCCTAGTGGTTAGAGCACCGGTCTTGCAATCCCGAGATGGCTGGTTCAAATCCTGCTGCTGCTCTTTGTGATCTTGGGCAAGCCACTTAACCCTCCATTGACTCAGGTACAAACTTAGATTGTGAGCCCTCCTGGGACAGAGAAATATCAAGTGTACCTGAATGTAACTCACCTTGAGCTACTACTGAAAAAGGTGTGAGCAAAATATCAATAAATAAATAAATAATTTAAGCCTATTCTATTGTAACCCCACCCCCACTTCTGGGTTAGGGTGGGGTTGCAAATGTAGTCTGGACCAGGTGGTATCGCCCAGAAGTGGAGAAGAGGTACAAATAAAACTATCAAGATAGAATTGATTTAAGGTTTTTTTTTTTATTCAAACCATTAACTTTGTTAAACACAATTGATTTCAACCCACAACTCAATAATTTATACCCTGCACACCAACTGCTAGTATTACCCCTTCCCATTCACCAGTTACTCTTTAGGCATAAAACGTATAACACTTGGTCACTTAAGATTCTATATTCCCTTTTCCCAGTGCAAACTTTGTTTCTATTAACCGTGAACCTTTTTAAAAATAAACACTGTAACTAATAACATTCGTATCTTTGTTTCTTTACAGAATCACTCTACCAGCTAAAGGATGCAACTAATGTCAGATAATGTGTTTATTTTCTCTCCTAATTTAGTCTCTGCAGAATCCTTAGTCAAATCACATTCTGTGGTGTAAAGGATACTTTTTTTTCCTGCTTTCTTGCTTTATCTTCTTATCTTCTCCTTTCTTTCGGTGGGTACCATGTATTCATGTGATGCTTCCCAAAGAAGGAACTGTCAGGGATCAGGAACTCCAGGTGCCTACTATACTAGACTTTAATTAACACAAAAAGGCAAAACCCTACTCCCTACCTAGTTGATGGCCCTAGCAAATGTCACCACTCACAGCTATCAGGGATAATTGCTTGTCCCTAGCTAGCTAACCCATATAAAGAAATGAATGATCAGGTTTCCCTATACTTTCCCTCCCACAGTTAATTTAAAATAAAATGAGTGTGAGGTTCTACCTTAATCAGCTGGAAGCATAACATTCCTTAATATCAATATCACTTCCAACCCCTTTGTATGCACACTGTCACCTTAATACAGGCTACAAACAATTCTCCTTTAAAGAATTGTTTTCCAGAATTCCAATGAGGCTTTTCACCTTTAAAACCCTCTTCTCAAATCAATCAGATTTGATAGAATGTTAGTGTACCATTACAGCCAGCACTAGTGCTGAATATATGAAAATGACACTTTATTAACCAATCCTGGTTACCAGCTCCTCTCCACATTTACTTCCTGGTAGGATTTATGGTCAATCCATTTTTGTTTCACCAAACTCTCAAACAGCTCAGTCTCTCTCTAAAAGCCCTTAAAACGCGTCAGGCTTTTTTTTAATTTAAAGAATAAAACTTAGGCACTCCCATCACACTCATCAATTGCCCTTACAACACTCCCAAATCTGTTTTTTAAACAGATTTTCTCTAGAGCTGTAGACAGACACCTAACGTACGTCTGCTCAGCTGTTTCCTTACCTCCCAACTGCCCAGCAAGCCGTTGCCAAGGCAACCAGTTGCTCAGCTGCTGTCCCAGTGATGTCACTTTAGAACCTGTATTTTTTTCCTGGAGGAGCCCAGTCAAGATTATTTTAACCCCTAGGGTAATGAAAAATATGCATCTAGTGTTCTTTACAAAACACTAGTGCAAATGGCTGAAAATGAATTACCCTGTTCACATCCAAAGCCAGTGAATTGTATAGCTGTCCTAGTTTCTGCTTTATTAATCTTGGCTATAGAAGTCCATGATTGGAAATAAATTATAGGCAGGCCTAGTGTCTGAGTGGATTTTATTCTCAGGTCATATCTGTCACGTTCTCAAAACTGGAAACTAGGTTGTGAGCCCTTGGGCCACTGCCGAGGAGCGGCAGTGGCAGGCAAAACCACCCCACACTAGAAACAGGGCAAATCTCAGGCAAGCAGTTAGGCTTCACCTGCATTTGGCCACTTTTCACCAAGAGTTGAGCTCTGGGCTTCAGGTGGCCGGCAGGACTTGCTGGACAGGGCAGGACTGGATAACAGCAAGGCAGCACAGGGACTGAGGGTCAGAGGGGAAAGGGAGGAACATGGGCAGCAAGGCAGGAGACTGGGCAAGGAAAGGAAAGCTAAAGGGCAGAACAGAAAGCTGCAGAACAGCCACTAAACAGGGAACAAACACTGACTAACAAGACACAGAACTAAGAGCTGCAAGCAGCCCCAAAGCCAGAACACAGACAAACAGAAACTAAACACAGAATTACAAACAAGAAACCAGGCAAGGAAAGCAAGTGAAACCTAAACTAAACACAGACTAACTAGAAACAGGCAAGAATCGCAGGCAAACAACCAGACTAGCAGAAGTGCAACAAGCACCAACATACCAGGGCCTTAGATGCAATGCAAAGGCAAAGCCAGAGAGTTTCAAAATGGCTAATAAGCCCAGCAGCAGCTGAAGCTCAGGTGCAGTAATCACCAGGCAACTACAGGTGCTGTGTAGGTTCAAACAAAGCAAGCAAGTCTGGCAGATCTGGACCGGACTGGGCTGAAGTCTGGACCGGGTAGGAGCAGCAAGACAGTCTATGGCAGTTCATAGCAGCCACCGGTTCTGGCCACCAGAGGGCGAGGTGAGCACAGACGTGACATATCTGCCACTGATTATGGCAAAGAAAGCTAAGAAGCAGGGGTAGACTGAGAGTACTCTTGGCCCCCGGGCACTGAGACTACTCTGGGCCCCCCCACCATGCTGCAGCTGCCGCCGCCTCCAATGCCCCTACCCCCACCATTCTACCTTCCTCCCACTGTGTTCCCACTGAAGGGCCCTGGTGGTCTAGTGGCTGTGGCTTCTTCCGGGGCAGGAAATAAATCCCCTCCTTCCTACTAACCCGCTGCCCAGCGCAGCGCCATGTTTACAAAATGGCTACCAAGACTGCCATTTTGTAAACACAGTGGTGCAAACAGGAAGAATAGTGGCAGCGGCCACTAGACCATAAGGGCCCTGTGGGGGCTGTAGTGTGTGGTGGCAGCAACCGGGCAGAGCCTGTGGGCCCTCGGGCACTGCACAGTTGCCCGAATGGTCAGTCCACTCCTGCTATGAAGGCAGCTTTCACAGCCTGATTAAGGACCCATGATTGCAGAACTCTGGAAGGTGTTCTGGACCATGGCCCCAGCTGAGGACTCTCAGTATAATGTCTAGGCTGGCAGAGTTGAAGGGGAATCCAAAAAGAGGGGGGAAATCCCCATATAGTTGTAAATTGTGCCAGATCCCAGCCCAACCAGGGGAGCAGAAGAAAAATGGTAGGTCAATCCCCCCATGAAACAAATCACACAAACTTACAGGAAAATCTTTTTATTAGTGTAAAGGGGGTAATTTTTAAAAGGTTTTTCCACATACTAAGCCTGTTTTACATGTAGAAAAGGAATTTATATTGTGCATGGAAAAAGTGCACCTACAGTGGCATTTTAGAAAGGAGGTACAAACCTAGAATTGAGATAACCAAGTCGGGACCTCTCAAGTTCTGTAAGTATTATAAAACAGAATCTGCAGATTTAGAGCTTGATTTAAAATACATAAAGAAATTGATGTTTACACATGGCATGAACATCCATTTTAGGTAAATAAATGTCTAATTGATATCAATTGATTAGCTTGGAGTGGAGGACTAGTCTAGTGGTTAGAGCACTGACCTCAACATTCAAGTGTTCCTGGTTTAAATCCCACTCTGCTCCTTGTCATTTTAGGCATATCACTTAACCCTGCATTGCCTCAGGTGCAAGGCTGTATATGCAAAAGTTTTAACAAAAAAAAAAAAAAGATATTCCCCTAATGCAAAAGCCAAGATAGAAAAGAAAAAGTAGGGGAGAACCAATTCAACACCAACATCAGGGTAAACAAAAAGAGTTTATTTAAAGACTTAATAAATCAAAACTTTTGATGCCCAAGTGCCGTATGAGTGATCCTAAGTAGCAATATTTCCAAATTCATGTAATAAAACAGCAAAGAAGCACAGTGTCTTCAATGAAAGCAATTGCAGCCTGAAAGTAAACTGAAACAAGACCTTTCACCAATGTGAAACACGGCGTTCTCACAAAACAAATACTGAAAAAGTACCATGTTTCACCCTGGTGAAAGTTCTCATGGAGAAGCCACCTAATGGTAATGGTTAGTGTAGTGGGTTGAGAACCAGGGGAACTGGGTTCAGTTCTCACTGCAGTTCCTTGTGACCCTGGGAAAGTCACTTAACCCTCCATTGCCCCAGGTACAAAACTAAGGCCCGTTTTACTTAGAGTAACAAAACTTCTCACAGATGGTTATTCGAAATTCATCACCAATGTTTTTAGAATAATTTTGAATAAACGTTGATTTGAGCACCATCTGTGAGAAGTTTTATTACTCTACTCCTTCCACTTGGTGCCCTTTTTCCAGTATTTTGCTTTCTGTTTGTGACTGTCCTGTTTACTTAGAGGCACGTTAGCATTTTTAGCGCGCACTAACCGTGTAGATGTCTATAATGGCACCCCGTTATAACAGACCACACCAAAAAAAACCCGACAAAACAGACTACAAACAAAACAGACCATGACAAAAAAAAATGTCCCCAAAAAAACCCACATCAAAAGGAACCCAAAACAAAATAGACTCTTAATCAAGCTGGATTATGTTGTCAAGCAGATTTATGATTCTCACTAGATACCAAGTGTGGATAGTGAAGTCAAGCCATAGGCAGGTGCCAGGACTTTCAAGTGACAAGCCGTGGACTTTCTCAGTAATTTACCCTTGAAATTCATACCATTCAAAAATAAATCTATTTCAGCAAGCCCTTTTGTCAGGAGTCTATTTTGTCTGGGACTTTTATGTCAGGAACTTTTTTGGTTTGGAACTTTTTTGTCTGGTTTCTTTTGACCAGTTTCATTTGACCGGGTACCATTTGCATATATTGAGGGTCTTGAAAACCTGAGTGGTTTGACAGTAGATTCCCTCTTCATGTAGATCACTGAATAGCAAAGACTGGAAACCATCAGTTGACATCATCTTGCCATCTCTCTCAAACTAAGTGCAGAATTCTACACAAAGCTACGTATATTTTCTGGATTTAAATATTCAAGTGATAACAGGCAGAATATAAAAGAAGCAGATGAAATGTCACACTTGTATGTGAGGAAATTCACATACAACAGAACAGCTGAAATCTGTCACTGTGTAAGTTTTTCATCTTCGTGTAACATTTACATTTTTCATCTTCTTCTTTGCTTAAACACACAGGCTGCACTGCAGAAAATTTTCAGCTAACCCCTTGATGAAAATGTTCCATATCAGAGCTGCAAAGCTACACTAAAGCAACAGTTGGCTTAGTGGTGGAACAACTATTTGTAGCTAATAGAGTGATCGTCTCCCCCTCCTTCCTTACAGTTTATTTAATTGTAAACTGCTTAGACCAAAGTGACATGGAGGCATATTTTCAAAGATCTTAGACTTACAAAGTTCCATAGTAACTTATGGAACTTTGTAAGTTCAAGTGCTTTGAAAATGAGCCACAAAGAGGGGCATTATCGAAAGGGACGCCCAAGTTTGTTGAGGACATCCTCGCAAAACATCCTGATGGAGGGGTGGTGAAACCCGTATTATTGAAACAAGATGGACATCCATCTTTCGTTTCGATAATACGGTTGGGGAGGCTCAAATCTTGAAATTTAGGTTGTCCTTAGAGATGGTCGTCCCTAGACTTGGTCATTTCTGATTTTCGGCAATAATGGAAACCAAGGATGCCCATCTCAGAAACGACCAAATGCAAGCCCTTTGGTCATGGGAGGAGCCAGCATTTCTAGTGCACTGGTCCCCCTGTCATTGCAGGACACCAACCAGGCACCCTAGGGGGCACTGCAGTGGACTTCATAAAATGCTCCCAGGAACATAGCTTCCTTACCTTGTGTGCTGAGCCCCCCAACCCCCCCAAAAAACCCACTACCCACAACTGTACACCACTACCATAGCCCTTACAGGTGAAGGGGGGCACCTAGATGTGGGTACAGTGGGTTTTGGAGGGCTCGCTTCCTTTGTGCCTGCTCCCACGGTCTGTCCTCCCCTGCTTCTGTCCGTGCCGGGAGTCAGGACCCGGATGATTGCATTAACATGATATCGAGCTAACGCAATTATCTGGGCTCTGGGTGGCATGCAAGAGCAGGGGAGGACAGACCTGGAAGCAGGCAGCAAGAAGAAGCTTGCTGGTACCAGGACCCCCTCCTTGGAGGCCAGGCCTGGGTAACTTTGCCCCCTCGCCCCTTCCCTCTCAGCAGCCCTCTTTTGGTGCCCAAGTTCCTTCTTCAGGAGTCAAAAATATCCGTATGAATGATCCTAAGTAGCAGTTTCCAAATTCATGTAATCAAGGGTCACGTATTTGATATACTGCTTTTCTGTGGGTACATCCAAAGCAGTTTATGTATATTACATGCAGGTACTTTTCTCTTTCCCTAGTGTGCTCCCAATCTAAGGGCCCTGTTTACTAAGGTATACTAGCATTTTTAGTGTGTGTTAAATGTGTAGATGCCCATAGGAATATTATAGATGGTACCCGGTCAAAAGAAACCAGACAAAAGAAACCAAACAAAAAAGTTCCAAACCAAAAAAGTTCCTGACATAAAAGTACCAGATAAAATAGACTCCTGACAAAAGGGCTTGCTGAAATAGATTTATTTTTGAATGGTATGAATTTCAAGGGTAAATTACTGAGAAAGTCCACGGCTTGTCACTTGAAAGTCCTGGCACCTGCCTATGGCTTGACTTCACTATCCACACTTGGTATCTAGTGAGAATCATAAATCTGCTTGATAACATAATCCAGCTTGATTAAGAGTCTATTTTGTTTTGGGTTCCTTTTGTCGTGGGGTTTTTTTGGGACGTTTTTTTTTGTCATGGTCTATTTTGTTTGTAGTCTGTTTTGTCAGGGTTTTTTTTGGTGCGGTCTATTATAATGGGGTGCCATTTGGGAAACATTGTTCTAATGTTACCTTCCTTTAATTTGTAGGGTAAAACTTCTATATATATTACCTAATATAATACAATTTTAATATTCATAAGGCCTCTAGCTTCATTACACTATTAACAAATAATTTTTATCTCCTTATTGTTGGCTCCTTCACTAATGTTGAACATGTTGGCTGATATTTGAGCCTGGCTCTACTACTCATATGTATTTTACAATGCTATTTTCATGATATACTTATATTCTGCTGCATTGTTATTATTAACTTTATAATATAAAATTAGTTGGGAAAAAAAACTAATTAAATTACTTCCTTAACATAGGGTAGGATGGTATGTTCCAGAATACACATGCCATGTGTCAGTAGAGGTTAAAAGTAGTAGAGAAAGCAATTGGAATTGGATACAGAATGTAGTTAAGAGTAAAGGCCAAATATCTTTACAACCCTCACCTTTGGGAACCACTTGAAGGGTATGGGACGACTTCCTTATGAGGAAAGGCTGAAGCGTCTAAGGCTCTTCAGCTTGGAGAAAAGACGGCTGAGGGAAGGTATGATAGAGGTCTATAAAATATGATAGAGGTCTATAAAATAATGAGTGGAGTGGAACGGGTAGACGTGAATCGTTTGTTTACTCTTTCCAAAAATACTAGGACTAGGGGGCATGTGATTAAGCTTGGTTAAAAGTACTGGTACCTGGCCATAGATTACTTTACATACAAAATATGCCAGCTAAAATGTTATTCTAGCTTCAAAGGGAAGCCAATATAGTTTCATCAACAAAGGAGTAGCTTTTTCATATTTTTTAGATCCATAAACAAAGGAATAGCTTTTTCATATTGTTTAGATCCATAAATACATAAATCAATCTATGACTGTAGTTCATTTTGCCACAAAATTGCTGTCCAATGTTACAGGTGCTCAAAGAAGTCCCTTGAGATTTCCCTTAGATGATGGCCAAAAAGAATATCAATATTACCTTCAACACTGATCAGGCTGACAAGAAACACAAAACCTGAAACTTAGTCTAGAGAATTTCATTTGCAAGTGCTAGAACACTAGAGGTCCCCTTGTTCTTATGAGCAACTAAGGGGCTCGTTTACTAAAGTGCGGTAAGGTTTTCCTGTACCACATTTTAAGTAAAAAGTCTGTGTAGTAAGTGCAGGGCCATGCAGAGACCCTGCCCTGCATTTACAACACAGGACAGACAGTGATTACACATGTACTGAGTTATATGCAGTTGCAGATAGCGAGGTGCTGGCCCACTCCAAAACATAAATTCACTAATGGATTCCCTTATCTAGGTACAAAATGGTGGAATGCACTTTCAAAGGAAATAAGATATATAAACAACTACCTATCCTTCTGTAAATCTTTAAAAACCTTCCAGTTTAAAAAGTTTCTGTCATTGGAAGTCAAACAGTCTTAATTTAAATCCATACAATCTTTATAGCACAATGCCTTTTGCTCAAACATGTTACCTTCTTTCTCTCTCCGTTTTTAACCCAACAATCTCTTAATCTTGTATTTTGCACTCTTAATCTTTAATAACATATTGTAAGCCACATTGAACTAATAATGTTTTTTTTCAGAAACTATAGGATATAAATAAATAAGTCATTGCTGCAGCGATGTCCCTTCCCAACACATCTCTTAGGTTTCCAATCCCTCCGAGATCCACTCAACACCCTCCATGTCACCCCCACAACATCCAGTACTCCCCGACACCTCTCCCAACATCTGATGACCCCTTCCAACACCTCCAGCATACAATGCCTCCTCCCAGCACCCCACCCCATATCCGCTCTCCTCCCCCACTATCCCCACATCTGACTTACCCCCCAGTCTCCCCATATACATCCTATGCCCCTGATTCCTTGCACACATCCAATCCTCTCTAACAAGACTCCACCAAAGGTTCAATTCCCCTGTTCACAAACCCTACCCCCTCTAGGAACCATGTCCTCAATAAAAATGTCCCCTTTCCCCACCAACCAACTCCAGGAACCTACCTGGGGTCACCACTGGTGATGCGGTGGTTTAAAGTAGCACCATGAGATTACCACTAAAGGTCATGATGACCATTTTGGATCCTGGCTGAGGCCCAGACAGGAACAAAGAGATAGTACTCCTGACTAGGTTGCACTGCATCACCAATGGTGACCCTAGGTAGGTTCTGGAGGGGTCAAAGGGTGAGGTGAGCAGTGAAGGATAGATATTTTATTCGGGGTGTGGTTTCTGGAAGGAATGGGGTTTGTACACTGGGAGCAACACCTTCGTTGGGGGGAGGAGGGTCTTGGGAAAGGACATTGGATGTGTGTAGGGGGGGATCAGGATCACTGGATGTTGCAGAATGGGATCAGATGTTGGGAAATGTATCAAGTGGGGGCTGAGATCAGGGAGCATCAGGGCGAGAACTGCTGCAGCTGAATGACAGCTGCATAGCACAGCTGCACTTACTGCCTCCTCTTGTGGTGTCATAGCTGTAGCTGTGCTATCAGCAGTAATGACAGCTAGCACATGGTACCAACCTGTGCACCAGCTATCACAGCTGACCACTCTGCTGCCTGCCCATATCATGCCCAGCTCCCGTCCACTCTGTCTGCTTTTTTAGTGTAGATCTATGCTGTCTACTGCACAATTAATTCTCATTAGCTGCTTAATAAAAATTATGACACAAGCAGAAGGCTCACAATAAGCCCCACACTCTACTGTAAAAGTAGCACCAAAAAACATACTGCAGCATGCTATAATCAATGAACATGCAAATTATTGCCACATTAAAATTGTGGCAAAAATCTGCAGCTCATTGCTAAATGTCACCTTTCCTGTCAGTGCCTGAGCAGTGATTAGGCACTTATAGGAAGGGTGACATTTAAAAAAATAAAATTTTAAAAAATGCACATAAGTATGTCATGTGGCATTTTTATTGCCCCTCCTCCCAACCCAATGTCCTAACAAACCTCCCCTAACCGTATACCTGTTCCCATTCCTCCCCCAAAAAAGCTGGTTTGTAGGACCCCCCCCCCCACCCATAACATGACCAACCCTCCCTCCCACTCCGATCCCTGAAAAAATTCTCCACTATTCTGGTGGTCTGCCACTCTCCCTCCACTTAAAAACAAATCCCTGGTAGTCTAGTGGCCCCCCTTCCTCCCTCCAACCACTTCAAAAATATCCCTAGTAATCTAATGCCCCCCCCCCCCCCCCCCCGGACATTAGGTTTCTTGTATTCTGCTAATACCACCAAGTTATAAGCAGATAACATTTTAAAAAGCTGGGTAATCAACTCAGGATGTTACAATCTACTTTAAAGACCATACAAAAATTCACAATACCAACGATTAATTTTATATATAAAATATGAATCTACAAAACCTAAAAACTGGCCTTCAAGAACAGGTGGGAAATGGATCAAGTTATATATATAATATATATTATGGCCAGAGAATAGGAGTGGACTACCAGGCCTAGTGGTTCGAGCACCAGTCTTGCAATCCAGAGTTGGCCAGTTCAAATCTCACCGCTGCTCCTTCCGATCTTGGGCAAGTTACTTAACCCTCCATTAATTCAGGTACAAACTTAGATTGTGAGCCCTCCTGGGACAGAGAAATATCCAGTGTACCTGAATGTAACTCACCTTGAGCTACTACTGAAAAAGGTGTGAGCAAAACCTAAATAAATGAAGGTACAGTAATACACTGTAAAACATCTTTAAAAGTATATAATTTGAACAGAACCCTCACCTCAATTGGTAATCAGTGTAACTGAATATATGAAAAGGAAACACTATCAAATGAATTGAGGTATTTTGTATGGTCTGTGTCTTCTTTTATAGATATTATGGACAATTCAAGTAAACTATATTACAGTAATCTAGTTGTGATAATAAAAGAGCTTGAATTGTTCCAGTTTAAAATATTTATTATTTCACCTTAACTTCTGCAATAGAACAAATGATTTCTTTACCAAGGACCCTGTTTACTAAGACGCGCTGTAGGCACGCAAACTTTTTAGCATGTGCTAAAAATTAGCACATGCTAATGCTAGAGACACCCGTAGGAATATAATGGGTGTCTCTATCATTAGCGCACACTAATTTTTAGTACGCGCTAAAAAATTAGCATGCCTACAGCGCAGCTTAATAAACAGGGCCCAAGTTATTTATTTGAGGTTCAAATGTCAAGTTTGAATCGAATATTATTCCTAGGATCCTTAATATGGAAGAAAATGTATAGATCACATGGTTTAAAATAATTAAGGCATCATGACCCAGTTTAGAATTTACCCCTACCAATAAGAACCTTGTTTAAGGGGGCTTAAGTAAGGGGTCGTGGGGAGGTTAGGTTGTCCCTCTAGGCTAACCAGGTTATTTTTAAGGTGGATGGTGGGAGGGGGAGCCACTAGGCTACCAGAGATTTTCTTTGAAGTGAGTGGGTAGGTGGAGGGAGTCCATTAGACTACCAGGGCAAATTTATTTTTGATATTGGGAGAAAGGGGGGGGGGGTTAGGTTAGCAGGGGTCCACTAGAATACCAGCAGTTATTTTTTTAATGTATCCAGGGAAGGGGGCGTCATTGCAGAAAGCAATCTGGGGCAGGGTAGTTGGGTTGGAGGGAGAGAGGAGGTGCTGCTAGACACCCACTCCTCTCAACCAACACTTCTATGCTGCCCCAGACCTGGCAAAAAGTTTCTTGCACACAATGCATGCCAGAAACCTTTTTTTTTTCATGGCCGGAGAATAGTTAATGACCACATTATCATGGATTTTAATTCAGTCTGTGGTAATGGTTTCTATGTGAATTAACATCCACTCTGAAACCATTTCTGCAATGCTCGGGAAGTAAAACCCACAGTTAAACCTGTGGTAATGATTTCTGCATGAGCCCCTTAGTAAAAAAAAAAAGCCCCTATGAGACAGCCGTCATTAAAACACAATAGCTATCAGTTCTAATCTAAAGATTCTGACATGTAATCCCTCAAATAAAGTGGTGTTAGTTATCAGCACTTACGGCAATCAAGTAATCCAATAAGGAGTCCTTTTTGTCCTCTAATGTCTGTAATCACTGTATACCTGCCAACAGGAATACGCATGAAGCACATACAACAAAATGAACAGAAAGGGATTCAGTAAAAAGACCTAGTTTAAGAGCAATCATTGAGGCCACACCTAAAAGGAAAAGAATCTATTGTGAATCATCCGTGAAACCACTCTATCTTTTCTGTCCTGTTTTATAACATTATGGTTTACTCAATATAATGTCTGTGAAGCCTGGGATATTTCAGAATAGATGTTACAGAAACTGTTTTAAATAGATTAAAAAACAAACAAACTTTACTCTGTCCAAAACTGTCCAGTTACTGTCAAGATTATAGATCTCTATTCTACCTCTCATTTCCACAAACATCTATCAGAAAGTGGAGAAGCATGGGAATCCTAACTCCTGGATCCCACATCAACTCTGGAGATAACATGATAAAGCCTGGACTGAAGTAAAAGCCAAACTTATCTCAGTCCACCTGTGATGGAGGCTGAACCCAGGAACTATAAACATCTGCTATGCCCAATGGCTCAATTGTTAATTAATGGAGACTGCAGTTCCCCCTTTCCAATCTATAGAGGAACACGACAGGGTTGTCTCTTGTTGCCGTTCCTATTTGTACTATCTGTGGAGCCATTGATAAGAGTTATTGAGAGTGATAACAATATACCAGGGGTGTGCTTGAAAGGACATCAAATAAAGACATTGGCTTTTGCCGATGGCTTGATGTTAGTTTTAACTCAACCCTCCTCCGCTCTCCCCAATTTATTGAGAGTCTTGACTTAGCAGGGTTTGCACTTAACTTTAGTAAATCCAAGGCGATTCCACTAGTACCAGAGGTACATACACAATGGAAAGACCCTTTCCCTTTTCAGTGGGAAGATAATGCTTTGAAGTATTTGGGGATTTTTCACCCAGTCAACATAGTGGCCCTCTGCTGGCATAATGTGCATCCTCGGATAGATGATACCCAAGCCAAGTTACAAACTTGGGCATCTTTCCCCTTGTCAATCTGGGAGCGTATTCATCTATTTAACATGATTGTTGCTCCCAAACGGCTATATTTTTTTCAAATGCTCCCTATCAAATGCTGTATATTGCCGGTTAGTGCTTAGCGGATAGCTGGTTATATTGTACGATATAACAGGCTATCTGCCAATTTTTAGCGCATTGCTGAATAAGATTGGTGGCCACATTTGGCCATGTCAACGGCAGGTATATCTTTGGCCAGTTCCACCTTAACCGGCCAGCTCTGAATATCAGCTTGGCTGGTCAAGTTGAAACTGGCCAAAAGTAAACCAGATATTCAATGCCAGTCACTGGCTACCTCCCGTGGTCTGAATATCGGCCCCTCAAGGACCAAATATACTGAAGAGAGCAGAAACAAGATTTAATAATAGAAGAAATGTGAGGACAAGAACATAATTGACAACCTAAAACAGCACCAAGATACTTTAAGGTGTCAACCTGGGTTATGGGGAAGACTGAAGGCAAACAGCTGCGGAAGCAGAAGCATGACTGGTGATCTAAAGAGCAACTGATTTGGCAGGATTTAGTAACAAATAATGCAGTCAATGATTGCCTTCTTAATCACCATGGGCCCTGTTTACTAAGCTACGCTGTAGGCGCACTAGCTTTTTTAGCACGTGCTAACATTAGAGACACCCATATGGGTGTCTCTAGCATTAGCATGTGTTAAAAATGCTAGTGCATCTTACCCCAAGAGTGGATTGAAGATTGGATAAATTGGGGCAAAGAAGATCCTAAAATCAAATTAATAAAATGTCATACGCATTAAAGTAAAATTTAGTAATGAAAGATTGAATCATTGTGGCCAGGGGACTCGAAAATATATTAAAAAGAAGAGGGGAAAGAATTAATCCTTGAGGGATACTATAAGAAAGGGGAAATCCGAAAAGTATAACAATCTAGAAAACAGGAAAAAACACTTAAGAACAATATCAGATATACCAATCTCAGTGAGTCAGGACAAAAGAAAAGCATGACTGACCACGTCAAAGGCAGCCCTGAGGTTCAAGGAAACTAAAAGTACACCATTAAATAGAAATGCAAGAAAGGTTTCCGTGAAGTAATCAGAACGAAATCCAGATTGGGTAGGATGACAGACAAGCGAAGATTCAATATTCTAGGAAAGCAGAAAAAAAAAAAAAAAAAACCCCAACAACTTGGCTATAAAAGAAATACTTGAGTTGACCCTGTAGCTATCCAAATCAGACCAATCTAGAGAAGACTTCTTATGGGCAGGTTTCATAAGAGCCGGTTTCAATTCATAAGGAATGATACCAGAAGTTAATCATATTCAAAATCAATGGTAATAATGCATGAAAAGAGACAGAGACCCATGAGGATAGAACTGGGTCAAGAGGACAAGTTGTTTTATGAGCATTAGAAAATACGCACTCAAGGAAAGTGAGCAAAAGAAGCTTAAAAGAAAACCAACAATAGAATAAGCTGGGACAGACAGGGGGAACAGCAGGAGGAGTGAAAACAGAAAGCAGAGATGATAAGGACAAGGAAGGTGGAAAACTAACAAAGAGCACTGATCTTCATTGAGAAATGGGAAGCAAAAACAGAAGCAGTTAAAGTAGGAGGATAAACAGTTAAGGGTGTAACAGAGGTCAAATCTTTAAGATCTTGAAATAGAATGATTAGAAGCCTTAACCAGACGCATTATTATTATTATTATTAACATTTGTATAGCGCTACCAGACGCACGTAGCACTGAACACCTGGCACAAAGTGACAGTCCCTGCTCAAAAGAGCTTACAGTCTAAATAATACAGACAGACAAAAAAGTTACGGGTGAGGGAAGTACATGGTGAGAAGGAAGGAAGGGACAAGGGGAGGGCAACTGAGTAGTGGCTAGGAGCTAAAAGCAGCAGTGAAAAGGTGGGTTTTTAGATTTGAAAACAGGTAGAGATGGGTAGGTGCAATGGACCACTTAATAGGCAACAGTGCCATCTGAAGTCTGTTGCTTGATCAGCAAGAGGAAGAGATGAAAAATCAGAGGGAAAATAAAAAGAATGCAAGGGAAGGGATATAGAGGGGCATTTTCGAACGGCGTCCATCTCTGAGGATGTCCCCGGGAAGGGGCGGGGCATCCCGTATTATCGAAACAAGATGGGCGTCCATCTTTCATTTTGATAATATGGTCAGGGACGCCCAAATCTCAACATTTAGGTCGACCTAAGAGATGGTCAACCTAATGTTGAGATGGTCAACCTTAGAGATGGTCGTCCCCAGTTTTCAGCCATAATGGAAATGGAGGATGCCCATCTCAAAAATGACCAAATCCAAGCCCTTTGGTCATGGGAGGAGGTAGCATTCGTAGTGCACTGGTCCCCCTCATATGCCAGGACCAGTGCACTGGTCCCCCTCACATGCCCTAGGGGGCACTGCAGTGGACTTCATAAATTGCTCCAATGGTGCATAGCTCCCTTACCTTGGGTGCTGAGCCCCCCAACCCCCCCCCAAAACCCACTACCCACAACTGTACAACACTACCATAGCCCTTAAAGGGTAAAGGGGGGCACCTAGATGTGGGTACAGTGGGTTTCGGGTGGGTTTTGGAGGGCTCCCATTTACCAGCACAAGTGTAACAGGTAGAGGGGGATGGGCCTGGGTCCGCCTGCCTGAAGTGCACTACAGTACCCACTAAAAACTGCTCCAGGGACCTGCATACTGCTCTATGGAGCTGGGTATGACATTTGTTTTTGGGTGTGAGGTGGTTGGTGACCACTGGGGAAGTAAGGGGAGGTGATCCCTGATTCCCTCTGGTGGTCATCTGGTCAGTTCGGGCACCTTTTCGAGGCTTGGTCATGAAACAAATTGGACCAAGTAAAGTCGGGCATATGCTCGTCAGGGACGCCCTTCTTTTTTCCATTATCGGCTGAGGACGCCCATCTCTTAACCACACCCCCGTCCCGCCTTCGGTACACTGCCGACATGCCCCCATGAACTTTGGTCGTCCCCGCGATGGAAAGCAGTTGAGGACACCCAAAATTGGCTTTCGATTATGCCGATTTGTGCGACCTTGAGAGAAGGACGCCCATCTCCTGATTTGTGGCGGAAGATGGGCGTCCTTCTCTTTTGATTATGCCCCTGACAGTGTCAACCTCATGAAAAGCGAAATAATGTTCAGATGGCGTTACATTTGGGATAGAAGGGCAAGGAATACAAAGAGAAAACCTACCAATAGCATGTTCAGACCATGGGATAAACTGAGCAAAAAACTGAGTCAAAGAAAGAGCATCAGAATGTCGGGAGATAACAAGATCTAAAGAATGAGCTGCTAAATGCGTAGCAAAGGGGACATGCTGCAGAAGATCCAAATCTGAGAGCTAAGAAAAAGAAAATATACTCAAATGTTCTTAACATAATGGCATAATGAAACAACATCTAGTGATGGTCTGGGGGTATGGTGGGCAGGATAATTAATGCTACAATTAGAGGAAAATTCTATATGTGGACATCTCCTTTTAGCTGGCTTAACTCTATATTAGGCCCTAGGCAAACATATATTCCCCCCCCCCCCCCCCCCCCCGTTTTACTTCTTTACCCATGTCTCTCTCTATCTATCTATCTATCTATCTATCTATATATATATATATACACACATATATACACACACACACAGTAGTACCTCGGTTTTCGTTGACTTCGGTTATCGTCGGCTTCAGGTTTCGTCGATTTTTTTCTGCGAAAAATTTGACTCGGATTTTGTCGGCGTGCCCACGTGACCTCACTGCTAATTTTGCAAAAACAAAGGGCGACCCATGTGTTCTGCTGCTCAGTGTGGCGTTGTTTCTCGTTGTGTGAGCATCACCCCACGTATCTAGCCAAACAATTCCATATGGAAATAACTGCCTTGGTTTTCATCAGTTTTGGATTTCGCTGATTGTTTGCGGAAGGATTATCAACGAAAACCGAGGTATCACTGTATATATATATAAAACATTGTCCCTGCCAGAAACACAGAAACATACTGTGCACGAATTCTGTCAGACAGCATTCACACCTCCATACCATCATGGAAAGTTCTTGTGTTTGCTCTCAGTTCTTTTCCTCAGCCTGCAGCAGACCCTTCACACTTTTCCCCATTAAATTTATACTCTCAATTTTTAATAAATAATATGCACCTGTCCTCTACCCACATACAATTGCCACAGAATTGGCTAATTATGCAATCAACCCATGGGCTGTCTTTGCACTTTTTCTGCCCTGCTTTGAATCAATTTTAAATTTAGTATTTAGTCATTAAATACAGGAAAAGGGCAGCTTCCAAGTAATCTCATAGTTCCCCTTCAGCTTCACTGACTAATGCGTGAGTGTACAAGAACAACTCCGCTGATTAATTCATGAGCGTATATTAAAAACAGTTATTGTGTGTTAACAAAACAATTATCTGATATAGAAAAATGTTTATGTTTACAGAGCTACATGGCTCAAACATGACTTGAAGTTACAGCAGGGCCGCTGAGAGACACAGCTGGGCCCAGGGCAGGACTGGACTGCCACGCATGCCATCCCCAACGCTGCCGCTGTGCTGTGCTCACACCCCCCCACACACACACACTCGGGCTGCCTGCCCCGCACCTTTCTGTCTGCTCCCTCGCTCTGTCCTTTCCTGCGCTGCACCTGTCCATGCCAGGAGTCGGGGCCCAGATGACTGCATTAACGCAATATTGCGCTAATGCAATCATCTGGGTCCTGGGCAGTATGCAGGAGCAGGAGAGGACAGACCTGGAAGCAGGCAGGAAGCAGCTTGCCGAGGCCAGGCCCGGGGAATTCCCCCCCCCCCCGCCCCCCTCTCACCAGCTCTGAGTTACAGTATTTTTTTACAAACTAAAGAAGTATATATATATCAGACCAGATTCACCAGTGATCCCCCCACCCCCAGATCTTCAGGGATCACTAGTATATAGTAAAATGCATTTCAGATAGAAATGAAAATTTAATGTGAGAGCAGACTGTTTACAGAAATGTTGTTAATTACATCTGAGTGGAGGCAGCACACACCTACACAAAGCTATGAATGCCTTTGATTCAGAAAATGAGTACTGAAGAACTTATTACAACTAAATGTTCACCTATTTTTGACATTAGAAAATGCAAAAACAGCTCATAGATTTGAGACTATAATCCAAAGAGCTTCTTCACAGATTAAACCTCTAAAACAAAACAGGAATACGGGAGCTGGGGAAATAGACGCCAAGAAACTTCACAACTAACGAAATAACAAACTTTCGCAAATTGCTGAAAACTTCTCTCTTCACCAAAGCCTACCACGAAAATCCATAACTAACTACAACGCAGCAACACTTCACCCATACTTTGTTCGTCTTCTATTATTGCTTGAGTAGATGGACTGTTAGCCTTGCTATTACTGATATCTTTGTATTACCAAATGTATCTCTGTACCCTGAAATGGTGATGCCATGACAGGTTTTTGTAAGCCACATTGAGCCTGCAGACAGGTGGACGGAGCCAAGGGCAGGCAGGTGAGACCGGGGACTGCAGCAGCGGCAGGGGGGGGGGGCAAGGGGCGAGGGCGGCGGCCTTGCCCTGGGCTCGGCTTAATCTCTCAGTGGTCCTGCCTTTTTTAATTCCACTATATCTTTTTTGAGATGCAGTGACCAGAATTCCACACTGTATTTGGGGTGCAGTTGCACCATGGAGTGATATAAAGGCATTATAACATCCTCATTTTTGTTTTCCATTCCTTTCCTAATAATACCTCACATTCTATTTGCTTTCTTAGCCACCGCCATACACTGAGCAGAGGGTTTCATACCATCAGTGATGACACCTAGATCCCTTTCCTGGTTGGTGACTCCTAATGTGGAGCCTTGTATTACGTAGCTATAATTCTGGTTCCTTTTTCCCACATGCATCACTTTGCACCAGGGGCGTATCTGCGTGGGGCCTCAGGGGCCTGGGCCCCCGCAGATTTTGCCCTGGACCCCCCTACCGCCATCAACCCTCCCCCGGCTGCCGTTCTTACTTTTGCTGGCGGGGGACCCCAACCCCTGCCAGCCGAGGTCTGCTTCCACCTGCTGCTGCCGTAAAAACTTGTTCTTCAGCCGGCGGGGGACCCCAAACCCCCGCCAGCCACCCCGCGGTGTTTAAAATTCATCTTCGGCCTCCGTGGCCATGCTGCTGTGATAGGCGCTGTTGAAATCCACTTCGGAGTCTGACGTCGTTGTACGTTGTACGTGCTGCGACGTCAGACTCCGAAGTGGATTTCAACAGCGCCTATCACAGCAGCACGGCCACGGAGGCCGAAGATGAATTTTAAACACCGCGGGGCGGCTGGCGGGGGTTTGGGGTCCCCTGCCGGCTGAAGAACAAGTTTTTTCGGCAGCGGCAGATGGAAGCAGACCTCGGCTGGCGGGGGTTGGGGTCCCCCGCCAGCAAAAGTAAGAACGGCAGCGGGGGAGGGTTGGCGGCGGGAGGGGGGGTGGAGAGAGTCATTGGTGGCGGTGGGGGCTCGGCGGTGGGGGCTCGGCGGCGGTGGCGGCGGCGGCGGCAGGGGGGGGGCTAAAATGTGCCCCCTCCCTCTGGCTCTGGCCCCCCCTACCGCCGGAGTCCAGATACGCCCCTGCTTTGCACTTGCTTACATTAAACATCATCTGCCATTTGGATGCCCAGTCTCCCAGTCTCATAAGGTCCTCTTGCAACTTAATAACTTTGAATAACTTTGTGTCATCAGCGAATTTAATTATCTCGCTAGATACCCCCATCTCTAGATCATTAATAAATATGTTAAAAAGCAGCAGTCCCAGCACAGACCCCTGGGGAACCCCACTATCGACACTTCTCCACTGAGAATACTGACCATTTAATCAGTGCTTTTTTTTGTAGGAATAAAGGTACCGGTACTGTCGCGGCCCTGATGCCACTCTGAGGTAGGTGAGCTCTTAAGTTCTCCTGAGCCTCACTAGTCCCAGGAGATTACCGCGCACCCCGACTCTTCACCCGCGGCGACCGCCGTTCACCGAGGGTTGAGCCCTCAGCTGCTGGCGGCCAGCAGGACTGCTGGAACCACGGGGTGACGGTTGGCCGGACTAGGTGATAGCCGAGGCAGGGACAGTCTAGGAAACAGTTTGTAGGCCGGCTGGCCTCCACAAAGGAGAAACACAGTCTTGGGGATCGCTAGCAGGGCGGCTAGCCTCTTCGAGGAACAAACACAGACTTGGCAGTTGGCTAGCAGGGCGGCTAGCCTCATCAAGGAACTAACACAGACTTGTCAATGGGCTAGCAGGACGGCTAGCCTCTTCAAGGAACAACCACAGGCTTGGTAGTGGCTAGCAGGACGGCTAGCCTCCTCAAGGAACAAACACAGGCTTGGTAATGAGCTAGCAGGACGGCTAGCCTCTTCAAGGAATAAACACAGACTTGGCAATTGGCTAGCAGGGCGGCTAGCTTCTTCGAGGAACAAACACAGACTTGGCAGTTGGCTAGCAGGGCGGCTAGCCTCTTCAAGGAACAACCACAGGCTTGGTAGTGGCTAGCAGGACGGCTAGCCTCCTCAAGGAACAAACACAGGCTTGGTAATGAGCTAACAGGACGGCTAGCCTCTTCAAGGAATAAACACAGGCTTGGTAATGGCTAGCAGAACGGCTAGCCTCATCAAGGAATCAACTCCGACTTAGCAATCGTAACCGGAAGGCTTCTAACACGAAAACGGAAGCACTGGACCCTCTCCGTGCTTCAGTTTAAATTCCCCGCTCGACCTGGCCTGGGGAACAGCTGGAACCAATCCTCGCCGCCCAGGCCGGCAGCGGTTCCCGGATTGGCCCTCCTATCCGAAGGGCGGAGTTCCCTCGTGGATGCGCCAATCCGGCGCGAGTGGGCGGAGCCTCCTCTCGAGTGCTGCTGCTGTGAGGAGGGCGTCGACGCCGGCGCCGCCATCTTGGCCGGCGGATCTCCCTCTCCGAGACCGGCGCTAGTTCCCTGGAGTCGCCGGCCTCGGAGCACCTTGCGGTCGCGGCGATCTCCGCGACCGCCCTCCCTGGTCGGCCCGGAGTCCTCGGGCGCCACAGTCTCCCGCTCCGGCCCGTGGAGCCCCAGGTAAGGGCCCGGAACGGGACAGGTACTCATTATGGGTAGCCTTAGGGGTGGGGTCACTATGGCTCCGCCCCTATGGTAGCCACACCCATCCATGTCCAGAATTTCTCCTCTCGTCTCCCCCCTCCATTCATGTTCATCTCCTCCCTGTCTCCCTCACCTCCATCCATGTACAGATTTTCTCCTCTCTCCCCTCCCCTCCATCCATATGCATCTCCTTCTGTCTTCCCTCCCCTCCATCCAATTCCAGCATTTCTCCTCTCTTCCCTGCCTACTCCTCCATCCATCCATGACCAGCAATTCTCCTCTCTTCCCTGCTCTCCTTTCCATCCATGTTCAGCAATTCTCCTCTTCCCCTGTCCTCCCCTGCCATCCATGTCCAGTGATTCTCCTCCATGTCCAGTGATTCTCCTCTCCCCCTGTCCTCCCCTGCCAACCATGTCCAGCAATTCTCCTCTTCCCCATCCTTCCCTGCCATCCATGTCCAGTGATCCTCCTTCTCTCGCTGCCTGCCTGCTTGAGAGTCCAGGCCCCTGGCAGTAATCAGCCAGTACAAGGCCCAGCACCAGCGCTGATGAGCCTCTGTGTTCTACGCCATGCGCTCGGGAAGGAAGGCCCTGTTTGTTCTGCCCTCTCTGACATGTCACATATGCGTCAGACGGGCGATACCAACAGGGCCTCCACGAGCGGATAGGCTCGAAGGCTGAGTGTGCTAGTGCCAGGCCTTGTCTGATTGATAAGGGCCTGGACTCTCAAGCAGGCAATGAGAGGAAACTGGACTGATGAGGTAAAAAAAAAGGTGCCAGTACACCATTCCAGCAGATACCGGCACAGAAAAAGCACTGCATTTAACCCTACTCTCTGTTTCCTATCTTTTAACCAGTTTTTTAATCCACAGTAGAACACTACCTCCTATCCCATGACTCTCCCAATTTCCCCTGGAGTCTTTCATGAGGTATTTTTTCAAATGCTTTTTGAAAATCCAGATTCACAATATCAGCCAGCTCCCCTTTATTCACATGTTTGTTCACCCCTTCAAAGAAATGTAGTAGATTGGTGAGGCAAGATTTCCCTTCACTAAATCCATGTTGGCATTGTCTCATTAATCCATGCTTTTGAATATGCTTTGTAATTCTATCAGTACTCTGGGATAAATGCCATCCAGTCCAGGCAATTTGCTACTCTTCAATTTGTCAAATTACGCCATTATATCTTCCAGGTTTATAGAGATTTTATTCAGTTCCTCTGACTCATCAGCTTTGAATACCATTTCTGGCACTAGTATCTCTCCCAAATCTTCCTCAGTGAAGACTGAAGCACAGAATTCATTTAATCTCTCCGCTATGGCTTTGTCTTCCCTGAGTGCTTCTTTTACCCATTGGTCAAATAGCGGTCCAACTGATTCCTTTGCCAAATTCTCGCTTTTAAAAAATGTTACTGTGTTTTTGCCTCCAACGCAATCTTTTTTTTCAAAGTCCCTTTTTGTCTTCCTTATCAGGGCTTTGCATTCGACTTGTCATTCCTTATGCTGTTTCATATTATTTTCAGTTGGATCCTTCTTCCATTTTCTGAAGAAATTTTCATTTAGCTCTAATAGCTTCCTTCACATCACTTTTTAAACAAGTTGGCTGTCGTTTGGTCTGTCTTCCTGTATTTTCGAACAGCATCCATGCCTGATGTAAATTTTTGACCATCACAGCTGCTCCTTTAAGTTTTTCTTTCATCATTCTTCTCATTTTTATCATAGTCTCCTTTTTGAAAGTTAAATGCTAACGTAATGGATTTCCTGTGTGTACTTACTTCAAAGCCAATATCAAATCTGATCATATCAGGATCACTGTTATCAAGTGGCCCAACCACCATTACCTCCTGCACCAGATCACGCACTCCACTAAGGACTAGGTCTAGAATTTTTCCTTCTCTTGTTGGCTCCTTTACCAGCTGCTCCATAAAGCAGTCCTTGATTTTGTCAAGGAATTTTACTTCCCTACAAAGCCTTGATGTTACATTTACCCAGTCAATATCGGGGTAATTGAAATTACCCATTATTATTGTGTTGCCCAGTTTGTTAGTTTCTCTAATTTCTGATAACATTTCTACATCTGTCTGTTCATCCTGGCCAGGTGGACTGTAGTACGCTGTTATCACCATCCTGTCCCCCTTTACACATGCAGTTTCAATCCATAGGGATTCTAAGATGTGTTTTGTTTTCTGCAAAATTTTCAATCTATTTGATTCAAGGCCCTCTTTAACTTGGAATAAGGACAGTGGGAACACCCCTCAAAAGGTGCTACATAAAGGGGGTCTTTTACTAAAGCTTAGCCCGAGTTATCTGCTGCAGGGCCCATAGGAATAAAATGGGCCCTGCTGCAGATAACTCAAGCTAAGCTTTAGTAAAAGACACCCAAAATGTCCAGGTACTACACAGTAAAATCCCACGGTAATTGGAAATAAAGAGCAGGGGAGTAAAAGGATCCCCTTGTTACTTCTTTTTACATATACACATTCTGAAATATATTACATGGAAGAAGAATTATATGCCAGGGGTATGCATTCATTTGAAATGCCTATCAATAGAAATCAAACAAAATAAAACATGGAAAAGAAAATAAGATGATACCTTTTTTTTTTATTTCTATTGATAACCTTAAGAGTGGACTAACACGGCTACCACACTCCTCTATTTGAAATGCCTGAAATGACAGGAAACAAGTTTTGAGTATTTTTATGTGTTAACAGTGTGTACTCTTTAGAAAGTGTGTGCCTTCATGTGAAAGAGTGCACATTCAGTTTCTCAGAGAATGTACACTCTTCCAAAAGAGGATGTGCTCGATCCAAAAAACAATATTGTTCTCATAATGAAAAAAATTGAAGAAAACCCCTCAAACAAATAACATGGGAAGCAGCACAAATTTTTGAGTTGCACCCTCCTATTATATACATTCATTAGTTGGCAGAATGCTTTAAAGAAGTGATGATTGATATCCTCCAACCTCTGCAATCTTTTATGAAAATAAAATCTACCCGCTTTCAGTAGGACTTCTAGTAATTATATTAAAGAATATGTACTAGTACCCACTGGGTGTCTACTGGGAAATAAAAAAAAATGTGACATTTATGTTTCAGAGAATTAATACTATACATTTGTTTCATGACAGATGCAATCTTGACTTTAAAAATCCTTCACCAACAGCAGGACATAGATTTACATCATTTCTAAGTAACTCCATTCTAGCTGCTCACATCTCTTCTATTGCTCTTGACAATCAAGCCGAAGGGACATTCCAGCACATCTGTACCCATTTGCTTAATACAGGGCATGTTACAAATCTTAACATTAGAATTCTTCCTAGAGGGGAAAAATCATTTAAAATTCATTCAACCACTCTAGCCAGAGTAATTCATTACACCTTCAGTCTGATACTACATTAGTAATATAAATGTTTTTAGCGTCTTTGGAAGTCCACTTTATATTATATAAGCATTTTTTCTCTAGGGTCTCCTAAATTCACTTTTACTCTCCTTTACTTTATATATTAGGTTAACTTCAGGGAAACAGACAAAAAGAACTAAAAAATGTTACACAGGAGCTTTCAAATCACACAAGGTCCTTCTTTCTTGTGGACCTGGACGTTTCTGCTTGCTTCTCTTGGATTTCCAGCTGACTCAGAAACAGGTCTGAAATCTGGTGTCATGAACCTTTTCATTTGCAACAGCCCAGATAGGTTTTTTTTTAGCCACATTTTATATCCCCTTCCTACTCACCTAACCCACTTGTTGCTGACATAAGAAACTATGCTCATATTTTAGTCATACTGAAAGAGGGCAATTTCAGATAGCCCCTTTATCCAAAAAACATCACAATTTACCCATGTGTATGACTTTGGACATTACCCTCTAAGAATCTCGGGTTTTCAAAAAAAAAAAAAAAAAAGGTTTTGAAACATTGTTGAAAGAGCCAGGACACAACTGGGGAAAGCAAATGGCCTCTATTACAACGGGGACATACATGCAGGGAGGAATTTTGATTGGCTTTCATTGATATATGTTCTATTTTAGCAAAGCCCTAACATGCAATAACATGCTAAACTGAAACAGTCCATACTAACACAAAATAATGTATGTTAATTTGCATGTTATCTCATTTTAAATCCATAGACGTTCATAAGTTTCTCATAAGTTTGAACCAGCTTTTCCAGAACACAACCTAGAGCTGTGCCCCTTAATGAACCTCTCTCTGACCAGGTTAATTCCCTACCTGATCCCAGTCGTAGGCTAGGACTGCTTGGTAACTGCCTCTGTACCTTTCACATGGCTGACACTGACCTCCTCTCTCTCTCTCTCTCTCTCTCTCTCTCTCTCTCTCTCTCTCTTCAGGTAGGTCAGTAACATTTCCCTAGTTAGGACTGGACACCAGTTCTTTCTTCCAGCCACTGGCTAGGACTGTTCAAAAAGTCTCTGCATCCTTCATATGGCTGACTCTGACCCCCTCTCTCTCTTCAGGTAGGTCAGTATCTGTCTCACAACAGCAGTGAGGACTGGAAATCAGTTCTTCCCCCTTTTCTCACTATCGAGGCACTGCATTAACTTTAGGGTTCTCCTGCCCTAGGTTTGGTAGCCCGTTTACTCCCTGCAGTCAGTTCTCTGTGTGGAAGATTCCCCTGCCCTCAGACAGGTTGCTTTCCTTCTCTCTCCTTTCCTCCCGTTTTCTCCTGGTCACAGCAGGCTTTTTATCTTGGTGTCTTCCCCAAGAGAAATGGCCCCACCCATTTCCAAGCCTCACTTTGGCTTCCATAATGTACTGCTTACTGAGTCAGGAGCAAAGGCGGGATAAAAGTCCTGGCATGTCTCTAAGGACTGACTCCTTTCCTTCCAGGAAAGCACTACAAGTGTGGAGCACCTCCCTTTCTGAGGCCATGCCATGTTTTCTGCCTTCCAGGGTTCTGTGTCTTTCCTGAGAAAGACATCACTAAGCACTACTGGGAAGGGTTTAGAACCTGGGGAATCTGCCCTCTTGGTAATTATGCTTGCCTCTCTTCTGCTGCAAGCCTTTCAGGTGTGCACAGCCAGCTATCCAGGTAAATTTCCTCTCCCTTTTTATAGTATTTCCAGGGCAATAAGATATGAAAAGACAGCAGGGAGACCAGGAGGGTGTCTCATACATCACAATGGTCACCAAGTGGAATTAAATATCTGGGTTTGCAAATTCTTCCAGACATACAATCCACAATCAATACCAATCAACAAAATGTAATCAGAAAGATTAAGGACTTATGTGACAAATGGAAACCAAAATGGTTCTCCTGGTGAGGTAGAGTGGAAATTGTTAAGATGGCTATTGCTCTTATCATGTTATACTCCTTGAGTATGATTCCAATATTTTTTAAGCCTGAGTTTTACAAGTCAATCAATAAGCTATTATCTGCTTTCACATGAAATGGTAAGCCTCCAAGAATAGCTATGGAGAAACTATATCTGCAAAGGAACAAGGTGGAGTTAACTTTCCAACATATATATCTATCACTGGACCTTTATTATAAGGCAAGGTATGAAATAGTTCAACCATAATGAGGATACTCAAACTTCTAGCTGGAAAATTCTTGGAAAAACAGTTAGCAGCTCCCATGGATCTACAATATATCATGGGTATGTCTCCTCCTAAACAAAATAAAAGCCAATCTTATACTTGACATTGCTTCTAAGTCTCCCACCTTGCAACCTCAACTCATAGCCTCTAGTTCTACTTCTCCGTCTCTGAAAAAGATTACTTTGCATAGTAATATCTTTTAAATGTCTAAACATCTGTATCATATCCCTCCTAGCCATCCTTTCCTCTAGGGTGTGCATACTGAGGTCTTCAAGTCTCTTCTCATAAATCTTTTGGCACTTTCCTCTGAGCCACCTCAATTTTTTGATGTCCTTAGTGAGATATGGCCTCCAAAATTGAACACAATACTCCAAATGAGGCCTCACCAATGATTTCTACAAAGGCATTAACACTTCCTTTCTCCTATTGGATATGTCTCTCTCTATGTAGTCTAACATCCTTCTGGCTACAGCCACCACCTTGTCATATTTTTTCACTGCCTTAAGATCCTGCAACACTATCACTATATCTACCTCTTCATTTAGTGCTATATACTCCCCCCCCCCCCCCCCCCCCCCCCCCCCCCCCCCCCCCCCCCCCCCCCCCCATTTTTTAAGCTTCTAGCATTTGTATACAGGCATTTCAAATTGTGTTTTTTTTCTTTGTATCTGCAGTCTGGTTAGAAGTTGACAAGGATAATTTGCAATTATTACTTTGCTCTCCCCTAAAGGGCTTCTGGCTTTCTTTCACCATCGTTGCAACCTTTCTATTGGGATTCCCTAACGTCCCTGTTTTGATAGTATCCTTCAACGGTACCTCACTCTGAACCATGCACTCCTGAGTGATTGTCAGTTTTCCTCCTATTCTAGTTTAAAAGCTGTTTTATAGCCTTTTTAAATGATAGTGCCAGCAACCTGGTTCCATCCCAGTATAAGCTAGAACCCATCCTTTCAAAATAGACTCCCCCTTCCCCAGAATGTTGGCAAGTTCCTAACCAATCTCAATCCGTCATCTCTGCACTATCATCTCAACAGCACATTGAGACTTGGGAGCTGTGCCTGCATCTTGGGTCCTGCACATGGAACAGGGAGGATCTCTGAAACTGTTACCCTGGAGGATCAGGATTTCAACTTTCTACCTAACAGCCTAAATTTGCCTGCCAGAACCTCCCTCTTACATTTTCCTATGTCGTTGGTACTCATATGTACCAAGATAGCCAGCTCCTCTCAGCACTGTCTAAAATCATATCTAGGTGATGCGTGATGTCCGCAACATTTGCACTAGGCAGGCAAATGACCAAATGATCCTCATGTCCACCAGCCACCCAGCTATCTATGGAACCCTTTTATAATCTGGAGCTACCGCTGTCCCAATGCGGGTGCTGGCGGTAGTTCCAGCCCCAGCATACGCCATTTCCTGCACTAGGGAATATCGGCCTGTACTTTTTTTAGTGCAGCACTAACCAGGCGGTAATCAGGCAACACCATGTGCTATTCGGATACTGCTGGGGTAGCACAAGGGCCCATACCACCACCTCACTGGGCAGTAGTAAGTGCTTCCCCTTGCATGGCCATGCGGTAAGAGCAAACTTACTGCATGGCCATGGCTATTTTCAGCCTTTTTTTACTCACTGCGGTAAAAAGGGCCTCAGCGTGCACAAAAATGGCCCCCACCACTAGCACAGGGCTTGGTAATAGGACCCCTATAGATCTAATGAACGAATCACCAACTAAAATGGCCATCCTAACCCGTCCCTCCTGTGTAGAAGCCCCTTGATATACATCCTTGGTGCAAGAAGATATTGTATCTCGGAGGGCAGGTCCTGGCTACAGGACTGCTTCCTGCTTCACCAGAGTGATGTTCTTCTTTTAGGTGACCTCCCTCTTACAAGACAGCATAGGGGCTGCGAGACTGAAGGTGAGACTTCTCTACTATCTCCCTGTTGGTTTCCTCTATATACCTTTCTGTCAACCTCAGCTCCTGCAAGTTTGCTGCTCTAGCCTCAAGAGATCAGACTCATTCTCTGAGAGCTAGGAGTTCTTTGTGCCAAGTGCACATGTATAACTTCTCACCAACTGGGAGATAATCATACATATGACACTTAATGCAAAAGACCAGATAGCACCTGTATCGCTGTTGGACAGTTGTCTGCATCTTAGTATTGGTGAGTTGTTTAATTGTTTATAACTTGTTAAAGTAGCAGGGATATTGGACTATTGTAAAGAGCCTTAAGATTATATGGTATATTGTATAATTTTATTTAGGGTTTGCTTTTCAGCAAACGCAAATAAACTATTTAGGGCCAATCACCTTATTTAATGATGGAATGGAGATTTCCGTCTCTTCTCTACACCATCTTCTAGTACTGGAGCCAGACAAGCGTGGAACTCTACACAACAATATCAATGAACTAGCTAGGGGCATATTATTCTTTTAGAAAGCTCCATGATCATGAGAAGAATGCGGAGAGCTCAAAGGCTTCTTGTTACCTCACAAAAGCTGCTGGAATCTGCACAATGCAAGCATTTATTTTTAGCACTTGGTAATGGCATTTTTGGCCTTGCCTGTTCTTTGGCTACTGCCATAGTTCATTTTCTCATGTTCCGATGCTTTGCAAGGTTTCCGGTGCCCTTTGGCAGCACTTGCCTATAATTGCATTTGTTCATATCAGGGCAAGTAATGCTAAAGAGCAAATTAATTTGAAAGAAACATGTCACTATACAAAAATACAACGTGGCTGACTTGCTTACGACATTTACTTCTTTTGAAAGGCTTCAAACACCCTTGTTGAACGCATTTTGGAAATATGTCAGAGGTGGGGTGAAATTGGTAATCATTATAAGAATTGTCATTGCTTTATTGAGAATGAAAACTAATGAATGTTTGAAAGGTAAATAATACAGTTGAATGGATGATATTAGCACTGATCTAGATTTATGGATTTTCTTCATTTTTGAGATACCTTTCATGTTTCTGTTTGCCCCTTCTCTATTTCATTATTAGTTATCCGATATGGCAGTGCTTTTCAATTCAATCCTCGGGAGCACATCCAACCAGTCAGGTTTTTAGAATATCCACAATGCATATGCATGAGATAGATTTGCATACCAAGGAGGAAGTACATGCAAATTTATCTCATGCACGTTCATTGTGGATATCCTGTCTGGATGGCTGTGCCCTGAGGACTGGGTTGAGTAGCACTACTATATGTAACCTGGGCTGCCAAGTATTAGAAAGTGCTAGACACTGACAGGAACTATCTAGGAGTCAAGTTGAAACAAACGTAGGCTTCCGTACCCTATCTCCTTCTATGTTCTATAGGGATGTGCATTCATTAGTTGGCTTTCATTTCATTAGTGTGCCTTAAATATTTTAGTGCACGCTAAATCAATTTAATGTATGGTAACCTCCAAATCAACATGTGTTAAGTTAGTGTGCATTAAACATTTCTTTTTACGTTCAATAAGTTTTATTAACTTTCAACCTTACATAAACAAGATGTCTGAGTAGAAACATACAAGTTGATACATAAGTACATAAGTACATAAGTACATAAGTAGTGCCATACTGGGAAAGACCAAAGGTCCATCTAGCCCAGCATCCTGTCACCGACAGTGGCCAATCCAGGTCAAGGGCACCTGGCACGCTCCCCAAACGTAAAAACATTCCAGACAAGTTATACCTAAAAATGCGGAATTTTTCCAAGTCCATTTAATAGCGGTCTATGGACTTGTCCTTTAGGAATCTATCTAACCCCTTTTTAAACTCCGTCAAGCTAACCGCCCGTACCACGTTCTCCGGCAACGAATTCCAGAGTCTAATTACACGTTGGGTGAAGAAAAATTTTCTCCGATTCGTTTTAAATATTTTTACTGCATATTGATGAGTTTTATTAAAATGCATGTGTGAAACAAACCAAAACAATTTCTGAAAATGAGGAAAAAAGATCAAACTTACTGAAAATGAAGCAAATGTACACAGCCCTAGTGCTCTTCCATTCTCTCAATCTACCCCCAGTATTTCTAAATATAGTATCTGAACAATAGGGTGTTGGCTCAACCTTTACTTCTGTAAAGTAGACTGATTTAACTTGTCATGGGTGACACATTGAGGGGCATTTTTGAAAGGGACGTCCAAGTTGCGATTTGGACGTTCTTGCAAAACAGCAAAATCCAGGGGTGGGGAAATCTGTATTTTCGAAACAAGATGGACGTCCATCTTTCGTTTCGAAAATACCGTCAGAGACTTCCAGATCCTTAAATTTGGACGTCCCTAGATTTGGGTGTCCCTAGACATGGACGTTTCTGACTTTCGGCGATTTTCGAAACCAAAGACGTCCATGTCAAAATGGCCAAATGCAAGCCATTTGGTCGTGGGAGGAGCCAGCATTTCTAGTACACTGGTCCCCCTGACATGCCAGGACAACAACCAGGCACCCTAGGGGGCACTGCAGTGGACTTCATAAATTGCTCCCAGGTACATAGCTCCCTTACCTTGTGTTCTGAGCCCCCCCAACCCCCCCAAACCCCACTACCCACAACTGTACACCACTACCATAGCCCTTACGGGTGAAGGGGGGCACCTAGATGTGGGTACAGTGGGTTTCTGGTAGGTTTTGGTGGGCTCGCTGTTTCCTCCACAAATGTAACAGGTGGGGGGGATGGGCCTGGGTCCGCCTGTCTGAAGTGCACTTCACCCACTAAAAGTGCTCCAGGGATCTGCATGCACTGTCACGGACCTGAGTATGACATCTGAGGATGGCATAGAGGATGGCACAACATATTTTGAAAGATATTTTATGAGGGTGGGAGGGGTTAATGACCACTGGGGGAGTAACGGGAGGTCATCCCCGATTCTCTCCGGTGGTCATCTGGTCATTTCAGGCACCTTTTTGTGCCTTAGTCATAATAAAAACAGGTTCTGGTGAAAACTTCCAAGTGTTCATCAGAGACGTCCTTGTTTTTTTCAATTATGGGTCAAGGACGTCCAAGTGTTAGGCATGCTCAAGTCCAGCCTTCGCTACGCCTCGATTATGCCAATTTGGGCGACCCTGAGAGAAGGACGCCCATCTCCCGATTTTCTGCATGTATAAAACAATTTATGTGCTAGAATACTTATGTAGGTTTAGGCACTTCCACTGAAAATGAAACTAAACCAGTACTGAGACATCCAGCGCAGCACCAAACATCTAAGTGCCCTTTGAAAAATTACCTCAAACATATTTTCTCAGTGCTTGATCATTTCATTCCGTTTCTGAAATCCAGCAAAGGCATTTTTTATTAAACGGAAGGGACGGATTTGTCCCTAATCTCCATTATGGCTGTCACCCACTTGTGGTGTGTTTTTTCAAGGGATAAGCATTTCCATTTTGTTGAGACTTGTAACATTTTAATGTTCACTATTTCTTTGCATGGCTTTATCTGCCGACATTTCGTATGTTACTATGGCATTGATTTTCAAAGCATATGGACAGCTCAAAAAGTGAAATAAGAACATAAGAACAGCCATACTGGGTCAGACCAATGGTCCATCTAGCCCAGTATCCTGTTTCCAACAGTGGCCAATTCAGGTCACAAGTATCTGGCAGGAACCCAATTAATAGCACCATTCTATGCTACCAATCCCAGGGCAAGCAGTGGCTTCCCCCATATCCATCTCAATAACAAGACTATGGACGTTTCCACCAGGAACATGTCTAAACTTTTTAAAACCCAGATATGCGGGTTTAAACATTTGTTAACGCATCCTCCGGTAATGAGTTTCAGAGTTTAACCATTCTTTGAGTGAAAAAATATTTGCTCCTATTTGTTTTAAAAATATTTCCATGCAATTTCATTGAGTGTCCCTTGGTCGTTGTACTTTCTGAATGAGTGAAAAATCAATTCACCTCCACCCGTTTCACATCACTCAGGATTTTATAGACTTCAATCATATCCCCCCTCAGCTGTCTCGTTTCCAAGCTGAAGAGCCCTAACTCTTTAGTCTGTCCTCATATGAGAGGAATTCCTTCCCCTCTATCTTAACAACTCTGTTTTCAGAATCAATATGTCTTTTTACCACTTTTCCCCATGCCATATTTGGTTTGGTCTCATTAAATTTTCAGAGTTGTTTTAACCTTGGGCAGATAGACATTTGCAACCCCTTTAATGAAAGAAGGAACGGACTACTGTAGCTAGTCACATACACAAGGACTAATGCCAGGTACACATATTGTTGTATTATAATATTTTGGTCTTATTTTGCATCCCTCTCCTAATAATTCCTAGCATCCTTGGCTGCCGCCACACACTGAACATCCATGTGCTTGAAACGTCCAAATCTTGATTTTGCAAAAGCAGAATAGGGATGTCCAACACTGTAGTATGTCCAAATAGAAAGGGGGCATGTTCTGGGTGTGGGCATGAAATCTGGACAAGCAACATCAATTACCAAAGGGGAAGAAACTTCCATGTTTAAAAAGAAAGATGTCCTTGTTTAGACCTGTTTCAGAAATGTCCAGGTTACAGAAAGGTGCTCTAATTGAGCAGCTGTCCACTGGAGGGATTAAGGGCACCCTAACATAATAGCCCTTGACAAAATAGCCCTTGACAAAATGGCCCCACCCACAAAATAACTCATGACAAAATAGCCCCCTAAAAAAAATAACATCACAAAAAAAAAAGATGATAAACTAAAAGTGAAATCTTCACTGATAAAGGCTCCTACCAGCATTGCATTGTATAAAGCATTTATAAATAAACAAAATTCTATAGCTACCAACTGATATTCATGATCTGTTCTGCTGTTTAAGGAAACTATGCTTCCATCAACATGCTAATTAAAAAAAAACAATATTGTCATCATTTTCATAGTCTTACCAATCTTATCCTGTTTGGCAAGATAAGATTATTAGGAAAAAAAATGCAGTGCCATTTTCTGGGCAGCCTGCTCGGGTCCTTTTGTCGGGGGGGCTAATTTGTCAAGGGCTATATTGTGGGTAGGCTGTTTTGACAGTGGCTGTTATGTCAGGGGCTTTTTTTGTTTGGACCTTTTTTGTCAGGGGCCATTTTGTCGGGGCTATTTTGACCGGGTACCGGGATTAAGGCACGACAATTACCAGCATTAATTTCACTGTTCTGCTATACCTCAGCACAGTGTTATATGCTTTACTTGAAAGGTGTACCAAGTTTTACCTCTCTCTTCTCCAGGTGGCATTTTCCCTGTGATGTTAACTAGTGTTAATTTAAATGTGATGACAGCCTGGGGAGTACTTGTGTATGTGCATGTGTGGTTTTGTGCATGTGCATCTGAACTGTTTCTCAGAATTAAAGTGAAGTTCAGTTAAGAGCTCACTCTTAAGGGAATACGTACACTTCAGGGGCAATGTTTAACGTCATGCATTGAAATAATTAAATGAGACCAGCTAATTGATCTTGCCAGTAATCCAGAGCCCTGTGTTTAATAAAAGAACAATACCCCAGGGCTACACATTGCACCAACCACAGAGAGTTCAATTTTGATAGCTGTAGAATTATAGGCTTTGCTAAAACAGTCTCAAGGAAGAATTGTCACCAACTTAGTACTGTTCAATGCACTCAGAAAGCTGCCATAAAGCAGAAGATCAGAGGGAGGGGAATTTGACCGTCTAAATAACAGTCCCAACACAGCATTGCTCATATGAATTACACAGGAATCGAGCTGCAGTATATCACCCAGGACATGAAACAGACTGTTTATGCCTGGCATCAAAGACCCAGTTAAAAACATGTTTCCGCAGTAATCCTTAGTAACCCTTGGATCCTTCTTTTAATAGTTATGAGTACACTGATTCATAAATGGCATCACATAAGCATCAGCAGAGAATAATATCCATAAGGTTTCAGAAATGACACTGTCTTTCATCAAGGCACCGATGTTAGGGTATAAATTTCATGAATCTATGTACGTGTGTTGTTTTTGAGTGTGGCTCTGATTGCGAGAGTGGAAAAATGAGGAGTGGCAGTCTGTAGGGAGCAATAACTGCTTCGTTTTCACTGCATCAAAGTATCAATGCAGCATATTAAAGTTTCTACACCGAACAAGCTGAAACGGCTTCTCACTTTCTGTAACCCCTGGTCCGATATGGCCTATTTTCGGAATCAATATGTCTTTTTACCACTTTTCCCCATGCCAAATTTGGTTCGGTCTCATTAAATTTTCAGAGTTGTTTTCACCTTGGGCAGACAAACTATACAAGAACTAATACCAGGTACATGTGGAGGGGCATAATCGAACGGGGCGCCCAAGTTTTCCTGAGGATGTCCTCGCAGGACATCCCGGCGAAGGGGCGGGAAAACCCGTATTATCGAAACAAGATGGGTGGCCATCTTTCGTTTCGAGAATACGGTCAGGGACACCCAAATCTCAACATTTAGGTCGACCTTAGAGATGGTCGTCCCCGATGTTCGGCGATAATGGAAACTGAAGACGCCCGTCTCAGAAACGACCAAATTCAAGCCATTTGGTCGTGGGAGGAGCCAGCATTCGTAGTTTACTGGTCCCCCTCACATGCCAGGACACCAACTTGGCACCCTAGGGGGCACTGCAGTGGACTTCAGAAAAAGCTACCAGGTGCATAGCTCCTTTACTTTGTGTGGCGTCGCGAGGGCAGCTGACACCTGGGGCGGGTCACCACTGCGCACCCCCCCCCCCCCGGGTGCAGCACGGCGCACCCTCCCCCCTCCAGAGCGCAACCCCCCCCCCCCCCCCCCGAGAACATACCTGGAAGGCGGTGAGGGGCGGGCCAGAGCCACCGAGAGGGGGGGCAGAGGGGACAAAATTCCACGGGCCCGGGCCTCCAAGGGGGGCCCGATGCCAGGGCCAGGCCGCTCGCGCTGCAGTCACCGGTCTCACCTGCCTGCCTTCACGGCTCCGTGCCCCCTGCATTCAAAGCGGCACTCACAGATCGCCTCTCTTCTGGCCTTCCCTCCCTATGTCCCGCCCTCATCTGACATAACTTCCGGTTTCCGCGAGGGCAGGACACAGGGAGGGAAGGCCCAAAGGGAGGCGATCTGTGGCTGCCGCTTGGAATGCAGGGGGCCCGGAGCCGAGAAGGCAGGCAGGTGAGACCGGTGACTGCAGCGCAAGCGGCCTGACCCTGGCATCGGGCCCCCCTTGGAGGCCCGGGCCCATGGAATTTTGTCCCCTCTGCCCCCCCTCTCGGTGGCCCTGGTGATTGAAAACACAGTATTGAAGCACACACCAAACCCTCCCCCCCCTTACTGGCAGCAATGCATTTGGAGGACCCCTGCTCAGCTTAGAGGGAACAGTAGTGTAAATCCTCATGCCTAAATTAGGTGCAGATCATCAAATCAATTTTTGTATACCGCTAATATTTCCTTTCCACGGTTCAGTGCGGGTTACATTCTAGGTGAGACAGAAGCCGATAATGTTAGTGTGAGGTATGAGAACAATTAGAGACCATTGGTGTAATGCATGAGACCAAAAACATTATAGGAAAGGATAATGGATGATACTAGGAGGTAGAAGCAGTTATGAAGCAGTCTTTGGGAAGATAAAAAGGTTTTTAGCCTCTTCCTGAAGCTCTGTTCTGATGGCAATAGGTAGAGAGTTCTATATTTTAACTCCAAATACAGAAAATAGAGAGCTGAAAATCTTCTGATTTTTTGTCTTATGAAATGGTGATGCTAGCATCAGTTCTGCCTTATCCTATAATACTATGTGCAAATTCTAGGAATGCCTCTGACCATCCCAAGCCCCTCCCATGGCCATGCCCTCTTTTTTTTTTATCCATGTGTAAAATTTGCATGCACATGTTTTAGAATGCCAACTACAAAGATGTGCAGAGAAATTCATATTAGTGCCAATTAGCACCAATAATTGATTGTTAGCACCCAATTATTGACATTAATTGGCTCGTTGATCAATTAAATTGTGCTTGCAGTTTTGATATACACTAGCTTTATGACTGGTGTAAGTGCTCACATCTAAACATATATGAGGGTATATAACTGGTTAAACTGGTATTCTATAAAGGAAAGTATGCACCTACTTTTATTTATAGAATATGTGCTAATCGGGCATCCTCTGGGCACTTACAATATGACACACAGTTATAGAATTACCCCCGCAATGTGAAAGAGCAATTATACAAAAATTCAAAAAGTACTTAAGAATAAAAAGCTAAACAAGCTGATTTTAGATAGTGTGTGGAGGCGGGAATTTATATGCCCAGGTCAAGGTGTTGAGAATTTCCATACTATTTTACAAGAGGCTCTGCCCAACATAGACCTTCTTGTCAAATAGCGAGCAAAAATCCTTCCAAGTACAGAGGGATCAGCGATTTGAGAACAATACACGAGGGAATAATAAACATGGATTCCCCCCCCCACACACACAATACATACACAGAAATGTGGGAACAGCTTTCAAAACTGCTGCTTCCTTTATAGCGTAGTAACACAGTAGAGGACAGCAGATAAAGACCTTCATGGTCCATCCAGTCTGCCCAACATAGGCAAAGCTCCACCCACCACTCTGTGCAGGTGGAAGTCACAGTAGTATTTAGTTGGCTTCAGACATTTTTGTCGAATAGGAATTCTGTGGTGAAAATTAAGGCCGTTCTCTCTTCCACTTGGCAATCTCTTTGTGCTGTGCCTCAGGGTTCCACCCCCCCCACCTCCGGTCATCCATCTTATTTAATGATTTTATGAGCTCTGTGGGCTCAATTTGCTTAGAAAAAGGACTGCTTCTTTTGTCTTATATGGACAACATATTTATTTTAGCACCAGTCACTAAAAATGTAAATAAATAAGATAAGATTAAAGTTTGGTCATTAACTCAATTACTAACATTAAATACTAATAAAACTAAAATACTTTGGTTGGGTAAACACCAAGGACCCTGTTTACTAAGCCGCGCTGTAGGAACTCTAACGTTTTTAGGGCACGCTAATGCTAGAGACACCCATATGGGTGTCTCTAGCATTAGCGCACTAAAAATGTTAGCGCACCTTAGTAAACAGGGCCCTTGACTCTCTACCAGCAATGGTGTCACTGAATCCAACTAATCAATTAACAATAGATCGTGCCACAGAAGTAATTCTGGATTATCCTTTGTCATTGGAAAATCAAGTAAATTGTCTTACCAAAAAGTTTTTCTTTAGATTGAAACAACTTAGAGCTGTTTGACCTTATTAGAAAAACATTTTGCATTATTTATGTTTATTAATGATTTGATGAATCGCCAAATTTTAGGAAATCCCATATCTAAGCGATTTACAATGTTTTGGGATCTCTGTTTATTTTCTTTTCAGGCAGCAAAATTAGATAAAGTTATATTTAACTTTTTATTATCTGCTAGGGACTACAGGCATTTTAGGAATCTGATTAAAACACATTTATTTAGAAAATTCCTATTTGGGAAATAGATTCTAATGACAATATAAGAGGCTTATTCCCTTTGCTATACTTTACCAGTCTATTATCATTATTGTATTTTCTTTTTGCTGTACTTGTTTATTTAAAATGACTATTGTGTTTCCTGGTAATGACCAGTTTCTTTTAGTTGTGATCCGCATAGAACTATATGGTGAACAGCAGAATATAAGACATTATGGGACCCTTTTACTAAGCTGCGTAGGCACGTATGTGCATCCTAGGAGTGTACGTGCATCCTACGCCCGTCAATTTTGAACTACTGCCTGGCTCCCGCGTGGCCTGGGTGGTAATTTCATTTTTTTATGTGCGTCCACTAAGCGTGGCACTAACCAAGCGGTAATTAGCATTGTATACACATATACCATTACCACCCGGTTAACACATGAGACTTTACCGCTAGCTCAATGGGTAGTAGTAAGGTCTCATACCCAAAATGGGCCTGCGCCAATTTTTATTTTGCCGCAAGTCCATTTTCAGCCAAAAAAAAGGTCTTTTTTGCAGGCGCACTGAAAAATGGACCTGCACGCATCCAATGCATGCATCTACACCAGCGCAGGCCATTTGTTTGGTACACCTTAGTAAAAGGATCCCTATGTTATGTTATGTTATGTTATGTTAATCTAATCTAAATTGACACTTCTAACCCGCTTATTCCCTGCAAAGGTCCAAAGTGGCTTACAAATTTTTAAAATACCTTGTTATATTACAGATGCTTATTAGAACATTTTTTAAAAAAAATACAAAATCATGTCTATCTAAACATCTAGATTCACATATTGAATGAAAAGAAAAGTTTTCAAACCCTTCCAAAATAGCATGCAAGAAGGTTGGTTCTTCCGACTGGACAGTAAATTATTCCAAAATTGGACAGCTTTGTATGAAAAAGAATTCTGCAGAACTTTTATAAATCTTACTCCCTTAAATGAAGGACTAATTAGGTTCATCCTATGTAATAACCTTATAAACTCCGTCTACATGAATAGGAAACCAAATGAGTAACCTGCTATGATGTTAGGCCATACCAAATCTTAAAGATATACAGCAGGAATTAACAAATATTTGTGCTTGCAGCGGAAGCCAGTGTACCTCCCTCAGCCTTGGAGACACGTGATGCAAAGTTATTTTTTCTAAAAATCATATGAGCTGCCATATATGATTCCTCAGTTTCACTGATATACCCAAATATAACACATTACAATAATCCATTTGGGCCATAATAACCAGTAACCTAAAATGATACTTATGAAAATAAGACTGAATAATTCATAGTTGTCTCAATTTCAAGAACACTTTCCTAAATAGACTATCAATCTGCACTTCAAATGATAAAGACAAATACAAAATCACTCCTATTACACTGGAGAATTTCTCAACTATCAATTTCTCATTTTGCCCAATTCAAATTGATTCTGGTAAATAATCAGCTTGGTTAGTAAACCAAAGAACCTTGGTACCTGACTCTTCTTCCCCCTTTACCTCCCTAAGTTCCCCCCAATTGTACCTACCATACATGTACCTCATTCTACCACAATATCATTTTGTATTCATTCATACTATGTATTTGTTCAGACCGGAATCAGGCTAATGCTGTTAACGGTTATATGTAAGCCACATTGAGCCTGCAAAAAGGTGGGATAATGTGGGATACAAATGTAACAAATAATAATAATAATTGGTTTTACTTGTGTTTAACTTTAACATAGAAACTGGTGCCCAAGCTTTAAACTTCTCTATGCATTTAGTTACTTTATACAAAGTTGGCTCAAATCATCAAGTATTGGTACCAGAATAAAAATGTCATCAGCATAAGAATAAATGACTTCATCAGCTGCCAAAAGAAGAGAATCCAGTTACGTTTGCAGCTTGCCTAGTTTTTAGGTGCTATAAGTTTGATCATTCAACACCTCTGTTGAAAGATTCATGTTTAACTCTTCTTGTATTATTTACAAGCTATTACATGTGCTGTACCAGATTGCTTGACTGAGTTTACAAGTTTACAAGTTTGTCAGCTTCGGATCAATGAACTACTGCTCTGATCATCTTCAGGATTGTGGTTGGCTTCTTCCATTCCTTTGTTCATCCGTAGGTAATCCAATATAACAGATACTACAGTAGCCTAACCCTGACAGAATTAGACTCTGCAAAACCTGTTGAAAGTCACTTTGAGGAATGAGTGGATGCAGCTTACTAAGCAAACACAACTTTAAAAAGGATGTCTTTACCACAGGTTGAATCTGAGTTGAAAAAGACACTGCAGTGTCAAAAAGTACCCCCCCCCCCCCCCCTGATACTTTGCCACAGATGAAATCTTAATTGTGGTACCAAATACTACCACCGCAAAAGGGAAATGGATAGGACAATCTTTGTTTACCAACAAAATTGATGGAAACCAAAAGATTCTCCTATCTATTTTTCTTTTGAGGTGGTAGTATCTGGTACCACAATTAATTCTCAAACATCCAATGATTCAACTCATCCAAAATCATTTGCAATCGATCGAGCATAACAGGAACTGGCTCTGTCAATGGCACAAAAACTGTATGTCATCAGCCCATGAGATCGTAATACCTGGCAAATTGGTGCCAGATGCATATTAAACAATATCCCAGACAGAGACAAGTCCCGGGGTAGTCCAGTAGACACCATCTGCATTGCAGAAATTTAATACCCGCTTGAACTTGCATTGTTCTACCTGAAAAGTAATTACAGAATAATGGTCCTCTGTGTGTAAATTTAGGTTGGGCATTTGCACGTTTTCGTTGGTGCAAATGGCCATGCCTAACTTTACATGGAACCCTCTGCATAATTGTGTATACCATAAACTGCACCAAATTTTAGGCATAACGTATAGAATACCGCTTAAGTGGGGGGGGGGGGGGTTTCTGCATCGATTTTATAGGCGCCATTTATAGAATTTACCCAGAGTGAAGAAATAGTTTCTCTGTTTTGTTACAAATTTTAGTTTGTGTGCCCCCTAGGACTTGTATTATGACAAATGAACTGTCCAAGTATCCTGAAATTTCTTGGGTGAAGACTGTTCTGACTCCCAGCCTGCTTTATCATCATAATCATCGTCATCTTTGCCGAACCTGCTGTTGGCCACCTGACAGCTTATTAGAGAGTAAAAGCCAGATTCCAAGCTTGTTTTACAGGCTAATATATAAAATCTTGCTTTCGATTTGCATATAATCTCTGGAGATCCCCGGTTAATGCAAAAAGAGCATTAACCTAAATTTATTTTATATACTAAGCAAAATTCACTATAATTTGCAATTGTAGAAACATATTAAAGTTTAGTGTGAAGTAACTCCTTTGGTTTACAGATTATTTTTGTTATTGTTATTTCTATAATTATCCTATAATTATCTGCTTGCTATACTGGCTTGAAAGGATGGCCTGACGGAAGAAGTATATTGCTGGTACCAAATTGTTTCCACTTTAAAATAACTAACCAAACAGCATCCTAAGGGATATTCGAAAATCCTGTCATTTTCTTATAGCCACCCCCAACCTTTCCTTTGGATAACGTTAAGCTCTAGAACTTGTTACCGGAGGATGTGATAACAGTGGCTAGCATATCTGGGTTAAAAAAAAGGTCTGGACAAGTCCCTGGAGGAAAAGTCCATAGTCTGCTATTGGGATAGAAATGGGGAAAGCCACTGCTATCCCTGGGATTGGTAGAATGGAATGTTGCTACTATTTGGGATTCTGCCAGGTACTTGTGATCTGGATTGGCCACGTCTTGAAGCAGGATACTGGACTAGAGGGACCATCAGTCTGCTTCTTATGTTCTTTTGGTAGCTCTGTGTTCATATTGGAATTGTAGAGTATGTTGTACAATCAGTGGAAAAACTACTTTAATGCCTTTAAATTGTATTTCTTTAGACAGTAGAATGCAAAAAAACGTAAGTGGGTATGAAGACTTTTGCAAGGCAATGTCAGAAAATAGAGAAAATGGGGATAGGACATACAGATGCATTACAGGTGCAAAGAAATCATAAGAAAAAATGTTTTTGTTAAAAAAAAAATAGAACCAGAGGTCCCAAAGCCAACCTGAAAGAGAGAACAATCGCTTAGTGAAAATAAAAGAAGTAAAATATTGGATGTCAAAAAAGGAATAAGGCAAGAATGAAAAAATCTTTAGTGATGTGAGAGAGAGAGAGAGAGTAAAGTTGAAAACCAACTGGGTCTCTAGTACTATATCAAGAAGGAGAACTAGGCAGACAGGATATGTCTGAAAGTCCTTGCAGGGCATTGGTTTCTGTATCCATTCACTTATCACTAATAGTATGCTTCTAAACAATATTTCTGTTGTTGTTGTTCCAGAAAAGTTTCTAATGCTCTTTTACTCTCCTGGTGCATTAAAAGATTGACTAAAGTAATCATTTCATCTGGAGAGACCACTCACTGTCAGTTAACATCCTTTCTGGTCGAGTTAACTCAAGGCCTAAAATTCCAGCTAATGTCCTGTCTATTATTCTATCCATAAGCTAAAATGTGTTAGAAAACATAAGATGTGCTATGCTGAGTCAGACCAGATGTCCAATGAGCTCAAACTCCTGTCACTGATATCCAAATGAAGTCCACAAGTCATAACTTTCTCAAGTCTACCTGGCCTATAATTGTTTATAGATTTTTTTTTTCTTTAGGAACTTGTCAAAACCCCTTTTAAACTAAGCTATGCTAGAGGCCTTGATAACATCCTGCATCAACAAACTTCACAGCTTGATTGTGTGTTGAGTGAAAGAAAAATACTTTCTCTGATGTGTTTTAAATTGCTACCTATTAGTTTTATGGAGTGTCCTCTAGTTTTAGTGCTTCTTCAAAGGTTAAATGTGAGGAGCACTTACCCATTTAGCATTTCTTTCAAGGGAAGTTGCTCCATCCCATTTTGCATCATGGTTGCCCTTCTCTATATCTTTTCTAGTTTCACTGTATTTTTTCTCAGATGGCGCCACCAGAACTACACTGTACACACAGAGGTTTTACACTATTGTCTGCTCCTTTCTAAATCCTTTCATTCTCCTTGGTTTTTGACTGTGTCCGCCAAGGATTTCAATGAATTTTCCATGACTCCAACATCCTATAGTTCAGATTATTTTTCCAGATATGCATCATTTTCCATGTGTCCACATTAAATTTCATCTGTCACCTAACATAGGGGTCCTTTTATCAAGCTGCGGAAAAAAAGGGCCCTGCGCTAGCAGCGGGGAATGTTTTTCCTACGCGGCAGGGCCCTTTTTACCGCAGCGGGTAAAAAAGCCTCCAACACACATGGCCATGCGATAAGAGAACTCCTACCGCATGGCCATGCAGCAGGAAACACTTACCGCCACCCATGGAAGTGGCGATAAGAGCTGCCGCGCTAACCTGGCAGTAACTGGGCAGTGCATGGCAATGCCCAATTACTACGCTCAACGGTAAATATGGGGATGAGATACCTAAATCAGTCAAATGAATGTAAATATACAAAAGGTTCTCAATACGTGTAGCAAATACACTTATTGGTTTTCAGAGGAAAAGGCCTCGAGAAACCCCTTGACACATAAAAAGGTCTTATAAGGAGTTGGACTTCCTCATCATCGGCCAGAAAAACCTCCGTATTAGGTAAAACTTTACTATAGTTTTTCAATCTTAGACTTTTAAACCCAGCCAATAATAATTAAATGAACTTAGCTTAATTATAGTCGATCTCTGTATTATCCTGTTGACATTGACCGTGATCGCATATTCTGCTTCAGGATCACTAGACAAACAATTTCCGCTCAGTTTGGCCGATGATGAGGAAGTCCAACTCCTTATAAGACCTTTTTATGTGTCAAGGGGTTTCTCGAGGCCTTTTCCTCTGAAAACCAATAAGTGTATTTGCTACAAGTATTGAGAACCTTTTGTATATTTACATTCAAATGCCCAATTACTGCCAGGTTATCGCCATCCAAGCCATTTCCGGGGTTTTTCTTTTCCCCCAGAAATGGCGCGCGCTCAGGGCGGGACTACCGCCAGCGGCCACATTGGGCCGGCGGTAGTACCAGAAGAGCGAGTGGTAAGCCAGTGTTGGGCTTACTGCCGCTCTGTAAAAGGGCCCCATAAGAAGAGCCATGGTGAGTTAGACCAAGGTCCATCAAGCACTGCATCTTGTCTCTGAAGTAGCCATGTCAGGTCAGCAGATCCCAAAAAGTAGATCTATTTCTCATTGCTCATTTTTAGGATGAACAATGGCTCTACCAAGTCTACCTGGTTAGTAATTTATTTTATGGACTTTTTCTCCAGAAATTTGTCCAAACTTCTTTTGAATGCCTCTATGTTAGTCGCCTTGATCATAGATTCCACAGTTTAAGTTGGGTGAAAAAATAAAACTTCCTACAGCTTGTTTTCAATGTGCTGGTCATGTGTTTTATGGAGTGTCCTCTAGCTTTTATGTTGTTTGAAAGGTTAAACAACTCTTCCACCCCACTCCTGATTTTATAAACTTCTATCATATCCTCTCTCAATTGTGTTTCTTCAAAGCTAAAGAGCCCTAACCTGTTTAGCCTCTTATTATAAGGGAAATGTTCTATCCACTTTACTATTTTTGCTGTCCTTCTGCCCAATGTGCGGTGGCAGCCAAACAAAGCAAACAGAATGCTAGGAATTATTAGAAAAGGGATATAAAATAAGACCAAGAATACTATAACGCTTCCGTATCACTACATGGTGCAACCTCACCTTGAGTACTGTGTGCAATTCTGGTCACTGTATCTCAAAAAAGACATTTCGGAATTAGAAAAGGTTCAAAGAAGGGCAACTAAAATTATTAATGGGATGGAACTCTTCTTATATGAGGAAAGACTTAAGAGTTTAGGTCTCTTCAGCTTGGAAAAGAGACAGCTGAGGGGGAATATGATAGAGGTCTACAAAATCCTGAGTGGTGTAGAACAGGTAAACGTGAATCAATTTTTTACTCCTTCAAAAAGTACAAAGACTAGGTGACATGGAATGAAGTTACATGGTAATACTTTTAACACGAATAGGAGGAAATATTTTTTCATTCAATGAATAGTTAAGCTCTGGAACTAATTACCAGAGGATATGGTTACAGTGGTTAGAATATATAGGTTTAAAAAAGGTTTGGACAATGTCCTGAAGGAAAAGTCCATAGTTTGCCATTGATATAGAAATAGGGAACACCACTAAACTTACTATTGCTTGGGATTCTGCCATGTACTTGTCACCTGGATTGGCCACTGCTGGAAACAGGATACTGGGCTTTTTTATGTTCTTCAGACAACACAGAAAGCACTACAATCAGTTAAAACTACCACCCCTTCTGACTCACTGCTTTCCTTCTTGATTCATTTATTTCATTCCAAATTCATTCTCTATCTCCACATCATGATTGCACAGAGTTTAGCAAAAGGCTCCGTTCCCACTCTATGGAAACAAGCTTCAGTACTTATGAAAATAAAAGATCCTAAGACAGCTCCTACTGATTGTTCCCACTACTATCCCATAATACAGGTTCCGTTCATATCTAAGATTGCAGAATATCTAGTCTCAAATCAGCTGGAAGACTACTTGGAGAAAACCAATTCATGTCCACCCCACCCAAACAGGATTTAGAAAAATCCCATAGCACTGAAACAGGCCCTTGATCAAGGTAAATCCCAATTCTTATTTCCCTTGACCTATCATATGCCTTTGATCTGGTGGACCACATTCTTCTACTGACCAGGTTACACTACATAGGAGTGAGAGACATTACCCTTGACTGGTTTTATCAATAGAACCAATATGTACATAAGTATTGACATACTGGGACTGACCAAAGGTCCATCAAGCCCAGCATCCTGTTTCCAACAGTGGCCAATCCAGGTCACAAATACCTGGCAAGATCCCCCAAAAATACAAAACATTTTATACTGCTTATCCCAGAAATAGTGGATTTTCCCCAAGTCCAATTTAATAATGGCCTATGGACTTTTCCTTTAGGAAGTCCTACAAACCTTTTTTAAACTGTGCTAAGCTAACTGCCTTTACCACATTCTCTGGCAATGAATTCCAGAGTTTAATTAAACGTTGAGTGAAGAAACATTTTCTACGAATCCTATATCAGAACCTTAAACTTTTACTTCTGGAGTCCCCTAGGGCTCCATTTTGGCCCCAAACCTCTTTAATATATTTATGTCCCCCCTTCTAAATCTTATTCAATCGCTCGGTCTGAGATCATTCGTATACACAGATGACATCCAAATCTTGGTTAACATACAAAATAATGACTCAGCAGAAATCACATTTCTTAATCAAAATCTGTTCAGAATAATTGATTAGCTCCAAACTCATAAGCTCAAACTAAATATAAGTTACATTTGTACCCTGCGCTTTCCCACTCATGGCAGGCTCAATGCCGCTTACATATACAGGTACTTATTTGTACCTGGGACAATGGAGGGTTAAGTGACTTGCCCAGAGTCACAAGGAGCTGCCTGTGCCTGAAGTGGGAATCAAACTCAGTTCTCCAGTCCCCCAGGACCAGAGTCCACCACCCTAACCACTAGGCCACTCCTCCAAGGAATGAGCATCAGACATACTAATAGCCCCTAAGTTTTACTTCATCTTTACGTGCTATCTTTGACAACACTATGAGTTTTCAATCACAAATCTCCATCATAATACTAGCCTCCTTCTTCAAACTTAAACAAATCTATTTAGTATGACAACTTTTTGACAGATTTGCCCTTTGAATTCTGACTCACTCATTTGTTGTAACCTGCTTGGACTACTGCAACCCACTACTTCATGGATCTCGAACTCGAGACATCTGTCATCTACAGATCGTTCAAAATTCAGCAGTATAACTTATAAGAAAATTATTTTTTTTAAACAACACTGGTTACCAATTTCTCATAGAATTGCTTTCAAAATCCTATCTTTAGTACATAAAACACATCATTCTGGTATTCCCTCCTATCTCTCTCATTTACTTATATCCTACTCTCCCTCTAGGACACTCCATCCCTCACAAGGTAATAATCTCACTATTCCCTCATTTTGTACCATCTGCTATGAGTTGATTCATATCAGAATTTTTTGTGTAACAGGTCCCACTCTCTGGAAAGCTCTCCCATACACCCTACATTTAGAAGATTTTTTTCATAAAGTTTAAATCTGCACTTAAAACCTTTCTAGTTAAGGATGAATATAAAAGGGCTTTTTCGATATGTCTAAATCCGATTTTGGATGTTTTGCTGGAAACATCCAAAAATCAAGTGGCGAACATAGTGATTTTCAAACCAGAAAAATGCCTATCTTTTTGTTTTGAAAATGACCATTTCCTAGATATTTTGTGTTCAATGCTTTTTTCTTTCGTGACCATTAAAAAAAAAAAGTCCAAGGGAAAAATGTACAAAAACAAGCCATGGGGGAGGGACCACACAGACATCCCAGCAGAGCATTGCGGCATCCTAGGGAGCACTGCAGTGGACTTCACATAAAAGGTCTCAAGTATGCATCTCATTGTTACCTCATTATACTGTATGGGGAGCCCTCCAACCCCCCCCCCCCCAAAAAAAAAAAAAAACCCTACTGTTCCCAACTGTACAGTATTACAATAGTCCTTATGTCTGCAGGTGCCACCTATATATGGGTACAGTAGGTTGTTGGTGTTTTTTGGAGGGTTCAAACTTTCCACCACAACTGTACCAGTTTGAGTGGGATATGAGCCTGGGTCCCCTTCTCTATAGACCACTGCATTGACCACTACATTACTTCAGGGATCTGCTTGCGACTCTAATAGGACTGGCCATAACATGTGATGCTGTTACAGGGCTTCAGCCTGGTATGTACTGTTTCTTTCACATCTATGGAAGGAGGTCAGTGACCACTGGGGAAGTAAGTCATGCTTTAATTCCTCCAGGGTTTATCTGGTCATTTAGGGCACCTTTTTGTGACTTAGTCATCATTAAAACAGGTCTCGACCAAAACATCTAACTTTTAGTCTGGACATTTTTCGTTTGTTCCATTATAGCAGAAAAACATCCAAGTTCTGGGGATGCCCAAATCCCGCCTCCAGTATGCCTCAACACTCCCCCTTATGATTTGGATGCGCTGCATACAAACTGCATAAAAAATGTCTTTAAAATGGGATTAAAAAATAACTATTTGGATGTTTTGGACCAAAAAATGTCCATCTGCTGGTTTGTGCCAGTTTTTGGATGTTTTTTCTGTTTCAAAAATGAACCCCATAATCTATAATATCCTGCCTTTGTGCCCTTTAGAGGACAGTTCAGAGAATGCTGCTATACTTATAATATATGTCTTATATACCCTCTATCTATTGCTTTCCTATCTATTGAGGCATTTCCTTTACATGTTCTTATTGATTAATCATTGTAAGCTGCCTAGAAAAGCAATTGATGAGTGATATAGCAAGATCTATTAAACGTGAAACATCTTATGTTCTTATAACTGCCCTTAAAGCACTAGTCCCACAAATACATTAAGCCACTTATCCAAGCCTTCAATTGTCCATAACTCCCAGTCCAGGGGTTATCATATGGTTTTTCTTTTTAGCCATACTGCACCCTCAGTTCTTCTTCAAATAAAATGTGGGCTGACTAATCCACCAGCAAATTCATATAACTTTGTTGAGTATGGATTAGCCTTTAGATAAATGGCAATTTGCACTATTCGCATCCAGGATTATATCTGCTGCTCTGTACAGATTACACCTATTCACTATTTAAAGTGTAAAGGTCCAACCTCATTGTTTATAGGGATCCTCTGTGTTTATCCCATGCATTTAGACTAGCATAGAGCACAAATAAGATGTTGAGAATTAAGGGGTCAATATTCAAAGAGATTTAACCTGGCAGGAGAAGCTGAGCTGGCAATATTCAGTGGCATTTAACCCGGTAGTGCCACAAATATCACTGCTAACTGGCTGTTCCCGAACCAGCTAGCAGGGCCCCCCCTCCCTAGTCCTGATGCCCAGTGGTGTAGCTTCAGGTGGGCCTGGGTGGGCACATACCCACCCATTCTTGCCTCAGGCCCACCCAGTCTAGTACCCCCCCCCCCCAAAAAAAAACACCTCTTTTGCGGTACCTCATCCTCTCTCGTTCTTGTCTCCGCTGGCGGCAATGCATCTACCTTCCCCCCACTCAGCATCTATCTGTCTCTCCCTCTCTCTGAACACCCCCCCCCTCAACGGCCTACCTCCAACCTGGGTGGGCCTGAGGCAAGAATGGGTGTGAGTAGGGGCAGGAGGATGGATGGGAAGAAAGAGGGAGAGATGGGCCACAGGGTCAGAAGGAAAGGTTCTAAAAAATGTATATATGTATGGGCATGGGAAGAGCCCACCCAGTTTAACTCGGTGCCCACCTGAAATGGCAGGTCTGACTACGTTTCTGCTGATGCCCCACCGGTTTTGCTGCACCCCCCCCCCCACCCCCACCCCGGTCCTGCTGCCTCCTTCACCCCCTGCCACTGACCTTTTCCTTTAGTCCTGCAACTAAATCAGCCATCTGTCTTTGATGCCAGAACTTCCCTCTGCTGCAGCTCACCCTTGTGGAAGAAGGAAGTATTGTATTGTGGCATCAAAAGGCGGCGGGCCACGGCAGAGGGAAGTTCTAGCGGCAGCAGCAGCAAATGGTCAATTTAGCTGCCGGTGCCCTGCCTGCGAAGGGGGGATGGAAGCATGGGAGGGGGAGGAGTGGGGGTATTCCAGTCCCAGTCCAGGTCGAGAGATAAGGACGTCATAGGTTGGGCACATGGGAAGGAAGCATGCCCTGGGCCCTTGGGCACTTCCTGGTTGCCCGTATGGTCAGTCCGCCCCTGCCAGCTAGGTTAAGAGTGGTTCGTGTGTAAATTTAGTCAGAGCTGCAACTTAACTGTTCTGCTAACTGACTGCTGCACATATCCAGCATTGAGTATCCAGGGTTCTGAGCGGTATGTAAGCCACTTACCACCACGGGTTGAATATTACTCACTTAGGGGTCTTTTTACTAAGCTGCGGTAAGCATTAGTGTATGCTTACCACTGGTTAAAATGCACTACCGTGAAGCGCACTCAGACATCCTGCGGTAGTTTTTGCATGTGTGCATACTACCTACAAGCTAAAAAATTTAATTTATTTTTTAGTGCTGGAGCGTGTTTGGGGGGGGGGGGGCGGAGAGTGGGCACAGCTATGCTAATCGGTTAGAGCGTGAACATTGCTGTACGGTAACTGATTAGGACAGAATTAGCGTGTGAGCACTTACCGCCTACAAAATAGGTGCTGGTGAGGGCTCATGCAGCAATGGCCACACACTAGTGAAAAAATTAGTGCATAGCCATTATTGCAGAAATAGGAAAATTGGCCATTTACCAGCAGCACTAAAAGCGGCCTTAACACACAGGAAAGACCCGTGCTGTGGATAGCGTGGGCCACTTTTTAGCACTGCTTAGTAAAAGAGCCCTTTGGGTTTGTTAAGAAAATGGTTAAGATTTGAAAAAAGTCTCAAAAAGATTTGGTTTTTAGGCTGAATTTGAATAAGCATCTATTGCACTCTACATAAATAGTACAAAGCTAATAGATACCTCCTACTCAATTTCAAAAAAGGGATACAATCCTATTGAAAATCATCCAAGCTGCAAAGCACCTGCCTCTTCTATAGCTACAACCTCTATTGTATCAGTTAGATTTGAAAATACAATTTCACCTCCCTGCAATGCATCCCCTCAATTGAGCCAACAGTACATGCATTATGAAAGTCTGGGTGTATGTTTAGTAGGACTGGGTGGGGGTAATTTTTAGAGAGCCATTTTTTTTGTTACATTTGTACCCTGTGCTTTCCCACTCATGGCAGGCTCAATGTGGCTTACATGGGGCAATGGAGGATTAAGTGACTTGCCCAGAGTCACAAGGAGCTGCCTGTGCCTGAAGTGGGAATTGAACTCAGTTCCTCAGGACCAAAGTCCACCACCCTAACCACTAGGCCACTCCTGGGACAGTTGTCTTTTAATTCTCCTGGTATATTCTAACTCTTCCTCTGACTTACAATATATGTCGCAACTGGCATCTTGACGTGCAATCAAAATACCTTGAATTTGTGAACAGGGCCGAGTCCATCACATCATGGTGAAAACTCGTCTTTGTTCGGAGAGTCAAGTCTTCCAGTAACAGGAGACCATTCCTTCACAATCGCCACCATTCATCTAGAGTGCAACGGGGCCTACACTGAACAACTCCTTATTGAGAGTCTCAGAAAACAGAGGAATAACTGCAGAGTTCTCTCAGTTACACTGTTGATAAGTACGACACTGTTCTCTGGGAGAACTTAACAGCATAACTCCAAAAGGGCTTTGACCCTTTTAGTGATTACTTCTGCATGCCGGACATGTCACAAAAGTTTCCAGAATGACTGAGGCTGCAAAGCAGCAGAAGGTCTAGTTCACAAGGTCATTTCTGCAACAACTCATTGAAAGAAATGTCTCAAACTGCATGCCTCTTAATGTTCTGTTAGCCCTAGAAACTACGCAACAATTTTCCAAAAATATCATCTGAGTTTTCAATAACTTCTGTTTAATATTTTTTATTCAGATGTTTATTCGCCAACTCTTGGACATGCCTTGAGCTGTACAAGCTTGAGATGAGGTATGGTTATGGAACATCACAAATTTCATAGATTTCATGTCTCATCTTGACTAGGGATGTTCATTCAGTGGTACACATTTCGTTCATTAGAATGCATTACATTTTTTGTGCAAAAAAACAATTTAATGCATGTTAACCTGCGAATTAATGTGTGTTAAGTTGATTTGCTCACTTTATAAAGTTCTAACATGCATGAACCAAAGAAAAGGTCAAGAAAATCAGGGGAAAAAAGGCCAAACAAGCCAAAAGCAAACTGAAATATTTTTGCCTTGTTCACACCTCTAATTTTGAAGCTTATTCATTTCCAGGCATGTTAAAAAAGTTCTAACATGCATGAACCAATGCAAAAGTCTAAAAAATGCCAAATTGAAAAAGTAAACTAAACATTTTTGCCCTGTGAAACTCTTGGTACCCAACCATGCAATATGAGTGATACCCTGTGTTCCCCACATCAGTCCCAGAATACCCCCTTGCCTGTCAGGTTTTCAGGATTCCACATGAATATGCCCGAGATTGATTTTCATACACTGCTTCCATTCTATATCTCTTTCATGTATATTTATTGCAGATATCCTGGAAACCTGACTGGCAAGGGGTAATCCAGGACCAACTTAGAAACGCTATTTAAAGGCATTGAGAATCACTTTTCTAAAAATAGATTATTTCTTTACAGCTTTTGTGTTCTCAGCCTCTGTTAGCTGGTACAATTCCTATTTCCTGTATCATGAGAATCAAAGAAAAAGCATGAGCCTGCCCCCCCACCCACCCATTATCTAAGAAGACGATAAAGCCAAAGAGATTTTTGTTGTTGCGTTACACCAGTGGTTCTTTCCACTTTTTACTTTGATCACTATAATGTATTACTTTGGTAAGTCATTTAAAGGTTTCATACTAATAAAGTTTTCTGAAACTGATGTGTCAGTCAGGTCTCCAGGATATCTACAGTACATGAAAAAAGATTCTCATACAGTGGAAGCAGTTCTTGCAAATCTACCTCATACGTATACCCTGAAAACCAGACTCACAAGGGGGTACCTGAAGATAGGTCTGAGAGCCACTGCATTCTGTGGTTGAATCTAATAGAATGCTGGTGGGAGGCTTCCTAGGAATCAAACGCACAGCCCTGTGTACTAGAGCATGGAGGTTAGCGGCTGAGCCACAGAGACTGCTTAGAGAGTCTACCTTCAAAGAAACATGGGTTGCAATAGTGGAAAGATATACCTCACCCCAGACAAGTGGCATAACTACAGGGTGGGGAGAGTCATCCCCCCCCCCAAAAAAAAAATTGCAGCACCATCTGCTACTATGTCTGGTGGTGATCCCCAATCTCTGCTAGCAGAACAGATTCTCCACCGGTGGCCTGGTAGTTGATGGTACTTTCCATGGGCTGCCACCATACTGCTCCCCGTCTCCAAGCATGTATGAAAACTAAGTATGCATAGGGGGGGCCTAGTGCTGTGGCTGCCCATGGAAAGTGCCGCCAACTGCCAGGCTGCAGGTGGGGAACCTATTCCATGTGTGGGCCTTGGTGATCCTCAACAGCTCAGGTATTTGCAGGTTGCTGGAGGTGGTGGGGTACAGAGAGCAGAATGGAGACCAGGAAGAAGTGTGTCTAATCAGTGATCATATATAAGGAGAGCCAGGCACCTTGTTGGTACAACAGTTCTTGGTGAGTATGCCCTCTGTTTATTGCTACCCAGCTCCTATGTATTCCTAATACATAGTTCTCCTCTATACTGCTTAAGCCTAATTCCTGCTTCACCCCTGGTTCCTGCTCTGGGCCCCCAGTTCCTGCTCCAGTCCTGGTTCCTGCACCACACCTATACTGTTCCATCCTGCCTTGGGCCTAGCTACTCCCAGGAGTGCCAGATAGCCAGTTGGTGTAATGCACATGTAATGGAGTCACCAATTTCTCCTTTACTAGTGAAATCAGCACAGGGCTCAAAACTTGAAGGTAGGGAGATCAGAATGAGAGAAGAGATTGCAAGAGGAGGAGTTTTATCAAAAACCAAGTATCAGGTTGGTGCTGTCTTTCTTCGCCATCCTTCTTCAGAAGCATTAGGGCTCAGGGAGGAATGTGCATGTACTTAGAGTGGGTTCCTAAGAACCCAGCAGGTTTCAGGGCTTGAGAGAGAAATGAGCAAGACCTAGGATGTGGTAAGGAGTTGGAATTATTCTTCAATAACTCTGTTGAGATACTGGAGATGAAGAGAGATGATGCCTGAACTTTTGGTCTTCTAGAGAATGACTAGCTTAAGAGAAGAGTGGATCGTCTTTCTTCCCACTAAAAAGAAGATCTGTCAGTCTACCCAAATTTGTCAAGCACAGGTTTTCCTGTTTCTCCTGTAAAGCCCAAGTCTTGGATTGCACCAGGAAAAACCCTGAATTTCCTTGTTTTGGGGACCTTTTACTAATAATTAGTGCATTATCCTGCTTATAATCGAACGAGAAAAACGCCCAAGTTCCGACCTAAATCGGGAGATGGACGTTTATCTCACAAAAACGAATAAAGCGGTATAATCGAAAGCCGAACTTGGACGTTTTCAACTGCACTCCGTCGCGGATGCGGACAAAGTTGACGGGGGCATGTCGGAGGCGTGGTGAAGGCGGAACTGGGGCGTGGTTATCACCCGAACAGAGATGGGCGCCTTTCGCCGATAATGGAAAATAAGTATGCGTTTGTAGCTAGAATTTAGGGCACTTTTCCTGGACCCTGTTTTTTCACGAATAAGGCCCCAAAAAGTGCCCTAAATGACCAGATTACCACCAGAGGGAGTCGGGGATGACCTCCCCTGACTCCCCCAGTGGTCACTAACCCCCTCCCACCACAAAAAAATGATGTTTCACAACTTTTTATTTTCACCCTCAAATGTCATACCCTCCTCCCAGGCAGCAGTATGCAGGTCCCTGGAGCAGTTGTTAGGGGGTGCAGTGGACTTCAGGCAGGTGGACCCAGGCCCACCCCACCTACCTGTTACAATTGTGCTGCTTAATGCTTAGTCGTCCAACCCCCCCAAACCCACTGTACCCACATGTAGGTGCCCCCCTTCACCCCTTAGGGCTATAGTAATGGTGTAGACTTGTGGGCAGTGGGTTTTGAGGGGGATTTGGGGGGGCTCAACACACAAGGGAAGGGTGCTATGCACCTGGGAGCTCTTTTACCTTTTTTTTTGTTTTTGTAAAAGTGCCTCCTAGGGTGCCCGGTTGGTGTCCTGGCATGTGAGGGGGACCAGTGCACTACGAATCCTGGCCCCTCCCACGAACAAATGCCTTGGATTTATTCGTTTTTGAGCAGGGCGCTTTCATTTTCCATTATCGCTAAAAAACAAAAACGCCCAGCTCACAAATTGTTGAATAAAACATGGACGTCTATTTTTTTTTTTTTAATACGGTTCGGTCCGCCCCTTCATGGACCCGTTCTCGGAGATAAACGCCCATGGAGATAGTCGTTTTCGTTCAATTATGCCCCTCCATGTGCTGCAGAGCCCATTTTATTACTATGGGCCTTGCTGCAGAGAAAACATCTCATTTATTCTTAAAAACCTAAATTCAATCTTTTTTTTTTTTTTAACAAATTGTGGAATTTGTTGGGATTTTTGTTGAGCAGAATTAGCTGAAGTGGCTTTCACAAAGCTAGTTCCCTGTAAACCAGCTTTCCACCTGCAGAAATGGCTCCAGAGACTATGGAATGCCAACCATAACCCCTTTCCCCAGCCTGTGAGTCGTGTGTCATCCTCCACTTTTCTTCTGCAACATTTTTTCAACAGCTACATGAGAGGAGAAGCTGTTGCCCCCTTAGCTATGCAAGCTCTTTCCTGTACCAGTTTAAATGTCTTCTGTTTTGAAACTGACTGCAATCCCCCATTGGCCATGTGACAGAGTGCAAGAGGCAGCTGCCAGAGAGTCCAGGTGGTAACCGTGTGGGAAGCAGACATGTGGAGGGACAAATCAGATGATGGATGACAGAGGCAGGAGAGAGACCTGCTGCTGGAGGGAGATGAGAAGAGTCCTGAAGTTTGCAACTGACTGACACGTGGCAGAAGTGCCGCACACCATTTCCAGCGCTCAAAAATACTATGTTTTTTAGCGCCGGGGCTTACCCGGCAGTAATCAAGCAGCACCATGTGCTACCCAGTCACTGACAGGTTAGTGTGGCAGCCCTTACCACCAGGGCCGTGCCAAGGGTCTGTGGTGCCCCCCTGCAGGAGATCAGTTGGCGCCCCCCCCCCCCCGCAGACGAACAGTTGACGCGTACTCGCCCCCTCCCCTCCCCCCATGAAAATGATCGCTGCCCTTCCGCTCCCATGTCCCAACTGCCCACCCTCTTCTCCCCCCAAGATCCCTTTTAAATTTACCTCCGTCCGGCAGCGAAGGCGCGCCACAGCGTCAGTGAAGGAGGCGGCGCTCCCGACATCTCTACTAGTCTTCCCTTCGCTCAATGTCCCGCCTTCTTCTGACGTCATTTCCTTGACGTCAGAAGAAGACGGAACACTGAGCGAAGGGAAGACTAGTAGAGACGTCGGGAGCGCCACCTCCTTCACTGCGGCACACCTTCGCTGCCAGACGGAGGTAAATTTCAAAGGGATCTTGTTGGGGGGAGAAGAGGGCAGGCAGTTGGGACGCGGGAGGGCGAGGTAAGCATGGCGCGGTGGGGCGCCCCCCAGAGGACGGCGCCCTCCTGCTATGCTTACCTCACTTACCGTGTTGGCATGGCCCTGCTTACCACTTCCTAAATACATTACTGCACGGCCATTTCTGTTAAAAAAAACATTCTTGTACCCGCTGCAGTAAAATGAAGCCTCGGTATGCGGCAAAACCATGCACCGATGCCACCGCAAGGGTCCTTTTAGCACAGCTTGGTAAACAGACCCCTTTATTTGTTGGCAAATTTATTTATATTTATGTCAAAAGCCTTATTCTCAAGATACACTCCCATATAATGAGCCAAAAGTACTTTCCAAGCTTCAGTACTTGTGGAGTAGAAGAAATCTTGAAAGGAAAAAAATCTCAGTACCCTCACCTCCACCCTTTGCAAAAGCTTACAGGGTGAATAGCAGGGTAAACTCTCCTCACAGGCATAAATAACCCTTTCAAAACAATTATTAAAACGCCACTTGCATACATTATCACCAAACTTAAGGGTCTGATGACTTAACTTTCAAAAAAACAGAGTGCTCTTCCACTTCTGTAAATCACACTGACTGTGGCCAAAGCTGCACTATAAATCTGTCTCAAGGCATGATCAAGCTTCAGTGTTTCTCAAGCACCACTGTTTTCCATGCCACTTATCTCCCTCAACATGGAAAACAACTGTGATTGAGAAACGCTAAAGCTTGGTCATGCCTTGAGACAGATTTATAGCCCCATTACATCTTCCAGGTTTAGAGAGACTTGTTTCAGTTTCTTTGACTCATCAGCATTGAATATCAACTCTTCCTAGGTGAAGACATAAGCAAAGAATTCATTTAATCTCTCTTCTATGACAGTGATTCCCAAACCTCCAGTCAGTGGCGTTCCTAGGGGCGCTGACACCCGGGGCGCCCCCCCCCCGGCGAAATAACCCCCCGGGTGCAGCATGGAAACGAAGAGCTGACAGGTGCACGGCACCCCCCTGGGTGCACGCCGCTGGGGGGGGGGGTGCCGTGCACCTGTCAGCTCTTCGTTTCCATGCTCCCTCTGCCCTGGAACAGGAAGTAACCTGTTCCAGGGCATGAAAACAAAGAGCTGACAGGCGCGCGGCACTCCCCAGCGGCGTGCACCCGGGGTGGACCGCCATTCCTGAGATGTAAAATTGCAGTGAAGGCGTGGGTCGAGACTTGGGTATTTTTGGAAAGATTGTTTGGTGTTTTCCCCTGAGGCAGCCATCTGATTGGCGAAACAGGGCTACCCTGTCGGCATTAAGTGGAGTGCAGGAATGGACTGTGATAGGTACTGCACGGAAGAAAGAGAGTTACACTGAATCTATTATCCAAGCTAAGTAACGGCATTTAGCCGCATTTTTTTGCCTTCCTTTACAGTGATTTGAAAGGGCGTTATGTTTTGTTACATGAAAGAGTAGTATGTGGAGTTTTTTTGAGACTAATGATTAAGAGGTCCCTTCTCTATTTAAGGAGTTTCCTTTGTAAGAGGTGTGTCCGGTTTTCACTGAGGTCTTTTTTCTCCACCATCTTACATGCTTATATATTGTTATCACCCTTCAAACACTGGTAAATTGTAGAATTTTTGGACTAAAGGTAATTGAAATCACTCATTATTATTGTGTTCTCCAGTTTGTTAGCTTCTTTAATTTCTGATAACATTTCTACATCTGTCTGTTCATCCTGTCCAGGTGGACAATAGTACATTCCCATCATTATCCTTGTTCCCTTTTTCATATGGAAGTTCTATCCATAGGGATTCCAAGATGTGTTTTGTGTCCAGCAAAATTTTTTGTTTATTAGATTCAAGGCCCTTTTTAACATATAATGCTACTACTCCTCCACCAATTTGATCCACCCTATCACTGCAATATAATTTGTACCCTGGTATGACAGTCTCCCATTGGTTATCTTCTTCCACCATTGCCCCAGGTACAAAATGAGTACCTGTGTATAATATGTAAACCACTTTAATTGTATCCATAGAATGGCAATATATCAAATCCCATCTCCTTTCTCTTTCCCCAGGTCTCAGAGATACCTATTATATCTATCTTTTCAATTAGTGCAATATATTCTAACTCTCCCTTCTTCTTTCTAAGGATTCTGGCATTTGCATACAGACATTTCAAACATTCCACCCTGTTTATTAAGCCACAACTTGATCAGCAGCTGACAATGATAATTTTCAATCTGCCTGCTCTGTATTTAAAGACACATGGAGGGTCATTTTCGATCTGACATCTAAATCCAACTTTGAACATTTTGCTGAAAACGTACAAGATCAAGTGGTGAACATGGCCTTTTTGAACCTGAAAAACATCTATCCTTTTCTTTTGAAAATGGCCATTGCAAGACGTTTTCTAGACACTTTGTGCTTACTGCGTCTATCTTTTTGGACAATAAAAAAAAAGTCCAAGTGATAAACACACAAAATCAAGCCATTGAGATGTAGGAGGAGACAGCATTTAAGGTAGACTGGCCATACAGACATACATCCCAGAAGAGCTGTAGGGTACCCTAGGGGGAACTGTAGGGGACTTCACATAAAAGGTCCTAGGTACACATATCACACTTACCCCCTTATATTACATGATGAGACCTCCAAAACCCACCAGAAACTTATTGTACCCAACTATACACCTCTACAATAGCCCTCATGGCTGCAGGTGTCATGTACATGTGGGTTTAGTAGGTTTTTGCTGGGATTTGGGGGGAATCACACTTTCCATCACAAGAGTAACAGTTAGAGTAGATTATGGGCCTGGTTCACCTTCTCTACAGTGCACTGCATCGACCACTAGGCTACTCCAGGGACCTGCTTGCTGCTCTAATAGGACTGGCCATAACACCTGAGGCTGTCATATAGGCTGGTATGTACTGATGCATTCACATCTTTGGGGGGTGGGAGGGGGGTCAGTGACCACTTGGGGAGTAAGTGGGAGTCATTCCTTTATTCATCCAATGATCATGTAGTCTTTTGGGGCATTTCTGTGGCTTACTCATTATTAAAACAGTGCTAGACCAAAACGTCCAACTTTTAGCCCTGGATGTTTTTGCTTTCTTCCATTATGGTAGAAGAATGTCCAAGCGTTAGGAATAATCAAATTCTGCCGTTAACCTGCCCCCAACATGTCCCCTTGTGATTTGGATGTACTACAGATGAACAGCACAGAAAAACGTCTAAAAAATGGGTTTCGAAAATAACGATTTGGACACTTGCTCTGGATTTGTCCTCCATCTCCAACTTAAATGGAATGGCCTCCACCATTTCCCTTAAAAATTGACAAAGGAGAGTTCCTTGGGGAAGATCTTCTCTCCCATGGAGAGGAGGGATCAGATGCAAGACCAGTGATCTTTCCTCTGAGAAGTTCTCTGGGTCTTCATCAGATACCCAGGAATGGTCCTTCTCAGACTCAGCAAAGTATTCATCATGGGGTGTCTGAGTCTGTGCTTGTCTCAGTCTGGTGGAAAATGGTCCAGACCCTGAAGAAGGACGCTGAGGTACGTATCCCAATTTGGACTCCAGGGTATCTTTCTCCCCTGATGTAGAGATATAGTCACTGGCATCAATGACTACTCAACAGGCAGGGCACGGGTCTCCAAGATGAGCTGAGGCAGCTCCATAGATTGCGCAAGAGCGCTCTTTCAGCTTCATGCCATTCCAGGAAGCACCCCAGCTCCTCCTGAAGCATGATCTAGAACTGTTCCTTGCTGTCAAGCATCGATAAAGGCAGGGCCAGTGCCTTTATGGGGATAGCCTGAGAAGAGGATGATGCCGAATCGGAGTTGGGGTTCCAACCGCTGAACCGGCACCACTACAACAGAGGATGAGAGGTCTTTTTGGCACCAACGTTTATCGGGTACTGGCAATGCTGACACCCCAGAGCTCTCAGCACCATGCTTTGAGGAGGACCGATGCTGATGCTTCACTCAATTCATGGCATCAGGATCCCTCAGTGCCAAAGAGGACAATGTTGAATCCAAGTGTGTCCTTGGTGTCGGGTCTAATGCAGACTGGTCCTGGGACACCCTAACAATGACCAGTGTTGAGGCAGAAGGTGACCTCCTCGATGCAGTGCACTCCCAGTATCAGATGCAGCTCTTGCAGCCATAGGATTCAATGCCTCTAATGCCAATGTTGATGGATCAGACATAAAAATGCCAAAATGTTTGTCCTGCTGGGCCAGCTTGTTTTTCTGGGTTCTTTTCTGCATTTCAAACAGAGAAGACAGTCAGAGGTTACAAGGTCAGGACCTAGGCACAAGAAACACCAGTGATGGGGGTCAGTTCCCGATATGACCCTGTTACACTGGGTGCACTGTTTGAAGGCACTGAGGAGCTTCTTAGACATGAAGGGATAAACAGCCAAAGTGAAATCAAATGATTCAATTGTGAGGAAATAAAAAAAAGCCTCACTGAGAAGGAAAGTAACCCTGCCAGAGCTCAGACCAAAGTAGGCCTCGGAAGCTGCTGAAAAAAAAAAAAAATGTAAACGTGCCAAAACTCTGTGGAAATAAAAAAAAGGAACACCGAGAAGAAGAAAAAATATGGGTACCAAAGGGAAGGCACTGAAGAAATGCAGTCAAAATAGCAGATGCTCTGAGAGCTCACAAGCACGACCTCTGTGCTCCGTGGAAAATGAAAGACTTTGCACACGCTGGATGGGAAGGCAATTGCGCATCTACGATGGGACACTGCCAAAGGCTTCTTAAAGTAATAGAATGCTGCGTAGTGTCCCTATCAAGACTCTATTGGATGATGTCACCCACGTGTGAGAAACTAAGTCCTGCTTGTCCTCGGAGAAAAAGGTTTAAAACCATTAAACTATTAAACTACTAAGGTAAATGGAGAGGATCAAGAAGCAGAAGAGCTCTTTTTCACACACACCCTAGATTCTATATATGGCATCTTTGGACACTTGTCCAAGATGCCTGCGCAACTTAATTGGACAACAAGCCATTAACAAGCAATAATTGGAGGCTAACAACCAACTGGAACCAATTAGGATTTGCGCACCCATCTGGCTGCGCACTATTCTAAAACACTGGGAGCCCATATCCCATAGCACACAACCGAAAAGGGGGCATGGCCATAGGAGGGACATGGGCGGGTCAGGGGAATTCTGAAAAGTCAGGTGCAGTGTTATAGAATTTGGGGGATCCATACCCATCTTGTGTGCCAGTATTTATACCACATTTGAGCTGGCATAAGTCCAGTGCCCAGAGCTGGGTGCAGGAATGCACTCTAAGTGCTACTCTATAAGCCAGTGCATCCTTTATAGAATATCGCTTAGCGTTGAATTTCTTCCCTGGACCAAATTTTGAGCGCCATTTATAGGATCCACCGAACATATAAGCAGCCAGTTGACTACCTAATGAAAAATCTGTGTAAAGTAACAGAAACTGAGCAAGAACAATCTTATTAATAATGTACCTTCTCAAGTGAATGCTCAAGGCACAGTATAACACCTTAAACAATAAAATTGCAATTCAATAAGCAAAGTTTCAAAATAGAGTAACCAAAAACTAAAACATGCAAAACAGCAGAATCAAAGCACAATAAAACAAAAACAACAATTGAAAGAGAAAAAGAAATCATAAACAATTCTTATAGAAGAAATTAACAGAAGAAAGAACCTGAAGTACACATCGAAATAGCAAAACACCTGGACCAGGCCAGAAATACCATCTTTTGTGAATCCTTTGTCTGGTGCAACATCAGAATGTTGTATTAAAATGACCAATCAATATAATAGAAAATCCCAAAAGGAGAGACAATATAGTTTCAAAATTCAAAATTAGTCAATCCTACAACAAAAATAAGATCAGATGTCTTAGAACAAATGCCTCCACCAAAAACAAATGGGTAGAGTTTTTTTTATATTTTATATTTTATGTTTTTGCTTGAAAAGAGAGTTCAGTATAGGCTGTACTATTAAAATGGCCAGGGATTTGAAGACTGATGGCTACCATTACTGGGCACTTTAAGAGGAAAGAACCAAAAGGCAAACAAATGTTATTCATTTCTGGCACCCCCAGCTTCAAGCCTCACACCATCCAGGCTTGATACAGATCCGTCTAGTTAGATGTTTTTGTTTATTTATAAATTTTATGAATTTCTTTTTTTAATGGCATAAATCACAGATTGTACATATTCCTGAAAGGAAACAAATACTAGTCCTTTCCCCAGTAGATCCATCATTCTCTGTGGTATAGTATCAAGCAGAGGACTGAAATGAGATTACAGACTTTTCAAAGGCACACATCAATGGATTTCTAATGACACTGAAAACACCTCCTGAAGTCTGAATTGATTGAGAGGTGATTTCCTATTCCCAAAGCATGTGATGCTCATCAGAAACCAGGCAGGCCTCCTCCTGTTCTACAATGCAATGCTTTTAGCTTCAATTGAAAGAATAAATAAGAGATCTGCACTGCCCAGCTTTTCATCAGCACCGCTCACTAATCTCTGCTTCCTGTTCCATGATGAATCTGTGATAAAGAGGGCATCTGACAGCAGAGGAGGCAGAGTTTACCAGGTGCCTCTGGTAAGAAGTTCGATGCAAATACATAACTGGTGTACAAAGGCAAATGATTTAAATTCCTTTTGTCCTCCACCTCCCCCCATTTGTTTCAAACTGTGAAATGGAAAAGAGAGATTTTCTGTCCATGTCGTTCAACACTGTCTAGCTCTCCTTGACCAGCCCAGCTTCTTCAAAAATGCATTTGAAATACACATAAAAGCTTCGGCGTCAATTAGAGCCAACATATATCTCTTTTATGAGCACAGGAAATGTATTATGTTTAGAGAACAGTGTTTGCTGGAGAATACATTCTACCTGCTATAAAACTGTTATAGTCTCTCTGCTATTCTAGAGTGTATTCTACTAGAGAATATGTAAAGGATATTTAAAGAGATATAAAAAGAAAGGAGTGCAAAGTCAAATTTCTTCCCATGTGGTAAACCTATGTACATTTACTCTAGACTGCATGCTAAGCAGGTGTTATGGGCCACTTCCATTACGGATTTACAGAGCGCATAAGAGCATGACTGAAAATATCTGCTGACATAAGAAGAGCCAGTGTGTGTTTCTAGAGCTACCACCTGCTGTTTAGGACAGGTTTGGGACAAAGCTGGCATGCAACTCATATTCGTACCATAAAAGAGATTTGACACCATTATAAACTTCATTGTTGCACAGACTAAAATTAGATGACTGGGTCCATGCGTACAGGAGTGGCGTAGGAAGGGGGGGGCGGTGGGGCGGTCCGCCACGGGTGCACGCCACTGTGGGGGTGTCGGCTCCGCTGGTTCCCTGCTCTCTCTGCCCCGGAACAGGTTACTTCCTGTTCCGGGGCAGAGAGAGCAGGGAACCAGCGGAGCCAACGCAGCTCCCAGTGACGTGCACTCCGGGCGGAATGGCCCTCCTGCCCGCCTGCCCCATTTTCTATGGTAGTGGTAAGCGTTCTGGGGGGGGGGGATGTGCGCATGCCGAGGGGGGATGCACTGTGCTGCACCCATGGGGGGTGCGCAGCGGCGACCCGCCCCGGGTGTCAGCTGCCCTCGCTACGGCACTGGTACAGGGCCGCTGAGGGGGGCAGGGAGAGTAGAATTCCTCAAGCCCGGGCCTCCAATGGGGGCCCGGCATTGGGGTCTTTCTCTCTCTCCTGCTCCTGACAGGACTCTGGGGATCGTGTCCCAACAGGAAGCAGGAGAGAGATAACTCCAGCGCTGGGCCCCCCTTGGAGGCTGGGGAGGACCCAGAGGAGCAGACACAGCAGGCTGGCAGGGATCTCCCCCAGGCTCTGCTAGCAGAAGAGATCTTCCTCCAGCGCTGCAGCAGCTGCTTTTCCACTCAGGCCGCTCATGCTCGGAAGACTCCTCTGCTGGCGAGGCCTTGGGATCACTGCCACCCAAGGTATTTACAGTTACGGCATGCTGGGGGGGCAGCAGCAGCAGTGACGGTCCTGGGGAGCAGCAGTGGCAGCGGTGGTGGCGACGATCTTGGGGGGGGGAGCGGCAGCCCGGCCCTGGGCCCGGCTCAGTCTCTCAGCGGCCCTGCACACATATAACATAGGAGCCCTCTCGATAAGCCATGTAGGCACCTACATGTGCCCAACATGCATCAATTTGGAGTTACTTCCCGGCTACCGTGGGCGGTAATTTCGTTTTTATGCACGTCCGCGACATGCGCTGGAAAATAATTTTTATTTTCCTGCACGTGGCGGAAACCGTGCGGTAATCATCATTCTATGTGCGTAGATGATTACCACGCAGTTACCGCGTGAGACCTTACCGCTAAGTCAATGGGTGGCGGTAAGGTTTCAGACCCAAAATGGACACACGCCAATTTTTATTTTGCAGCATGCCTATTTTCGTCAAAATTTTTTAAAAAGGCCTTTTTAACAGGCGTGCTTAAAAATGGATCTGCGCACATACAAAACACGTGCCTACACTAACGCAGCCTATTTTTCAGCGCACCTTAGTAAATGGACCCCATAATAAATACTATACAACTTTACTCCATTAAATGTCACCTCTTCCTGAATGAATCACAGCTATAGTTTCAAGTTTATTTAAAACTTTCTACCCTACCCATCAGACAAGTCATCTGAGCAGCTTACAGACTAAAAAAAAAGAGGTAGAATAATTGGACAGACATTGCTTAAAAGAAGAAAAGGAGGGAGGAACTACAACATTTTGATAGGATAGATTGTTGGGAGCAAATATATGAGATTAAAAGCTAAAGACTGTGTTCTCAAAATTCACATCCAGAGACAAGGGTACTAACACACTAGAGAAACGTTTCCTTAAATAAAAAAGTTTTAAGGTCTGTTTTGAACCTATCAAGTGATAATTGCAATCTTAAATGTTCGGGCAGCATACTTCAAACTTAGAACAGAAAATATACAGCACCGAGTTATCTCATACGCTATTTTTCTAAATGTGGGAATTATCAAACAGTTGTGGTTGTATGATCTGAGCAACCTCAGAGGGAAATAAGGTACCAAAAAACGTGAGAGGAAGCACTAGAGCTACGGATTTTAAAAACTAGCAGTAATAATTTGTAGGTTACTCAATGAGAAAGGAGTAACCAATGCACAGTTTTCAAAAGAGGAGTTATATAGTCATATTTTTGTACTCCCTTGACCACTTTTATGGCAGTGTTTTGAACAAGTTGCAAACAGTGAAGATTCTTTACTCTGAGTTCCTTATTTAGAAAGTTGCAGTAATCCAGTTTATTTATTTGTTAGGATTTATTTACTGCCTTTTTGAAGGAATTCACTCAAGGCGCTGTACAGTAAGAATAGATCAAACATGAGCAATAGGCAATTACAGCAGCAAAAATATTCAAATAACAATAAAAAATATGGCATAGTATACTACTTACAATGTCAACACAATACGTAATAGAACATTTTCATTGATAGTGAAGAGTAAAACAAAGGTGGAACATATCGATAGGTAGGTAAGAGAGTAAGAAGAGTTAGAAAGTAAGGTGATTAATTTAAAGAAAGTTGCACATGAGGACAGAGAGATGGTTAAATATTATATCAGCTAGGGTAGGAGTGGATAAACATGTTCTGCTGCAGTATGTTCAGCCCATAACACTCCTTGTGTGTGTGAGTGAGACTAACAAGTTAGTTACCTCTTCCATTAAAGGCCTTGTTGAACAGCCAAGCTTTCACTGGCACCCCAACATAGTAGCCCTGACAGAATAGCCCTTGACAAAATGGCCCCGCCCACAAAATAACTCATGACAAAATAGCCCCCTAAAAAAAATAACATCACAAAAAAAGAAGATAAACTACAAGTGAAATCTTCACTGATAAAGGCTCCTACCAGCAATGCATTATTTAAAGCATATCTAAATAAACAAAATTCTATAGCTACCAACTGGTACTCATGATCTGTTCTGCTGTTTAAGGAAACTATTCTTCCATCAACATAATAATTAAAAATATATATATACATTGTCATCATTTTCATAGTCTTACCAACCTTATCCTGTTTGGAAAGGTAAGATTATTAGGAAAAAAATGCAGCATGCTGCAAGGTAAGTTCTCCCCCTGTCTGGTACTGTTCAGGTTACTCTGTCACAGGCCATATTCTGGGCAGCCTGATTGGGCCCTTTTGTTCGGGGGCTAATTTGTCAGGGGCTATATTGTGGGCGGCCGTTTTGCCAGTGGCTGTTATGTCGGGGGCTTTTTTGTTTGGAGCTTTTTAGTCTGGGCTATTTTGTCAGGGCTATTTTGGCCAAGTACTGCTTTCACCTGCTTCCTGAAGTAGAGAGTATTGTGTTAAGCGGAGCCTTTCAGGCACTGCATTCCAGAGTGTGGCTAATAACCAAGGAATAAACCAGAATATTAAGTGCTTAATCACAGCTTATAAAAAGAATATTGTACTACTAAAGATAATTGAGGTCTAAACGTAAGTGCTCTATCTAAAGTTACTCTGATAATTCTAGAAGATTGAACTAGTGGAACTGGAGTATTGCATTAGTTCTTCCCTATCATGACCTTGCCATCTTAACATGTTTTTCGGTTGAACGTCTTTTCTGTCTTGAACAGATTCTAAATTCCCTGCTGTGTGTTACTGTACAGCACTGTGTACATGTCAATCTCAGTCTCAGGTATTTATATTATTGCCTGCTCAATCCAAAAATCTGGTTCAAAGCGGCTAATATTAGAAGAATAAAAATAACAATTTCTACAACCAGATCATTGTAGCCATTTTCCTGTGGCAGCCACAAAGAACAGGAGCCCCCATTACACCCACTGTACCACTAGGGATAGAAGGTAGGCCCGGGGAGGGCCGCTATCTAGACTGAGTGAGGGTGAGGGGACGTACTGGGGGGGGGGCTCTTGCTGTAACATGTTAAGGGGAGGATATATGGGAGGAGGGGTCAATTTGGTGCCCGTAGGGGGCTCAGAAGGAGGGAAAAACACAAAAAATGTTATACAGGTGCCAGTCGATATTCAGTGCCAGCACCTGCATAGCTAAGTGGCTCAATTTAGGTTGAATATCGGCTGGCACAGGCATAGCCGCCGGTTCCTCCCTAGTACCGCCCCCCTGTACTGCCTCTGACCTGCCCACTTTCAACTTGGGTGGTCAGAGATGATATTCAGCGGCACTGCCTAGTTTTGTAGCACTGAACATCAGCAGTTGGGTGACTCAAAGTGATTTCAGTAGGCCGGAGTCTCTTAAATCACTTTCAATATCAGGCCCTGTACTTTAAACATTATTCATACAGCCATCAGCAACCAATGAAGTCTTATAAACACAGGAGTAACATGATCAAACCTTTTTAATTTTCGCTACACCTTGTAGCTATATACACATAATAATAATAATAATAATAATAATAGTAGTTGTTTAGTGCAAGACCAATTTCATGTTTGGATAGTTCTATGACAAGCAGAAGGGTTTTGAATTTTGACATAAAGCATCATGAAATGAAAAGAAAATCCAGACTGCACTGACTACATATCAGCAAAACAATCTACAAAATGGTTCACAATCCATTTTCTGTGGCCTCACACCAGAAAAAAAACGTACAAGAGCAGGGCACGCAAATGAAATAGCATGGTGGCTGACTGGTTCGGTTGCTGTGGAATTTCAGAAACAAGAAAATCTGACGTAAAGGAAACCTCTAGTGAACCACTGAGATAAGCAAGACTTTCTGCACATGAATGGCTTCATTGTGTGCAGATGTTCATGTCTACTTCAACAGGCTTTTATGGATGAACAAGTCCCATCATTACTGCATTATCTGACCACTAACCAAAGTCTGGGATAAGGCCATCTGTAAGCACCCATGTCTTCTTGGCCTGAAACTACAGGCAGGTGTATAGGAGGAAACAAAATGAGCCATATTATTCCCAACATTCTTAAAAACAGGGTGAAAAATACAAGCTACTTAATACTTCATTACACGATTTTGAGATAATATTCACAGTTAGTAAGGCCAGTTTAACCATTAGGCAAAGAAGGCAGTGGCCTAGGGTGGCAGCCATTGCTCCCTCTAAACTGCCGGTGGGGGCAGGGTGTCAATATTTTATTTTCAATCACTAAGGACAGTTATGTTCCCTGAAGTCCTGTAGAGTCTGCATGACTCTCACTATTGAAAATGTGATAGTGAAACAGCACCTCCCACTGGCAGGACTGTAGGTGGAGGACTCTCATTCAGCTTAGAGGGAACAGTGGTGGCAGCTTCTGGGGGTGCAAAGAGCAGCTTAAGTCAAAGCAAAGCAATAGGTCCTGCAACCACAGAAACCTCCAAAAATTCACCAGTGTGTACTTTTACCAGCAGAGTGGATAGGTAAGTTTCAAGCAGCCCACTTACACGGACAAATAGCCTGGATTTTGGAAATTGAGCTCCTTATTTATGTACATACAAAACAAAGTTTAATAATTGAAAGGGTGAAGTCCATCTATGCACTTTCTACAAGATTATTCTGGGATGGAAGATGTGGTAATCATGATTGTTGAATTTAATTATGTAAATTTCAGGAGGGGGAGCCTAGGGACATAAAACATAATTGAGGAGGGGGGCAAGGATGAAAGCTTGCCTAGGGCGACTAATATTCTGTGCCAGCTTTGTGCCAGTTAGCAATTACTTCAAGAACATAAACTTCAATAAAGCCCTTACAAAACTGCAACAGGGGGGGGAAGCAGTTCAGAAAAGAAATAAAACCACTGCGCTCTCTCAGAATGAAAAGAGTTGGACAGTCTGAAGGAAACTGAACAGAAGTATAATTAGTTACAGTGAAGAAGAGAAGAGATAAGTCTAGCTGTTTTTTTTTAAACCATAAAACTTTTTACAAAGGCGCGCTGAAAAATGGCTTGCGATAGTGTAGGCGCGGGTTTTGGCCGTGCGCTGATCCATTTTTTCAGCATGCCTGTAAAAAAGGCCTTTTATTTTTTAGCTGAAAATGGATGTGCGGCAAAATCAAAATTGACACGCGTCCATTTTGGGTCTGAGACCTTCCCATCACCCATTGACCTAGCGGTAAAGAAGCCGGGTGGTAATGACCTAAGCATGTTAAATGCCACTTGGCGCACTTCCGTTACACACGTCCAAAAATAACAAATATTTTTCAGACGCACGTATCGGACGCATGCCAAAAATGAAATTACCGCAAGAGCCATGCGGTAGTCAGGCGGTAACTCCATTTTGGCATGCGTTGGGCGCGCGTAGATGCTTACACGGCTTAGTGAAAGGGCCCCCAAGAGAGGGAAACACATCTCACACTCCTTTTATTTTCATAACTCATTTCCTTCCATATAATTGTTTAAACCATGGAAGCAAAAAAGGGCAACCCAAGTGGGGCTCAAATATCTAGAGGACTTTGTTCACCTTTTATGCCATTGGCAAAGCAATTTTCAAAGTCATTTCCACACATGAAACCGGATTTTATACACAAAAACAGGGCTTTGTAGAGCTGCCCATCACACACCTGTACACAGCGAATACATGCACCAGATGTTCTTGGGGGAGGGGCAGGAGTGCATTGAGGTGAGGATTACAGAAGGCTTTTAGATTTTCAAAACTAGTCCTGTAATGTTTAATGGAAGAAGTACCCACGCAAATAGTAGTTGTGGATTTGTACGTTGTTACCCCTCTGTGCAGTGCTTTGTTGTCTTCTGTTTCAGGGAGCACAGGTGGAAGGCATGTGAATGAAGCAGCAACCTACAGAGTATACACACAGTAAATGATGGCTGATAAAGACCCGCACAGTTCATCCAGTCTGCCCAACAAGGTGGCCAGAGCTCTGCCTGCCACTCTGTGTGGCCCCCAGTCACCCATGATTAAACGCTGGTTGTCAAGTCTCCATCTTGCCAACTATATAGGCAGCTAAACAAGATGGAGTCTTGGTTATAACCACATATCATCACCAAGTACCTCTGACAGTATTCAACTTACCAGTCAAGATGTCTTCCCGTCCCTCTGAGCTGCACAGCACCCTCACTCACAGCACGTGACAATAACGTGATCTATAACACTGGAATTGCTGAGGCTTCACCTGGTTTTTTTTTCGCATTTGTGGGACATAGACTGTAGACGTGTGTCTGGCATTGGCCTCAGTTTCCTCATGCTGGATTTTCTTTCAATCTTTTGTCATTTGCAGGACACAGACTGTAGAAATCTGTCCAGCATTGGCTTCAGTTCCCCCCATGCTGTATTTTCTTTCAGTCTTTTGCTATTTGCGGGACAAAGACCTTAGAAGTCTGTCTGGCCTGAAAAGGGGAGATTTAAGGAATAGGCCGCCAGAAACATATACACCCATAGAGGGTCTTTTACTAAAATGTGTTATGTTTTTGCACTATATATGGCGCTAAAATAATCAGTACTAAACATTATTGTACAAAGAATGCTCCGCGTTGAGTGCCCTTTACAGAATAGCACTTACAGCTGATTCTCATGCCCAACGTTGGGCGCCGACATTCACGCCAACTGAAACCTGGTATAAATACCGGCACCCAACTCATTGCATTTGGCCACAGAAATGGCACTATTCTATAAAACCTTGCACAATTTTTCAGAATGCCCCTGCCCCTTTCCTGGCCACCCTTCTTTTGAGTTGCATGCTAGGAGATTTAGGCACTTGGTCTTATAGAATAGCGTGCAGGCAGATGCGTGTGCCAATCTCAATTATTGCCCATTAACTGCAATAATTGATCATCACCAATTAATTGCTAATTAATGGCTCATCAAATAATTCATTTACATGCACGTCTTTGCTCCTTGCCGAAATTTTGTCATCCAAATTTGGGCACCATATATAGAATCTAAGGTTAGTGCGTATTAGCAAAAATGAAAGCACACAAAGGACAAAGGCTGTGTAAACTTATTGCATTGAAAAGTTCATCATTCTGTGTAAATTTTGTCTCATGTAGCAGAAAAGCACATTGTTAAGTATACCTGTGCTAATAGCAAACGTGACAGTGCGCGGTAAGTACCACGTGCTAGCTATACTAGGCAACCCCCGCCCATTCTCCTTCTACTTCCTGCACCTTCTGACAACATGCAGTTAATTGACGAATTTCCACCTGCCAACTGGCATGATGCTGTGCTAACAGTTGGCGGGAATGTGCAGTAGCAATTAGTGTGTGCAGCTACATGCATTAACAGCCCCATAAGCAAGAAAAATTGGACAGCGCTGGCAAGGAGAAGAGAAATTGCACTGCTGTCCTGTTACAACTTTGAGAGAACATGGGTTGGCCATTTTGAAAAAGCGGTGGCCTTGGAACAGTGAATTAACCCCTGATGCAGCAAGTAGTGAATCAGGGATTCCCTGTCGGGATGGTTTCACAAATTATTTGTAGGATTTATAGCTCTGTGAGAATTGACATTAGTACTTGGACACTGTAATGAAGAATGACAGCTAAGTGTACTCTATACATCTATGTGACATTGTGATTGTTTCCTTGTGTATATCATCTCAAATTAGATTACAAAAGTATGCACTTTAAAATGAAGGTGGTTTTGTAAAAGCATTATGAAGGGGATTATTTAGATTGTAAGCTCTTTTGAGCAGGGACTGTCTCTTTGTGTCAGGTGTTCAGCACTGCGTGTGTCTGGTAGCGCTATACAGATCCTAAAAATAATAATAAGAGGGGAGGGTTTTTTTGACCAGTGATGGCTTTCGCTTTTATGCTCATGACTTCTATATAGCAGACAGGTCATTTTTTTTCTCCACTTAATTATTTCAGTCCCCAATCTACTCAAGAAACAATTGTAGTTCTAATTTTTACTCTGGAAATTCCCATTTATTTGCAGAAGAATTAGTGTCTTGAATGACCATTATAACCAGTTAAGACGTTACATTCTTTGCCAACCTTTGCCACGTACTTATCTGAACCTTCACTATCCAAGCTGCATTGGACTCAGATACAAATCAACCTATGCATCAAATTTTTGTTACTTAAGTACGCAAATGTGGAATGCATTATCAAAGAGTGTGAAGACGATGTACGACCATCAAACTTCAAGCGAACTTTAAAGACCTATCTGTTTTGCAAGGCCTACCCTATTGATTCTACTTAAATGCCTCAACTCTACAATGCATCTATACATACATTGCAATGGACATTTTATTTCTTATTTCCCTGTCCCTTATTGTACCCATTTACCCCTACCTTACCTGACCATTTTTCTAATTGTATTTGTTTAATACCTACTGTACTTGGCGTTCACCATTACGGTATTTTGTAAGCCACATTGAGCCTGCTAATATGTGGGGAAATGCGGGATACAAATGTTACAAATAAATAAATAAACAAACAAACCTTTTCATTTGATCTAGGGACCTTTTTTCTAAATTGTGTTAAAACAATAACACAATACACCAATAAGCATACACCAATAGAAAAAGTAGTACACAGTAATGCTTACTGTTGTTAGTTGCTCTGTGTTATCTGCAGTATTAGCAATTAACAAACAGTAAGAAGCCATAATCAATGCTCGTGCCCCATCCATTCTCCATTCCATACTATGAAATTAATACGGGAATTAACATTTATGTGTTGAACCAGTGTGTTAACTGTTAGTGTGGGATAGTTTCTGTATTGACTACACAATGCACTTTAATAAAAAGGCCCTGTCGTTATACATATTTGACTTTCAAAAGTAAATTTCTCTACCACTTACAGACATTTGAGTTTCAAAAACTGTTGTAAACCATTAGACACGTCATTGACTTCATGTTCAACAAAAAATGTTTTACTTCTCTGTAAAGAATCTGGTCACCTTCCATGTCTTCTCCATAGCACCACTCATATGGGGCACTACCCTATTGGATCTCTAAGCGAGAGGGAAGGAATTGTAGATGGCATGGATAGGCAGACTGCATATGCTATATGGTCTTTATTTGCCTTCATTTTCTCTGTTTCTATGTTTCTAGCCATTGGAAGCATGTCATACCACCCCAAAACAATGGCACCACAGCAGCAAAAATAATTGACAACGGATTATGTTTACGGTACATCAGTACACTACTACTACTACTTAACATTTCTAAAATGCTACTAGGGTTACGCAGCGCTGTACAATTTAACATGGAAGGACAGTCCCTGCTCGAAGAGCTTACAATCTAATCAGGTTTCGAGGGCCACAAAAAGGTCTGATTTTCAGGAAACCTTCCATTAATATTCAGAAGATTATTTGTATGCAGTGGTTCTGTCTGCACGCAGGTAAGTCTTATAATTATTCATTGCAGATTTTCTGAAAATGAGAGCCATTCATGAACAGTTTGAAAGCCATGCTATAGCTTGTTGCTCAAGATTATGAAGAATGTATACATTTTTTGAAATTCTGCTGTCATACCTCTTTGTACCTATAGATTCTGTATTCTATTATACAAAGGCACTGATGCACATGTGGCAAATTTGAACTTACCTGACTGTATTGTGCAGCTCGCTAGAACTGTATACATTTGGTTTTAAAGCTATCATTGCTGGGAAAAAATATCCTTGCATCTGATCTTATGGTGGTAAACATACCTCTGACTCCAACACAGTAAAAAAAAAAAAAAAAAGACTGTAAAATATGTCTGATTTCAGATCTACGTTTTAGCAGCATGAGTGGTAGGGGGCTTGTGGTACTTTGTTGCCATCATTTCCTTCTTCCAATGAACATTGGTGGCACCATTCCACAACCATCAAGCCAGAAAGAAATGGTTTAGGGACACCCAGTAACTGAAGACAAAGATCACAAAGAGATCAAAGAAAATATCAAATGAAGTGAGAGAAGAGGGGGAGAGGGAAAGTGAGAGCACCAGAGATGGCCTATAGTCCTGGGGCTAAACTATACAACTCTGTGTGGTTAATTGGGTACAGAATCATACATCTGACTTTCCAATTGGTGAGCAATAAATGCAAAAAAAAAATTAAAGTCTCCTTCAAGAGAATGGTATGAAACGGGCACTTTCCGTATAATAATAACAACATATAAGGAAAGGCTAAAGAGGTTAGGGCTCTTCAGCTTGGAAAAGAGATGCCTGAGGGGGGATATGACTGAGGTCTACAAACTCCTGAGTGGTGTACAAAGACCAGGGGACACTCAATGAAATTATACATGGAAATACTTTTACAACAAATAGGAGGAAATATTTTTTCACTCAAAGAATAGTTAAGATCTAGAACTCACTGCCGGAGGATATGGTGACAGTGGTTAGCGTATCTGGGTTTAAAAAAGGTTTGGACAAGTTGCTGGAGGAAAAGTCTATAGTCTGTTATGAAGATGGACATCAGGAAACCACTGCTTGCCCTGGGATTAGTAGCATGGAATGTTGCTACTATCTGAGATTCTGCATGGAATCTTGTTACTTTTTAGGATTCCAGAATCCTGCTATTCTTTAGGGTTCTACATCGAATGTTGCTACAAATTGGGTTTCTGCCAGATACTTGTGACCTGGATTGGTCACTGTTGTAAGCAGGATACTGGGCTAGATGGACCATTGGTCTTACCCAGTATGGCTATTCTTATGTTCATAAAAGCATTCCAATGAAAGACTCATAGGAGGAGGGTGGGGTGGATTAGGTGAGAAACAGGGAGAACTGGGTGAGTGAGAGACAGGGAGAGATTGGATGGGTGATAAGAGGTTGACAAAACATTAGAATACGGTTTGTAATGGGCTATAAAACCCAGATCTTTGTTATTTCCTGCCTGGTGGGTGTCAAAATATTTCATCATTTTGTCTTCAAAGGTCTTACATTCCTGGATTGTCTTAAAATTTCCTTTAAGTATTCTCACCATAAAATCATTGATGCAGCATTCTGGTTTTGTAAAGTGCTGTCTCACAGAGGTGACATCCTGATTGGCACTGTGATATTTAAAATGATGTCTGTGTAAATTGATTCTTGTCTTTAGCATCTGGCTTGTCTCTCCAATATGGCACCCTTCTTCACACTTTTTGCATTGAATGATATATATCACATTTGAATATGAGCATGTGAAGGATCCCCTTATGCTGAATGCTTTTCCCATGTGAGTGACTGTGATCACCCACCTGGCCATCAGCATTACTTTAACTCCACCATCACCCAATCCAGCAGAAAGCCCTATAATGCCCCTGTTAACTGGTTAGCTTTTCAGCTGAAAATTGAAAAGAGAATGTGACCAAATTTAACTGGAGAATACTGAAAATTAGCACTAACAAGCTAAATCATAAAGCTGCCCTAGAAACGTCTTACATCTTCTCCTTTTTTTTTCAATTGACTATAATAAGTATCAGTGCCGTAGCGAGGGTGCCTGACATCTGGGGCGGGTCGCCGCTGCGCACCCCCCCCCCCCAGGTACAGGGCACGACGCCCCCCCTCCGGAGTGCACCCCCCTGAAATGCACCCTACCTTGCAGCGGGGGACAGGCAGGAGGGCCGATCCACCCCCAGTGCACGTCACTGGGAGCTGCGTCGGCTCTGCTGCTTCCCTGCTTTCTCTGCCCCGGAACAGGAAGTAACTCGGGGCAGAAAGAGCAGAGAACCAGCGAGCCGACACCCCCCCAGCGCGTGCACCCGGGGCGGACCGCCCCACCTTCCTACGCCACTGATAAGTATAATTACAAGGAAAAATCTTTGCACAGAAATTACATCCACACCCCATACACTTTAGTCAATAGGAAAAATACAAGTAATAAAGAAACTACAGTACAAATAGGGCTAGACACTTAAAAAAAGGCAGTTCTATAAGCAGGTACCTAAATTTAGTTGTCAATAGTGTGCCTGCTTTATAGAACTTTATTGCTAACGCACGTGATTGGTGCCAATAATTGACAGTCATACACATAAGTGTTAGATGATATTCTATAAACAGTCCACTGGATTCTGTATAGGTTGCCCAATGTTAGCATGCAAATTTGGACATGAATTGCAGATCCATGCAAAAACTAATTATGCTAATTAGGTGCTAACAATCAAGAATTTGTGTTAACAAGCACTTAATTTTCATTAATTAGGAGTTAGATTCAGCTCTGCTCTATGCCCTACTGTATAATATGCACACCTAAATTTCATAGCACACAATTCCAAAGGGGGAGTGGTCATAAGAAGGGCATGGGCAAGTCAGGGGTGTTCAAAAAGGGACGTGGTTATGGGTGGGGAAATGGGCATTTCATGGGCATTCCAAAATTTACATGCACTGTTATAGAATATGCTCCTCTGCGCCAAAAATCTACGGGCTGGTATTTATGCCACGTTTCCCCTGGTGTAAATGGATGTGTGTAGTTCTAAGTGCTGGGATATCAACTAAGCATCCCTTCCTATATAATAAAACACACCGCCAACATTCTGAAGCTGAGAAAGTGAAGCCTTGAAGCATTCGTGCTCTCTCTAAAACTGTATCCCAGGGGCGTAGCCAGACTTCGGTGGGAGGGGGGTCCAGAGCCCGAGGTGAGGGGGCACAGTTTAGCCCCCCCCCCCGACACCGCTGACCCCCCCCCCCCCCCGCAATTGCCGACCCCTCCATTGCCAACCCGTCACCACTTTTCACAACCTCCTGCCCTCTCGGCCCCCCCCCCCCCCCGTGAACCCTCCCCCGCCGTCGCCTAGCTTCGGTTTTGCTGGCGGGGGACCAGCCGGCGTCCTCTTCATCCTGCAGTCAAAAAAGTCTTTGTTCTGTTGCATGCTGACTCAGAAACAGAACGAAGCCTTGCGCCGGAAGAAGACGACCTCGGCTGGTGGGGGTTGCGGTTCCCCGCCAGCAAAGGTAGCCCACGGCGACGGTGGCAGCGGGGGAGGGTTGGTGGCAGGAGGGGGGTCGAGAGGGTCATCCGCAGGGAGGTCCAGGGCCAAATCTACAGGGGCCCAGGCCCCTGTGGCCCCATGTAGCTAAGCCACTGGTTTGTAGCCATTGAAAACACAGTATTGAACCTACACACACACACTGGCAGCAATGTAGTTGGAGGACTCCTGCTCAGCTTAGAGGGAACTGTGTACACAGGAACCTGCCATAGCGTGTAATTGTCAGAGGGGCACTCACATGAGTACAGCATGGGTAGTCCATAGGCAGGGCAAAGTTATGCACATTTAGGTGTCAATATTTATGTCAGCCATATGCAACTCCCGACCTACACTAGTATTCAAGAACAGGCACACTGCCTGTACAAATATGGCATCTAAATCATGGGATCTACTGATAGAATTGCCCCTGAGGGTGTAATTCTCCTCAATCCCCCATTGTTTATTTCCGCCTCTAAAATAAAGCACATAACAGTTGTGGCCTCTGTAGTTAAGTAGTGTCAATTATACATGTAGGTTTGTAAAATAGGCAGGCTACCTGTGGAAGCAGTGCCATTTACACATTGACACTACTTCCGTGTGGAAGTGTTGCTTACTTTTTCAATATATATATTTGTAAGATGGCTGCTGCTGCTGCATATGAACTCCAATACACAAAACAGCAAAGATTCCTCTAAAAAATAAGGAAAACAAAAATGGTGAAAAAATAAAGACGATACTTTGACGGTGAAGATTTAAAATATATTTATTAATCATAAAAATATATCATTAAACATATATAAAATAGGGGAGTCCTGTTCTCCCCTATTTTATATATTTTATGATATATTTTTTATGATTAATATATTTTTAATCTTCATCATCGGAGTATCGTCTTTATTTTTTCACCATTTTTTGTTTTCCTTATTTTTTAGAGTCATCTTCGCTGTTTTGTGTATTGTTGTTTTTTTTTGTGAAGATAGTTTTCTTCTGTTTTTTTTTTTTGTGCATATGAACTCCAACATGTCCTTTTATGTATTTTTTGGTTTGGCGGCTTTTCCTAAGCGACAACGTTTCTCACGCAATCGGCACTGCTAAGGTAGTTGCTATTGCTGCCCGCATACATGCATATATCAACCCGAAGAGATACTTTTCTGTTTTGCTCTCTAAAAATTTGTCCGCAATATTCATTTTATTGACCCCTGATGCAGGTGAATTTTCGCCGAAACACAGCCCATGACGGGTCTTCTTTGAATAAAGAACATTTGATCATCCCAGTCTTAAAGGCCCTTGTGTGCTTTTTTTGCCTAGGACTTCAGTGTACCTCCACCCTTGTGGTGGTTTTTTCCTCTCTGCTTTTTTTGCAAAACATTAATGGCTTGAAGCCGGCAGCGATGAGCATTTTGCTGATCACCACTGGAACTAAAACTGGAAATTCAGTGCCAGGCCATGCCTGGGCAGCAGCATTACATTTCTGGGTTAGTGGAGCTGGATAATGTATAGCAGGTTAAGTGCAATATTCAGCATGTAACCAGCTATGGGTTACCATATGAAGATAGGACTGACTTTTATGTGGTTCTATTTATACAATTAATCTGGTCAGTTAAGTTCTGAACATCAGCATTTAACCAGCCAAGTGCTGACTCTACCCTCAGATTGCCCCCAAAATAGCCGGTTTTGAGTTTGGCACTAACCAGTTGTTTTCAACAGCATTAACCAGTTAAGTACCGCTGAAAATGATCGGTTAGCCCCAAGCAGGCGGCTTAACTGTTCACCAGAGTCTTTTTAAAATGCCACTGGAACTGAGCACATCCTGACCTGGACGTCTCAGTTCTGATCTCAACCTTCTATGTAAAATAGGCCTTTATATACTTTAATAAAAGAAGGCTTCACTTTTTCTAACCATTTAAGATCCTTGTGTAGATACCACTTGAGTATTATCGTGGGCAGCAACGGCTACATATCAGGCTCTTCACCAGGTTTTATAAAAGGGCAATCTCAGATTCCATGAAAGCTTTATTTAAGTCCTTTGCTAACAATTTCTGACTTTCCAGGAATTCTGTTAAGAACATATGTTCTGTATCTTCTTGAGTCCTAATGACAGAATTAAATTCAACCATAGATTTGTCTGCAGAAGTCACATGATTTATAATGAATAATTTCAGTCTGGATACCACCTTCCAAATTTTCTTTACTACGATGGCCTGGGGTAGGGATCTCTAAACTTGGCATTCGAGGGCCACAACCCAGGCTGGTTTTCAGGATTCCCCCCAATGAATATGCATGAGCTCCATTTGCATACAATAAAAGCAGTGCAGACAAATAATTACCATTGTGAAAATCCTGAAAACCTAACATGGTTGCAGCCCTCGAGGACTGTTTCAAGTGTGGTCCATTGGTAAGGTTATAGTCTGCTGCACTCCATCAACTCCATGTGGATGCTAGTAGGATTTTGAATCTCCATCTAACCTCCAAGCCCCTCAGGTGCTGCTATCATCATGTTCCCAAACCCAGCTCTGGGTCCAATTATACTTGAAGCTGCCTATGTTTCCACTGGGCGAGGAGTAAGGTTCTTGAAATTTCAGTTTTGTTTGTTATTTGTATATGGAAGCTGTACAAGTGCCCCTTTAGATGCCGCCAACTGCAGCATCAGCCATCGGTGATGGATTTGGGATTATTTGCTGCTCCAACAACAGAGTCAGATAGAGATCCAGGGGTGAGGAAATGGGAAACAGTGACTGGCACAATCCTCTCCCTTCCCAAGGAAACATCAGAACTGAAGATGCCGAATGCTGGATAAGTACCATGGAATTGCAAAGCCACAGAGGGACAGGAAAAGGCACTGTCATTTCTCTTTTCTTTAAGTATGAAACAAAGTAAAACAGGAACCTCTAACAGCACTAAAATTCTGAGAAGCTAGAAACAACCATGGAGGTCAATTGAACAGTTATCTGCACAGTGCAGCCATCTTGGATCGTCAGTACTTTTCTTTAAATAGGGACTGTTCTACCCAGAAGAAGCTTATTTTAATTAACTGACAGTGACAGTGGACAAACCCTGATATGTCAAAAGGGCTATTATTCCGCATATCAATGAGCTGACATCATGTTTAATTCAGCTACCAAACTGTGCTGTTACCTAATATAACCTGAAATTTGTACTGAATTATAATGCAAAGTAAATCTTCCATAAGCGTGAATGCATGTTCCAGACAATAAAAATAGCTATGTTGATAAAAATAGTATCTGACTAATGAAGGCTTCATCTGAGCAAAGCAAAAGCAATATTTTTTCCTATTTAATAGAACTGTTTCACCTTCACAGCTTATCATCAGCCAGAGACAACAGCAGCATGGAGATGATCTAGGTAGCTGGACTGAGTGGCAGTGAAATATTGAAGAAAAAGAAAAAAAAGGGAGACCACTTTCGCTCATGCTCCTCAGCTTATACACGGAACAATATACGTATAGCAAGACACCAAATATACCTTTCTATGCAGTTACAGGAGAAACACTCTAGATCCCTGTTGCAGTAAGATGCCAATCAAACCTAAAAGGTAGGAGTTCTATTCTGGAAAGATGGACCAATAACATTAGAGCTCGTGATTTTGGAGGGAAGTCTAAAAACCTAAGTAACTGTTCAAACTTCTTCTACTAACCTATAAATGTACTCACTCTGCTGCTCCCCAGTATCTCTCCACACTCGTCCTTCCCTACACCCCTTCCCGTGCACTCCGCTCCATGGATAAATCCTTCTTATCTGTTCCCTTCTCCACTACTGCCAACTCCAGACTTCGCGCCTTCTGTCTCACTGCACCCTACGCCTGGAATAAACTTCCTGAGCCCCTATGACTTGCCCCATCCTTGGCCACCTTTAAATCTAAACTGAAAGCCCACCTCTTTAACATTGCTTTTGACTCGTAACCACTTGTAACCACTCGCCTCCACCTACCCTCCTCTCTTCCTTCCCGTTCACATTAATTGATTTGATTTGCTTACTTTATTTTTTGTCTATTAGATTGTAAGCTCTTTGAGCAGGGACTGTCTTTCTTCTATGTTTGTGCAGCGCTGCATATGCCTTGTAGCGCTATAGAAATGCTAAATAGTAGTAGTAGTAGGAGGAGGAGGAGCTGGGTCTTCCTACCTCAGAGATTGTTCAACAAGGAGAATGTAGAGGAGCAGTAAAGCAGGGAACCCCACCCAGGGGCCTACCAGAGTGTCAGTTCTCCGCCATGCTCTGCCCGTATGTACACCCCCTCACAGTTATGTGCTAAGGGTTCGATTCCATATATGGCGCCTGAAAAATTCACGCGGTAAAAAATATACCTAGGCGTATTCTCTAAAATATGCCTACATTTTATAGAATCATTTATGCGGTTGCCCTGGTCAGTTAAGTGCTGAATATTGGCACTTAACCTGCCAAGTGATGACTTCACTGCTGGAATGCCCCCAAAACAGCCGGCTTTCACTTAGGCGCTAACTGGTCAGCGGCCGTTTCTGGCTGGTTAAATCATTTTGAATATCGACCATTAAGTGTGCACATGGGGGGAATTCTATAAATGATGTTCAAAATTTTGTGCCAGAAATAGCGGCGCTTATCGTCGATTTACCGTGCCTAGTCTCGAGTGCTAGAATTAAGCCTGCTGAAACCTGGTGTAAATACTGGTGCCCAAATTAGGTGTTGTTCATAGTGGAGTCTGTAAATAGGCTATGACACTATCCCCAGAGAAGGCCGTAATATTCTTCCCTCTGATCCTTCCACTTGCTATAAGAAATATAATAGTTTGAACAGGTGAGGCAATAGGGTTTCTACATCCTTTCGCCCACAACGAGTCACAGTGTATAAGCCACCCCCAGGATCTGGGGTGACAGAGAAAACAAAGGCCAGATTTCTTAGAGGAGGAAAGGTCTTTATTACTTACCAATCTTTGGATGATAACAAAGCAATTTGGCAATATAGCAGTTAAGCAAAGTAATTAGAGTAATTAGATAGAGTAAAATAATTACACAATGAAGCAATTAGACAATAGAGCAATTAGACAATTAGGTAATTACAGATAGCTACAAAGTCTTACGCTCTGTTGATCATCTGACCCCTCCAGACTAATACAATATCACAGTGGATTTATATACACTGGACTGAGCAGCAATCCCCCCTCCCAACTTGCAAGTTCACTTGTTTACATAAGATGGCACCTACTATCTCAATGTTTATGAAATTCAGCATCTTAACATAGGTTCAAGTTTTTTTTTTTTTTTTTTTTTTTTAAAGGTCAGTAAAATTTTTCTTTTACAGAGGGTTATAGATGCCATTTTGTTATAGTACCCAGGGCTTATCAAAGTGTTATCTAGATCCTCAACACTTCTCATCTTCAAACCTTGTGGAGTAGTCTCAGTGGCACTGACTCTGTCAGGGAGGGTGGAATAATGCTCTTAAGAGTCAGAGTGACCTCGAATACACAGCTTTTCACAGCTTTCAGTAAGATTGCTGCTGTATTACACAGAATGCTGAAGTCAGGGCTTTCAGAGAGACTCAGCCCTTAGCAAAAGTATAGAAAAGTTTGAGCCTTATAGCTATGCAGTTTACAGGTCAATAATGACCTGTCACCAGGGGCGTAGCCAGACACCCAAGTTTGGGTGGGCCTGAACCCAAGGTGGGTGGGCAGCACTTCGCCTTGTCCTACAAGTGATTTGGTTTCTCCCTCTCTCGCCTGCATGCCATATGGTCTTTCAAACATCCCCTCTCCCCCATATACCTTTTAAATAGCAGATTTTCACCGGCAGCAAAAAGTTGTTGGGAGTTTTTGGCTGGTGGGGCTTGGGGTCTCTGCCAGCCACATTATAGGTGTGCTGCTACTTGGTGGGCCTGAACCTAAAGTGGGTGGGCCTGGGCCCACCCCAGCCCACCCTTGGCTACGCCACTGCCTGTCACTGGTCAGAAAAGAGCAAATCAATTCAGTGTGCTGAAGCAATATTCTGTAATTATGCGTGCAAATATTTTAGAATGCCCCTGACACACCCATGGTCATGCCCCCTTTTGATATAGCGCTAGTAGAGTTAGGCGCTATGCCTTATAGAATAGTGTTCAGTCAGATGTGTGTGCAAATCCTAAATGGTCAAAAACGATATAATCAAAAGGATCTTATTCACCTTAACAGAACAGGTGTACAACCTCACAACATAAAGTGAATCCAGAGATAAATATTTGAAAAGATACAATAAGTACAAAAAGATAGCAGAGCTAAATAACAGCATTTCAAGTTTTCATGGGAATAAGTCATTTTTAATATTTTTGAAGCGATTGAAGAAGTTATTGATAATAAATACGAGTATGAAGCTTTTGGGAGGTTTTTTAGGCTAATGATTACTTTTTCAACTGTGGTTTCAATGGCGTGCAGTGTTGATAAATGGCAGCCATAGTTTGATGAGGTATTTTCCTCCCGTTTTTATATTTTTTGTGCATTTTTTGTGTTTTTTGGACATTTATATATTCAAAAATGTATAAACTATTGAACTATTATAAAAAAAATTGAATATTTATCTCCAAATCCTAAGTGGTGCCAATTAACTTCAATAATTGATTGTCAGCACTGAATTATTGATAGTTAAGGACTCATTAGTCAGTTAATTTGCATGTGCATCTCAGGAGCATACCCAAATTGTGGCGTGCAAATCCAGGCATCATATATAGAATCTGGGGGATGCCTAATATTAGGCACCAAGGTACAGAATGAGGGAGAAAGTGCCTAAGGCAGAAGGTCTGGTCACAGGGAGGTTGGATCTAATTCCCCCAGGGGGCGGACTGAGTATTTGGGCAACCAGGCAGTGCCTGAGGGCCCAGAGGCTCTAGGGGCACAGAGGATCTGCCTGGATGCTTGCTGCACACCACAGCCCTCCTCAGTCCTGCCTTTAAAGGTGCACCGCTGGTGATCTAGTGGCCTCTGCAGGGGGGGGGACATGTTCTTTCCTGCCTGTTGTGTTGCCACTATTCCTCTTGCCCAGCTCTGCCGTATTTTAAAAATGGCAGCCGAGACGCCCTGCGGAAGTCTTGCGAGACTGTCGAGACCCGAGAGACTACCGCGGAAAGTCTCGTTGCCATTTTGAAAACACAGCAGCACCAGCAGGCAGGGGAATAGCGGCAGCGCAGCAGGCAGGAAAGAACATGCTTCCCCCTCCCCCACAGAGACCACTAGACCACCAGGGCCCTTCAGGTAGGACCAGTGCAGCAGGGGCGGCGGCTGCAGCGGTAGGGGGGACCAGCAGATGATGCCACTCCCTCTAACCCCCTGGTAACTTTAAATCCTTTAGGTCTTCACCAGCTGCGAGCAGCAACTCATTTCCCTTGCTCACCTCAGCTCCAAGTCTTCACTCTGACGTAACTTCCTGGTCCCACAAATAGGAAGTTGAGTCAGCGGGAAGGCTTGGGCCAACGTGAACAGGGGGAAAATGTTGCCGCTCACTGCCGGCAAAGAGCTAAAGGATTCAAAGGTAAAGGGGGTTTGGGGGAGTGGAGTTAAATGGCTCTCTGATTGCCTAGAGAGAGAAATGCTGGGAGTCTTCAGCTGGCACGGCTCCCCACCAGCCACATCACTGCTATGCTGCAGCTGGTTCAGCCTGAGTCCGAAGTGGGTGGGCCTATGCCTACCTGGCCCACCCGTGGCTGTGTCAATGTTGTTAATTTGCAATAATCTGGATTTGTACGCGGATCTAGCTACATGCCCAAATCCTCTTGTGTGCAACCCAAAAGAGGACGTGGGCATGCACAGTGTTATAGAATTTGGGGGATGTGTGCCCAAGTTGCTTGCCAAGATTTACACCAGGCTTCAGCTGGTATAAGTCCTTGTGGTCAAAGCTGGCGCGAGAGTCCCCGCTAGGCGCTATTCTATAAAGGGCATTTAACCCAGAGTCCCCTTAATAGAATAGCACTGAGCACTGATTTTTCCCGGCACCTATTTTCCAGCACAATTTAATGAATCCCACCCTACACGCATAAATGTAGAGAATACTGACATATACTAACATATATGCACACATATGCATGCAAATGTCAATATTCTGATTAAGCACTATTCAGTAAATACCCCGATAATTTACATAACAGGTGTATACAAGGGGGTATAATGGGGCGGCATGGGTGGGACATAGGTATATCTTTTATGTGGCTAACTTACAGAATACTATAAGTAACGTGTCCCTGCCACTTCAAGATGACTGCACTTCAATCAGCTCTATGGTTTGCATACGTGCAGGTGCCTACATATTGGGTGTACCAATACTGGCTTACACTTGTATTCTATAATGGATCCTGGGTGCCCAACTACCATTATAGAATATGCTTCTACAACATTTATTATTTATTTATTTATTTATTTATGCATTCTTGTATCCCACTGTTATCCAAAAAGCAAGTTTTGGTTGAAAGTGGCTTACAAATTATATTCTGGTTAACAGTTATAGTATTGGTTCACATTTTACAATTCAGTAGAGACTTACAGTGATGGCTTACAATTACAGTTTTCATTTTGGTTGGGACTTATAAAAGTAGTTTATGATTAGTAATCGGAATGTACATCAATAGCGGTTATTTGTTGTAGATTTTTTTAAAGAGGTATGTTTTCAGTTCATTTCTAAATTGAAGATAGTTTGTGATACTTCTTGTGATTTTCGGTCTTGAGTTCCACCATTTGGAGACCAGGCAGTTAAATCTGGCCACGTAGATAGACTTTGTAAGTTATGTGTCTGCACTTGGGTAGGTGAAGAAGTTAGTAGCTTCTTGGGCTTGCATGTCTTGGGGATAGTGCTACAAAGAGGCTTATTTTCAAAGCACTTAGCCTCTCAAAGTTCCATAGAAACATATGGAACTTAGCCTCCCAAAGTGCTTTGAAAATATGCCTCAAAGTCTACCATGTTCTCTTCTCTGGCAACAAACCAAATAATATTTTGTAGATGACGGTGCTCGCTTTGAAGATCAGTCTTGCCTTGATTGGCAGCCAGAGTAGTGTTTTGAGTAGTGGGGTACCTCTTTCATATTTTGACTCATAGGCGTAGTTTGACTGTTTCATTTGGGGGGGCAAAGAATGGGCGGAGCATATTAGCATATCATTTGCATATATACATATGCAAATGAATATGCTAATATGGAGGAAGGAAATGAGATTTACAGGCAAAATATCACAGATGCACATTTCAAAAAGCTGACACATTTCAATTAATAAATTATGAATAAAATAAACTTTTATTTACCTTTGTTGTCTGATCATTTAGTTTTTCTATTCGCTTTGATCCCAGTGTCTTCTGTTTTATGCAGTGTCTTCTTTCCAGTAGGCTTCCCTCTGCTCCCCACCCTCCCAGTCCCATCCATCTCTTGCTCCTTCCCTCTGCTCCCCACCCCTCCCAGTCCCAACCATCTCTTGCTCCTTCCCGCTGCTCCCCACCCCTCCCAGTCCCATCCATCTTCTGTTCCTTCCCTCTGCTCACCATCCCTCCGTCCCATCCATCTCTTGCTCCTTCCCTCTGCTGTGCCTGACCTCTCCAAATCCCATCCATCTCCTGGTCCATCCCTCTGCTCCCCACCCCTCGCAGTCCCATCCATCTCTTGCTCCTTCCCTCTGCTCACCTCCTTTCCCAGTCCAATCCAATTCCTGGTCCTTCCCTCTGCTCCCCACCCACCCCTCCCAGTCCCATCCATCTCTTACTCCTTCCCTCTGCTCCCCACCCACCCACCCACCCCTCCCAGTCCCATCCATCTCTTGCTCCTTCCCTCTGCTTCCCACCCCTCCCAGTCCCATCCATCTCTTGCTCCTTCCCTCTGACCTCCTTTCCCAGTCCAGTCCAGTCCAATCCAATTCCTGGTCCTTCCCTCTGCTCCCCACCCACCCCTCCCAGTCCCATCCATCTCTTGCTCCTTCCCTCTGCTTCCCACCCCTCCCAGTCCCATCCATCTCCTGCTCCTTCCCACTGCTTCCCACCCTCCCAGTCCCATCCATCTCTTGCTCCTTCCCTCTGCTTCCCACCCTCCCAGTCCCATCCATCTCCTGCTCCTTCCCTCTGCTTCCCACCCTCCCAGTCCCATCCATCTCTTGCTCCTTCCCTCTGCTTCCCACCCCTCCCAGTCCCATCCATCTCCTGCTCCTTCCCTCTGACCTCCTTTCCCAGTCCAGTCCAATCCAATTCCTGGTCCTTCCCTCTGCTCCCCACCCACCCCTCCCAGTCCCATCCATCTCTTGCTCCTTCCCTCTGACCTCCTTTCCCAGTCCAGTCCAATCCAATTCCTGGTCCTTCCCTCTGCTTCCCACCCCTCCCAGTCCCATCCATCTCCTGCTCCTTCCCTCTGACCTCCTTTCCCAGTCCAGTCCAATCCAATTCCTGGTCCTTCCCTCTGCTCCCCACCCACCCCTCCCAGTCCCATCCATCTCTTACTCCTTCCCTCTGCTCTCCACCCTCCCAGTCCCATTCATCTTCCCTCTGCTGCCCCCCCCCCCCCCCCCCACGAGGTCCAGGATCGTGACTCCGTTTACCCCCTCTCTTCCTCCCTCCCTCCGGTGCAGGCAGCAGTCTTCTTCAGCCTTTCTGTGTTCCTGGCAGCGGTAGCGACGTACACGCTGCCTTCGGTCTGCCCCGGAAGCCTTCTCTTCAAGTTCCTGTTCCCACCTATGCGGGAACAGGAACTTGAAGAGAAGGCTTCGGGGCAGAGCTGAAGGCAGCGTGTACGTCGCTACCGCTGCCAGGAACAAGAAAGGCTTAGAGAAGATTGGTGCTGCCTGCGCCGGAGGGTAGGAAGAGAGGGGGTAGATTATAGACACGCTCGTCTCCGTCTGCTTCGCTGCTTCCCTGCCCTCTCTGTCTGCGTCCCGCCTTCCTCTGATGTCATTTCCTTTCAGGTGGGACGCAGACAGAGAGGGCAGGGAAGCAGCGAAGCGGACGGAGACGAGCGCGTGCCTGCTTGTTTTTTTTTTTTTTTTCATTCTAGCGCCAGTCCACGTCATCGTCGTTTGGGGGGGCATTGCCCCCCCTCGCCCCCCCCCCCCCCAGTCTACGCCTTTGTTTTGACTTCTTGAAAATTAGCCTTGCCATCATGTTTTGGACGATTTGCAGCGATTTCAGTGCGCTTTCCTTGCAACCAACACATACTGCACTGCACTGCAGTAATCCAATTGTGTAAGTATTGTTGATTGTACTATTATCCGGAATGAATGTCTAGGAAAATAGTCTTTGATCCTTCTCAGTTTCCATAGTGTTCTGAAGCATTTTGTTGTTACTGCTGATATTTGACTATCTAGTGTTAGGTGTTTGTCAGGAATGATTCCCAGTATTTTTAACTGTGTTTCAATTTGGTATGTTTGGTGGTTGATTGTGAAATTTTGGTGGGCTGTGGGGTTATGGGGGCTTGACAGTACCAGGAATTTGGTTTTGTCTCTATTTAATTTGAGTTTGAAAGTTTCTGCTCAGTTTCCATAAGGTCCAGACCTATTTTGACTTTGTCCGTTATATCTGTGATATTGTTCTTGAAAGGTACAGCCTCAGGGCGCCTAAATGAAGGCACTCAGTTATAGAATTACCCCCTAAATGGTTGGTCTAGGAAAACAGTCACAACCACCTATGGGTGAAGCAAATATTGACCCCATAAACACTTCAAAACCACACAAAACTTGCACTGAAAAAATTATGTGAGAAAAGATCTCAAAACTAGTGCCCTTTTTAGCAATTCTGCTGCTTAACTTCCAGGGCTAGGAGTTACAATCATAGGTCAGAAAAACTCCTCATGAAAAATGTGCAAAAATCAAGCAATTTTCTATAAATATTTAATATCTTCTTCTTTTAATAAATCAATGGTTTACTGTTTCTTCTTATAGAATTTAGATACATATTCTTGACAAATGTCCCTGTGTGGCCAAAAGTTGCCTCAGGAGTATTAATATTAGATCATCACCTTTTATTGTCCCCCAACAAATACTTTGCATATTTTTGGTGAGTTTTTCTGACCTATGATTGTAACTCCTAGCCCTGGAACAGAATTGCTGTAAAGGGCAATAGTTCTGAGGTCTTTTTTCCTCACTGCATTTTAACACATATTTTGTATTCACGTCTTAAGCAATTAGTTGGTTTATAATTGATCTCATGGTCTGGGAAAATGTTGTGTGACAGCTGGAGCAGAAGAACCTGCAGAGTCCCAGGGGACAACCAACCTGACCCTGTGAATCTCAAATTCTCTTTCAGCCAAAAATATCAACACATGTTGTCCCCCCTTCCCCCAACTTACACACCCACACCTTCTCTTCATCCCCTGAAGGGAAAGGGTGTTTCAAACTGAAAAACAGGATGCTTAATTCTTTAAACAAGATACTAGATGAATTACTCCAGACAATAATCCTGTTCTCAAATGATACTGCTACCATTTAGTTGATTCTAATTAGTTATTTTACAGTTACTGTTAATTGCACAGTTGTACCTACTAGTATATAATTAATGGCACCTAAATGCAATTAAAGTCTTTAAAGAGACAAAATACAATAACGATCACTGTTGGTATCACAGCAGTGCACAGAACGCACAATAGCATGGGCAGGCCGATCGATCTCTGCATGTACCTTGGATATCACAGCCAATGAACACCTAATAACTGAACTGGCCTACATATCTGGCCTCACCACACTAGTATTAAGACTTTTTCAACTGGAGGTTTCATCCATTTTAAACAACAACAACAAAAAACAACAACAAGGAATCCATGAAATATAGGAGGGGGGGGGGGGAAATACAATGAAAATTGGTGCGGGGGGGGGGGGGGGTGGAGTTAGATGCCCTGAGACTTCCCTTCCAGCTCAATCAAATATGGCTATGACATCATGAGACTTCACTCCCAACTATCAAGGGATACTTCTAATTTGTATTATTATTATTATTAGCTTTTGTATAGCACTACCAGACACACGCAGCGCTGAACACCTGACAAAAAGAGACAGTCCCTGCTCAAAAGAGCTTTCTCTTAGGCATCTAGAGGCAGTGGCATTCCTAGGGTGGCTGACACCTGGGGCGGATTGCCGATGCGCCCCCCGGGTGCAGCGCGACCCCCCCACCCCCGGTGAAAGGCCACCTCCCCCCAATGGCGAAAGGACACACCCCCCGGCGAAGGGACGCCCCCCCCGGGTGTATTTTTACCTGCTGGGGAGGTGCCGCGCGCCTGTCTGCTTCGCTTGTTCCATGCTCCCTCTGTGAGGGAGCACGGAACGAGCAGAGCAGACAGGCGCATGGCACTCCCCTAGCAGCGTGCACCCGGAGCGGACAGCCCCCACTGCCCCCCCTTGGTACGCCACTGTCTAGAGGCCCTTTTACTAAGGTGCGTAGGTGCCTATGCACATCCAACACGCATCAATTTGGAACTACCGCCCGACTACCGCGTGCCCCGGGCAGTAAATCCATTTTTACGTGCATCCGGTACGCGTGGCAGAAAATACTTTTTATTTTCTACCGCGGGGTGCTAACCAGGCGGTAATCGGCAGTGTACGCGCTCTGATGATTACTGCCCGGTTAACGTGTGAGACCTTACCGCAAAGTCAATGGGTGGTGGTAAGGTCTCAGGCCCCAAATGAACATGCGTCAATTTTTATTTTTCCACACATCCATTTTCAGCCAAAAAAAAGCCTTTTTTACAGGCATGCTGGAAAATGGACCTGCGCGCATCCGAAACGCACTTACACCAGCGCAGCCCATTTTTTGGCATGCCTTAGTAAAAGGACCCCCTATTTCCTAGTCATCAATAATGTGTTTGCATGCAGCAGAAACTTTAAACTAAATGACGTGGCAAATTTGTGATTCTCCAATATTTATGCAAATTATTTGCTGCTCTCCAAATTAAGTGCAACATGGCCATGGTAATGAGCTGCACACATATACATGCAAAGCACCTTATTGCCATGGCAATAAATAGCACAGCTTCCAAAACCTGCACTACTGTGGGAAAGCTAGCGATACCTCATGAGGTATAGCTCAATTCCCCTCAGGAGCATCTCTAGACTAAGGTGCTCAGACATGATCCCAGGATGCCAAATTAAATGGTACAGCAGGACCTGTAGGAGTCCCCTTCAGTACTCCTTTAAAAATATTTTTTAGCGGTTCATAGGATTACCTCCCTCACCACCACCACCACTACTACCACTGTACTCTTACTTGCCCACAACCTACCCTTATATCCTTATGACAGGAGTAGTCCCTACTCTCTACCATCTCAGCGGCACCATCATTCGAAATAATATCTGTTGACCCCAAGCATTGCTGTGCTCTCACATATAGGGCAAAGGAGCACCTTGGGTCATAGTAACATACATAGTAACATAGTAGATGACGGCAGAAAAAAGACCTGCATGGTCCATCCAGTCTGCCCAACCAGACAACTCATGTGTGCTACTTTTTGTGTATACCCTACTTTGATTTGTACCTGTGCTCTTCAGGGCAAAGACCGCATAAGTCTACCCAGCACTATCCCCGCCTCCCAACCACCAGCCCCGCCTCCCAACCACCGGCTCTGGCACAGACCGTATAAGTCTGCCCAGCACTATCCCCACCTCCCACCACCAGCTCTGGCACAGACCGTATAAGTCTGCCCAGTACTATCCCTGCCTCCAACCACTGGCTCTGGCACAGACCGTATAAGTCTGCCCAGCACTATCCCCGCCTCCCAACCACCAGCCCTGCCTCCCACCACTGGCTCTGGCACAGACCGTATAAGTCTGCCCAGCACTATCCCTGCCTCCCAACCTCCAGTCCCGCCTCCCACCACCGGCTCTGGCACAGACCGTATAAATCTGCCCAGCACTATCCCCACCTCCCAACCTCCAGCCCCACCTCCACCTCCCACTACCGGCTCTGCTATCCAATCTCGGTTAAGCTCCTGAGGATCCATTCCTTCTGAACAGGATTCCTTTATGTTTATCCCACGCATGTTTGAATTCCGTTACCGTTTTCATCTCCACCACCTCCTGCGGGAGGGCATTCCAAGCATCCACCACTCTCTCTGTGAAGAAATACTTCCTGACATTTTTCTTGAGTCTGCCCCCCTTCAATCTCATTTCATGTCCTCTCGTTCTTGTTACCCAAGATCCTACTGTAACACTAATTGTCTAATTCTAACTTATTTCCACCATTCTTGTTGATTGTAAGCCACATTGAGCCTGCAAAAAGGTGGGAAAATATGGGATAAAAATGCAATAAATAAATAAATTTACTGCCGACTGCTCGTATTTTTTGTATAGTAAAATCCAGTTGGCTTTATTTTTTTAAATGGTGATAGAGGAACAGGAATTAGTGGTGAGTACTCCCTTAAGACCAAATGGCAGAAGAAATTTAGTATAGGCATGTGCAAGGTGATGCCATTATTTGGCATAAATCTCATTAATCTGGAGCTGTAAACTGCACTAAACTGACGATGTAAACCGTACTGAACTCCAAATGAGGGATATTAGCAGTATATAAGATCTGAATTGAATTGAATAAATCCAAGGGTACTGAAGGAACTTAGTGAAGTTCTAGTGTCCCTGCCGGCTGACCCCTGTTCAATGCTTCTCCAGAGTCAGGAGTGGTCCTGGAGGACTGGAGACGAGCAGATGTGGTCCCTCTCCACAAAAGCAGAAGTAAGGAAGAGGTTGGGAACTTCAGGCCGGTAAGACTGACTTCTGTGGGAAGTAAATTAATGGAAATGCTTTTAAAACACAGAATAGTAATGTTTTTGGAATCCAATGGTTTATAGGACCCAAGGCAACATGGTTCAACTAGAAGCAGATCTTGTCAGACAAAACTGATTCATTTTTTTGACTGAGTAACCACAGGTTGGATTGAGGGAGAGTGCTAGATGTGGTGTATTTATTGTGTTGTATTGTAACATTTATAACCTGCACTTTCCCACTTGTTAGCAGGCTCAATGGGCTTTGCATCCAATAAAAATACTATTGCAGTAGTCAACGTGGGTAAGTACAGTGGATTGGACCAAATTGCGGAAGGTTTTTAGGGGAAGATAGGGTTTCACACACTTCAATATCCACATCATATTGAACATTTTCTTTGTTGTAGCTTTTGCCTGATTTTCTATAGTTAGGTGTTTGTCTAGTAATACTCCTAATATTTTTAGGTTGTCTGATATGGGGATGGTGACGTCAGGGGTGTTGAGTGTAGTCAGAGCGAGTGTAGAGTACTGGGATGTGAGGATTAAGCATTGTGTTTTCTTCGTATTCAATTTAGATTTTAGCAAAGCCTTTGACATGGTTCCACATAGATGACTAATAAATAAACTGAGAACCCTCGGTATGGTGCCTAAAGTGTCTGATTGATGATACCAAATCTGCAATAGGGTAGACACCCTGATGGTGTGGATAATATGAGGAAGGGCATGGCAAAGCTATAAGAATGGTCTAGAATTTGGCAGCTTAGATTTAATGCTAAAAAATGCAGAGTCATGCATTTGGGCTTCAAAAACCCGAGGGAACAATACAGTTTAGGAGGGGAAAGAACTTTTATGAACGAAAGAGGAGCAGGACTTGAGTGTCATCATATGTGATGCTCTTAATGTGGCCAAACAGGTAGAAAAGGCAATGGTGAAAGCTGGAAGGATACCTGGGTTCACAGGAAGAGGAATATGGCCAGTAGGAAAAAGGAGACCTCATTTAGAATATTGTTTACAATTCTGGATATAAGCAGGATCGTGGCCGCCCCCCCCCCCCCCCCGAATCATGGCCATGGACACCTCCCCCCCCCCCCCCCCAGATTGCTGCCACAAAATACTTTGCTGGCTAGGGGGGGAACCCAAGGCCTCACCAGCAGAAGACGTCTTCCTCCAGCGCTGCTCTTTTGCCGATTGCCTGCCCCTGTGGCTGCTTTCTTTCAGGGCATGCGCCTAAGAGGAAAAGCAGACCCTCAGCTGGGCAGAAGAGTAGTGCTGGAGTTGCTGCTTTGGGTCCTCCACAGCCTCCAAGGGGTGCCTGGCCGTGGCGCCAGAGTTTTCTCTCTCCTGCTCCTGTCAGGACTCGATCACTTGGGTCCCGGCACAAGCAGGAGAGAGAGAGAGAGACCCCGGCGCCGGGCCCCCCTTGGAGGCCTGGGGAATTTTGCCCCCCTGCTCCCCCTATTTGCGGCCCTGAGGATGGAGCTGGTCCAGAGGGCAGCTACTAAAATGGTCAGTAGTCTTCATCATATAGCATATGGGGACAGACTTAAAGTTCTCAATATGTATACTTGAGAAGAAAGGCGGGAGAAGGGAGATATGATAGAGACATTTAAATACTTATTCAGCATAAGTGCCCAGGAGTCGAGTCTCTTTCAATTGAAAGGAAGCTCTGGAACGAAGGGGCATAGGATGAAGGTGAAAATGGATAGACTCAGAAGTAACCTGAGAAAATATTTCTTCATGGGCTGGAACTCAGGAACCAGCTGAAGACTGGAACTCAGGAACAGATCTGCGGACTGGAACTCAGGGACCGGCAGAAGACTAGAACTCAGGAACAGAGCTGTGGACTGGAACTTAGAAATAGCTAAAGACTGGAACTCAGGATCAGTTGAAGGCTGGAACTCAGGAACAGAGCTGCGGACTGGAACTCAGGAACAGAAGACTGGAATCAGCAGGACTTCCTGTTGTAATCCTCAAAGCCATGTCTTCGGGGCACTCCCCTGTTCTAGGGAACCCTGCCCCCAATGGGGCTGACACAGCCCGGACGTTTCCCTTGCAGCTCCTCGAATGCCGCCAAGCAGCCTTTGCCAGTCAGAGAAGGGGCAGTTTGTGGGGTGATGAGTCAATTTGTGTGGGGGTAATTTTTGAAGGTGGGAATTGATTTTTTTGGGAGGTGGGGCAATTGAAGGGGTAGTTTATGGGGAGAAGCAGTTTGCAGGGTGGTGACAGGGTTGTGGGGTGTACTTTGGGGGGATTTGTAGGGTGGTGGGACAGTTGCAGGGAGGTAGTTTTGGGGGTGGGGCAGTTTATGTGGTAGTGGGGTGATTGCAGGTGTAGTTTTGGGTGGTGGAACAGTTTGCAGGTGGTGAAGTAGTTGTGGAGGGATAGTTTTTGAAGATGGGTCAGTTTGTAGGGTGATAAGCAGTTGCAGGGGTATAATTTTGGGGGATGGGTAGTTTGTGAGGTAGTGGGCAACTGCAGGGTGCTTTCTTTTGGCACGGAGGTAGAAGTAATTCCTGGATGCTTCTGCTTGGTGGCTCCTGGAACAAAATTGCTGCCTCAGCCCCCTAATGGTTGTCTTGTGGTACTACCATTAGGAAACCAAGCTGCCAAATAAAGTATTACAATTATTTCATCAACAGTGAGGTTAGGTTTTATAGTCAGTTATGTTCTACTCTGAAATTATTGTCCTATATCTCAGACTATAACTTAGGCCTGTTTATGCTTACGTATTTTGCTTGTTTTAGAGCTGCTAGTTGTGTGAATTGATACTTTGTGGAGTGGAGGTGGAGGTGGAGGTGGAGATTGAGTGGAGGTGGAGATGGAGTGGAGGCGTGGCTTAGTGGTTAGTGCAGTGGACTTTGATCATGGGGAACTGAGCTCAATTCCCACTGCAGCTCCTTGTGACCCTGGGCAAGTCACTTAACCCTCCATTGCCCCTGGTACAAAATAAATACCTGAATATATGTAAACCGCTTTGAATGTAGCTGCAAAAACCTCAGAAAGGCAGTATATCAAGTCCCATTTCCCTTTCCCTTATATACATGATTAATTATGTTTATAATGTACATGACCATTTATACCTAGGTGTGCTGCACATGCTATATCTCACTCTGAGTCTCTGGCCGATAGAGCAATTAATAAATAGTTTTAAATAAGTAAATGTATAGTTGGCTGAATCAGTGTTTGTGGGCAGATCAGTGGCATGAAGGGCATTAATGAAATATTAACATGACTCCTCCTGCATGCTCCACTAGACAGGGACTCCTTTGTTATTGCAAAATAACATGGCTATCTCCTTTTATAAGAAATGCTAAATGTAAAACTCAAAATATTTGACACAGTTCACCCTCCAGAGGCTATAAAGATTCTGTTGGAACTGAGCCCTCTGGAACAGAATGACTCATTGTGAGATTTTGTCTATAAAGGGCTTCTCCCGTTCAATGACTCCTGAGGAAACCTTCTGAAAGTAGCATCCTGCATCTGTGCTATCTCTTGACATCATTCTGAGATGAAATAGTTGGAATAACATAAATTTCCTATGTACGTCACCACCTGGAAATGACCGCTAAAGGCCAGATGCAATTGTGTGTGATATTGTGTACAATGAATCTTTGTCTGGCCCTGTGTATGTCTTCCAATCTAAAGCATGAAATGTAATTTTAGGCAGTTAGAGATAATCAAAAAGCAGACAAACCAATTAATAAAATTTAGTAAAGAACTTTTTGCTGTGCCAAGGCATTTATTAGGCCTTTGTACGAGACTTAATGGCATAGAGATGATAGCTTGAGAAGTATTTAAAAAGAAATGAAGAAAAAGATTAGTGAAATAATAGGATTTAGGAATAATCACTTTCCTTTCTATTAAAATGCCAGTGAAAACTGTAACAAAACTGAGATATAGATAGATAGATAGATAGATAGATAGATAGATAGATAGATAGATAGATAGATAGATAGATAGATAGATAGATAGATAGATAGATAGATAGATAGATAGGTGTGTGAGAATCACAACAGCTGCTGGCAATCTCCAAAATTAAAGAGGAGTTTTAAGCTCTTGGAGTAATAAATCTTAACTTCTGAATTTCATTCGATTTCCTTACAAGACTGAATCCTTTTGAACCAAACCTTGAGATTATAGAAGAAGCAGTTTTATTGGCAGACAAAGTGCACCCGGCATCGTGAAGTCCGGGAAAGAAGCAGACACAGGTTCCCATGCAGACCAGCAGGGAGCCCAAGTGAATTGCACTAAAGGATCCATGATAAAGCAACAAGCCTACTTGAAGGACCCTCAACACCACGCCCAGCACCGTGCAACAAAGTGCATCGGACACCGGGGCGGTCATGCGGAGAATGAGCGTTGGCTACGGAAGACTTCAGCAACTGAAGCAGGAACCAAAACACACGACTCCCAGCGGTGCAATGGGGTAGCGGGTAAGAAGACCAGCTCACACCAGTGAGACAACAGGAAAGCTTCAACCACAACATGAGTGAACACGTGGACACGCAGGAAGAGCTGGGCACAAATGAACGGACACAGCTGGGATGGTGGCTGTAGGTGAAAGAGACTTCTGAAGCGTGGAGCTAATGGAAGATGTGGGAAATTGGAGGATGCACACAAGAGAGACTCCTGAGACTTGGAGGTATGGAAGATGCTGGAAATCAAGGAGTCAGAAAAGATGAAAAAAAAACAGCAGCCCAGGTTGAAATAGCAAAGATCATCTAAACCCACACACTTAAACACACCAGAACCCAAACCCTGACACACACACACACACGCTCAAAAAACAAAACAGACTGGAAAGACATTGAGACAAAAGCAATTTCCCTCATAAGCTCAAGCATCCTCCAAAATGGCCAACCTGAGAACAAGGGTCCTCTATTATATAATAACAATATGGATAATGGGAATAATGGGGATACCAGCAGCAACACTCAAAGAATGGAATAAAATTCCGGTACACATCATGGGAAAATGGCGCCCATACCAACAACTGGAAGAGCCTTACAGCAGCCCCAATAACAAAATAGAGACCAATCCAACCATGACTTAATAGACCACACAACACTAATGACCCTGCTTGACAACATGGGAATCAGCGGCGCAGTAGCAGCATGGTTCAATGGTTTCCTAAGAACCAGGTCATATATTGTAAAGATGTCTAATCTGATATCAATCTCATGGATCTCTAAGTGTGGGGTACCACAGGGTTCTCCAATAACACCCATACTGTTCAATGTAATGATGGTGCCACTCAGAAAAAATCTAGAACAAATGGGCTTCCATTCATTCATATATGCAGCCGATGTAACTATCTACAAACTTTTTTGCAACAATATCACAGAAATAATGGAGCAAATCAGAAAAGGCCTAGACCTCATGGAGAACTGGAAAACATCCTTCAAACACAAACCAAATTCCTGGTTCTATCAAACCCACATAACCCCACATCCTGCCAAACTTTCACAATCAACCATCAAACATGCCAAATCAAAACACAACTAAAAATACTAGGAATAATTTTCGATAAACATCTAACACTGGACAACCAAATATCAGGAATAACATCAAAATGCTTCAAAACACTATGGAAACTTAGAAGGATAAGAGACTAGTTCCCCCGTCAATCATTCCACATAATAGTACAATTGACAATACTATCACAACTAGACTACTGCAACACAGCATACGTAGGGTGCAAGGAAAACACACTAAAATCGAAACAAAGCATCCAAAACACAGCAGCAAGACTGATATTCAAGAAGTCAATATATGAAAGAGCAACTCCACTACTCAAAACACTGCACTGGCTGCCAATCGAGGGATGACTGATCTTCAAAGTGAGTACCCTCATTTTCAAAACACTATTTGGTATGGTACCTGTATACATGATGGACATGATCGAACTATCCCCGAGAAATAAAAATCCAGAGACCAGAGGTTACCTATTTCGTCACCTATCCAACTGCAGAAACATAACCTATAAAACTATCTACACAGCTAGATTCAGCTACTTGGCTTCCAAATGGTGGAACTCAATATCAAAAGCCACGAGAAACATCATTAACTATCTACAATTCAGGAAAGAAATGAAGACCTACCTCTTCAAAAAATTCTACAGCTAACCACACAAGATATCAACGTCCTTACCCTACAAAACCACCTCATCCTCAGATAAACATATAAACTATTGTCCTACCTCAATCAATATTCTACATATACAACCTACCTCATTAAACCTCTAAAGATAACATAAACTATCAACGGTAATATACTATTGTATTTCGCATCTAAAATGTAACATTGTAAGCCACTTGAACTGAAACTTGCTCTTGAATAACACTGGGGTAACAAGAATGCATAAATAAAATAAATAAATAAATAAATAAATAAATATTCAGCACAGTTTAAGTGGGCAGGAGAGGCTTCTACTCACTTAAACTATGTTGTTCTGCCCCCACTGCATGGGGCAGCTTGTGCGGTCTGTCTGTGACAGATTATGTTTGCATATTTATTAAGTTATGTATATGAATCAGACTACTGCCTTTTGGAGCTTTGTAATTACTGATTGCTTCAGGGCTTGCTGGGAGGAGCAGAATTCTCCCCCCCCCCCCCCCCCCCCCCGATTGCTGTCTGAAGAAAAAAATTGAGAGGGATGGAAGCTGTGCCTAGGTCATAGATCCAGAATATAGAGAGCCTCAACTCTCCATGCTCAGGCACTAAACTGCTGCTTGTTTTTTTTTCTTAGGGTAGAAAACCATAGTGAATTTTTACCTGTGAGGCTGCTACTGTTATACTGTATGTCTGCTGCTGCTATACTGTCATGACTATTTGCTGTTGCTGTGGTCACTGTTAATCCTGTGGCCCAGTATTTCATTTCTTCCAGCCACTGACAGTTCTTCCTTCTTTCTGGGAGAGGGACTATTCACAGACATGGATTCACCCTGTATGTACAAAATCCCAAATCTGGCTCAACATAACTAAGTGAATGATTTGTTCCATCTTGTCATCAACTGGATTAAATAAAGAATTGGATTAAGGATTGACATTTCCTCTTGTGCAGGTATGTTGGACCAAGGACTCATCTAAATCAAAAAAGAGCTAATCCGTCTGGTTCAATAATGACATCCTATGCATCAAACGAAAACATAGGCAGCTCAAAAGAAAATGGCAAAAATCCAAAACTGAAGAAAATAAATTACATTGGAAATCAGCTCTAAGACTCTATAAATATACAATCAAAAGACTAAAATAAACTACTATGCAAGTCTAATATCAACTGATTCTTTCAATACCAAACATATTTTTGATATAGTCAACACCCTCTTAGATGCCCAGGCTATTACTACCTTCAATGAATCTGCTCCATCTGCTACCAAATTAGCTACATATTTTGAGCAGAAAATCATAAAAATTAGAGATAACATTCTAATGTTTAAAAGAGACCCTATATTATGACTGAACTGACACATAACCTCACTGGTGCCAAAACTGATAGGTATTGGTCATCATTCTCTCCCCCTTCATTCTCCGTGGTGAAATCTTTTCTATTGAAATATTCATCATCTGTGTACTGGATTCTTGCCCTAGTTGTCTATTAAAAGCTGCACCTGACCTGTTTATGAATCCCTAAGATCACATATCTCTCTTTTGCTATCCTTAGGTCATTTTCACACAAAAAAAGGGTCCATAAAGTTAACGCCCATCCCTAAAAATCCCCTGGCAAAAATAAACAGGCCATGTTTTACATCCCTAAAAATTTACAGGCCAGTGGCCTTTATCCCTATACTAGTAAAGGTGATCAAGGGCATAGTTGCTCCTCAATTTATGGATTATCTGTCCTCCTTTCCCCTTTTTCACCATACACAATCTGGCTTCAGACCCATTTTCAGCACAGAAACAGTCCTAGTTATCCACATTAATTGCTAACTTCAGGAAAGAAATTAGCCTAGGCAGGAAAATCATCCTTATTCAATTTGATATCTCAAGTGCATTCGATATGGTAGGCCATAATTTTCTACTTGCACTAATGGACAACTTAGGTATAGGAGGGTCTGTCCTAAATTAGTTTTTAAAATCTAGATCCTATCAAGTCAAATCTCTTAATTCCATCTCCCCCCAATGGGCTCCAGACTGCGAAGTCCCACAGGGATCCCCCCTTTCACCCATCTTATTCAGTATTATGTGTCCTCCTTAGGAAAGGTGCTGGATGCCCATGGTTATAATAATTTAATTTATGTGGATGGCATAACCATCTACATCCCTTTCAAAGATGCTATTGAAAAAGTGCTATCATCAAATCTGGTCTAGACCTGATAGAGAATTGGGCCTTTAAACTAAAATTGAATAGAGAAAAAACTAAATTTCTGTTATTATCTAACCCCCACCATGTCATAAACTGTCAAAACTTCACAACTGATAATGTAACTTATCCATTGGTGTCCCAAATAAAGATACTTGTCATAATAATTGATTCCTACATGCTATTTGACATCCAGGTCCAAGACGTCATCACAAAAACCTTTAAAGCAATGTGGAAACTAACAAGAATCAGGTATCTGTTCCCTAATGATATGTTTAGAACCTTGGTACAAACATTAGTATTATCACACTTCGATTATTACAAATGCCATTTATGCTGGCTGTAAGGAATCTTCCTTTGAAAAAACTGCAGACAGCTCAAAATACAGCAGCCAGATTAGCCTATAAGGCTACAAGATTCGAAAGTGCAGCCTCTTTGCTTATAAAGTTACACTGGCTCCCAATCAAAGCCAGAATAACATTCAAACTATGTACATTTGTTTTCAAAACTCTATATGGCTTAACCCCTGATTATATGCAACCTTTAATTGATCTCCCCCTTCGCAACCCTCTCCCTGGTTCAAGAGATTATTTAACTCTCCACTATCCCAGTTGCAAAAATGTGATCTACAAGTCAATCTACATGTCAGGATTCCTTTACCTCTGTACCAAACAGTTGTGAAACGGCATATTTTGTGGAGGGAGGGGGTTTGTGACCACTGGGGGAGTCAGGGGAGGTCATCCCTGATTCCCTCCAGTGGTCATCTGGTCATTTAGGGCACTTTTTGGGGCCTTATTCGTGGAAAAACAGGGTCCAGGAAAAGTGCCCTAAATTCTCACTAAAAACGCATATTTTTTTTCCATTATCGGCGAAAGGCGCCCATCTCTGATCGGCAGATAACCACGCCCCAGTTCCGCCTTCACCACGCCTTCACCACACCCCCATCAACTTTGTCCGCATCCGCGACGGAGTGCAGTTGAAAACGTCCAAATTCGGATTTCGATTATACCGCTTTATTCGTTTTTGTGAGATAAACGTCTATCTCCCGATTTGGGTCACAATATAGGCGTTTTTCTATTTCGATTATAAGCAGGATAGTCATAACAAGATAACAGATACAATTAGTAGTGTGAAGCAACCAGGTAGGGAGGAGGGAAGAAGGAAGGGAGTGATTAGGATAGTTGTATAAGGTGAGCTTTCATAATTGAGTGGGTTGGTGAGGTGACTTAGTGAGATTATAGGTGTTCATTGTAGGCCTTGTTGAAGAAGAATGTTTTCAGAGACTTTAGAAAGATAGTTGTTTCGTTGATTGCTTTCAAGTCTGCGGGTAATGCATTCCATAACTGCGTGCTTGTGTACGAGAAGGTAGTGGCATGCATCAGTTTGTAATTCAGTCCTTTGCAGCTGGGGTAGTGCCGGTTGAGAAATTTGCGAGATGATCTTGTGGCGTTTCTGGGAGGTAGGTCCACGAGGTTTAGCATGTAGTTTCTCACGGATGGTCATAATTAATTTAAATCCATAATTGTACAATTATTCCAATTTCTCAGCTCCATTCTAATTGTTATTATACATGGATGACTATAAATTTTTACCTTTTTGTGTCTAGCATTCATTTCCATATTACATTTTATAATACTCAGTCCTCATTTACCTTGTTATTGCTACTCAATGTATACTATCCTGCATCACTTTTTGTACTGTTAATTACAGTAATTTGATAGCCACACTGAACTTGATCTATTGGGATAATGAGGGATATATATATATATATATATATATATATATATATATATAAATAACCTAGTCAAACAGCAAAGACAATAGGCATCCCTGCCTATTACCCCTCTGTATATCTACAGAGGCCATAATTGCCCATTTACCAAGATTATACCCTGAGGCCCTACTCAGCTCATTTGCATGGGTAGCAAACCTGCACCTGAATCAAGTCGCTAACCTGCCAGAAATCCTACTATGGGTTAGTACAACAGCCTATTACAGAGAAATAAAAACCTACTTAGAGCCAAGAAAAGCAACTGGGAAAAGAATATCTTTATTTGATAATTATGTCCAGAGCAATGGGAATTGTTCAGGCAGCTTTCAATGACTAATTAATATGGGTAATACAAAGGAAATAAAATTAATATGCAGTGCACAGGAGCTCATCCTTAGTACAGGCATCACTTAGAAATCAAAGGGATCATACGAAAAAAAAAACGTTCATTGACTTATTAACTATAATCATTCAGCCTACCTGCTCACACCTGACATTTTTACTGTATGCAGAATATAGATAGCTGTTTGACTAGTGGCTGTAAGAATCATTTTGTAATTTGCCTGTCAGGTCTGAAGTTGGTGACACTCATGCAGCACCTAGAGAGATTTTTAGAGAATGTTAAGGAAGAACCAGCTTTCATAGGTACCGATGATACCGTAAGGTGCAGGAAGAAGACTCTAGAAGTCACATTTAGGATTTTAGATAGAAAATTGAAATCCAGAACTTCCACGTAACATTCCCAGAAATGCTCCCCATTCTATGCACAGAATTCCAGAGACAAACGGAGTTCTGGAGTCTCAATGCCTAATGAGACAATTGTGCAAGAAAGAGCACTTTGGATTTCTTAGAAACTGGGGAATCATTTGGAGAAGGGGAGCTTAGTCCAAAAGGATGGACCCAACCGCTGGTGCTAACCTTTAAAAAGGAGATAAATCACTTTTAAAATGGACTAGGGAAAAGCCATCACTCACAGAGAAGCCTGGCAAGGGATACTGGCAACACCAAAAAGTTAGAACATCCCACAGGAGTGGTTGTGGTAAAGGGGAAAGGGAATGGAACTCGATATACTGCCGTTCTGTGGTTTTTACAACTACATTCAAAGCAGTGTATATAGTATAAACAGGCACTTATTTGTACCTGGGGGTTAAGTGGCTTGCCTAGAGCTGGGTTGGGAGCTGCAGTGGGGATCAAACCCAGCTCATCTAAAATAAATAATGGTATATATAGTATAATATAATGCAAAAGTGCAGGAACCAAATACAATTTCTCAAAAATAATTTCTCAGAACTAGGGAGGAGAAGACCTCATAATGACCCAAATCCACAATCTGCACTGCCTTGAATTACAACGATTTATAAATGTGGTCGGTCCATCAATAATCATGAATCAGAAAATCCTCCCAGAATAGTGCCACTAGAGGTCATGGCAGCCATTTTAGGGAGGCTGCCACAATGGGCAGGACTGAGTAGGTATTGCTCCTGCCCATTTCCCCACTAGACCACCAGACAAACAGGCAGGTAGGCCCGCTAGCATTGGGGGTACGTGGGACTTGCATTTCCAGGGGGTGGGAGTAGGGGAAGGCAGGGGATTCAGCAGAGGGTCTTTCTTTGCTTCCAGGGGTGAGGGGGGAGCGAACATCAGAAGGAGGGGTCTTTCAAAAGCATTCAGGGGTGGTGGGAGTGAAGGGGTCTTACTGTGCTTCTAGGTGGGGGTGGCAGAGAGGGGGATCAGAATAGGGAGTTCCAGATGCTCTGGGGGTTGCCAGGAAGGAGAGAGGGATGACAGAACATCACACCAAGACCTGGAAGTTAACCAGGGACTGGCTGATATTCAGACCGGTGCCCAGTTGACTTTCCTGCTTATAATCGAAAGAGAAAAACGCCTATATTGCGACCCAAATCGGGAGATGGGCGTCTTTCTCCCATGGGCACCCAAATCTGTATAATCGAAAGCCGATTTTGGGCGTTTCCAACTGCAATCCGTCGCGGAAACGGGTAAAGTTGACGGGGGCGTGTCAGAGGCGTGGTGAAGGCGGAACTGGGACGTGGTTATCAGCCGAGAGATGGGCGTCTTTAGCTGATAATAAAAAAAAAAGGCGTTTTTACCACGATTTTGGGTCACTTTTTGTGGACCCTTTTTTTTCACGAACAAGTCCCAAAAAAGTGCCCCAACTGACCAGATGACCACTGGAGGGAATCAGGGATGACCTCCCCGGACTCCCCCAGTGGTCACTAACCCCCTCCCACCAAAAAACCCCACTTTAAAAACTTTTTTCCAGCCTGTATGCCAGCCTCAAATGCCGTACCCACCTCCATGACAACTGCTAATCTCAGTACCAGGGCGACTCGTTGCCAGTGGGGCACAACCTCTGATCTGCAGTTAACTGTGAGTAAACATGCTTATTCCAATCAAGGACGTTTTCGGAGAGATTAGTCTTCAGGTGTCAACTGGTGTGCCAATGTTATATAGCAGCAACAAGTCCTAGAGGCCTGCTTGTATGCAGGTCCCAGGAGCACTTTTAGTGGGTACCGCAGTGCACTTCAGCCAGGTGGACCCAGGCCAACCCCCCCCCCTACCTGTAACACTTGTGCTGGTAAATGGAAGGTCTCCAAAACCCACTGTACCCACATGTAGGTGCCCCCTTCACCCCTAAGAGCTATGGTAGTGTTGTACATTTGTGGGTAGTGGGTTTTGGGGGAGGGGGGTTGGGTGCTCAGCACCCGTGGTAAGGGAGCTATGTATGTGAGAGTGGTGTCTGAAGTCCACCGCACTGACCTCTAGGGTGCCCAGTTGGTGTCCTGGCATGTCAGGGGGGCGAGTGTACTACGAATCGTGGCCCCTCCCACGACCAAATGGCTCGGATTAGGACGTTTTTGAGCTGGGCGTTTTTAGTTTCCATTAACGCTAAAAAAAACAAATGCCCAGCTGAAAAACGTCCATTTTTTCGAAAATACGGTCTGTCTCACCTATTCACGTACCCGTTTTTGGACATAGACGCCCATGGAGATAGGCGTTCGCGTTCAATTATGCCCCTCTTTACCACCCAAATTTAGGACAACTTTTTTCTATCCTAACTTTATGCAGTTTCTCAGCCGGTTAGCAGACTGAAAATCTCTGCTAACTGGCTAGGCTTCTGTATTGCCCTAACTCCACCCCTGAACCACCCACAAACTAGCTGGTTTTGGCATGGGCGTTTAAAGGGGATATTCAGCGGCACTGTCCAATTAAGTGCCACTTAATATTCCCGGCTAGCCCTGGACAAGAAATGTAAATGGCCAGGAGCCTCTCCTTCCCATTTAAATCACTTTGAATATCGACCCCAGTATTTATTAGTGGGGGACCAGTAACTACCAGGAGGCCACTAGCAGCTTCTCATACATTCCTTTCTGTTTTAACTGTCTTAGACTTAGTCAACAGCTGCTGTTCTGAACCAATTGTTTATTGAGTAGACACAGACAGTGACAAGTAGCAAACAAATTATTTACAATGTCTCTGGTCTTTTATACTCCTAACTCCAAATCCCAGAGAAAGCCCAAACATTTCTCTCTTTAAGCCTATCACTGCTGGTAGCAAGAGACCAGAACAGTTCATTCCAGTATACACTTACAGTTCCATTTGCCAATGCGACGAGGCCTAGGAACTCTGAGGCTCTGATGCAGTTCCTTTCAAATCAAGTTCAGCTGGGATGTGGTAATATCCTCAGGTAGGGTTACCATATGTCCGGATTTACCCAGATATGTCCTCTTTTTGAGGACATGTCCGGGCAACCGGGCGGGTTTTGCCAATCTGCCAGTTTGTCCGGATTTCTGGACAAACGGGCAGGCTGGTGGGCGGGCCGTCCTAGGATAGCCCACCCGCCAGCCTGCCCATTTGTCCAGAAATCCGGACAAACGGGCAGAGTGCTAGCCTCCCCTCCCCTTACTTACTACTGCCCTGGTGGTCTAGTGACTTCTTCCACCTTCGGGGCAGGAAAGAGCCCCCTCTTTCCTGCCCGGAGCGCTGCCCTGCATGCATCCTTCCTGTTCCTGATCTCTGTGCCGATTCAAAATGGCCACCAAGAGTTGAAGTGACCTCGCAAGACTTCAACTCTCGGCGGCCATTTTGAATCGGCGCCGAGATCAGAAACAGGAAGGATGCATGCAGAGCAGCGCTCCGGGCGGGAAAGAGGGGGCTCTTTCCTGTCCCGAAGAGGTCACTAGACCACCAGGGCAGTAGTAAGGTAAGGGAAGAGGGGTGACGGGAAGGGGAAGTGACGGGGTGTGTGACAGGGGGGAGGGGAAAATGTGAGAGGGGCGGAGCGAGGGCGTGAAAGGGGCAGGTTGGGTGTGAAAGGGGCGTGGTGGTGTGTGAAAGGGGGCGGGGCATGTGTCCTCCTTTTGGGGGGGACAAAATATAGTAACCCTATCCTCAGGACCCTACAGATTCTGGATAGCAAAGTTTTTTCCTTCAGACCATTAGCCCAGTCTCTACCTTCTCCTTACTGTTTCAGATGGGATATAGAAGGTTTTCTGTTCCCTCAGGTACCCAACAGGGTAGATGCTTAAGCAGTTTCTACCATCTGTACACTCCTGAACTACTCTTGAATGCCTTATACTAGCTTGGGTAGCTTGGTATAACAGTCCTTGATTTTGCTGGGTTTATATGGCTAGGGCTTTAGGCTGGGGTGGGAAATGACAGTTATGCAAATGTGACACAGGATTTTTTACTCAAGGGAATTTCCCTCTTAGACAGTTCCTTCCCTCTGTTTATACTGTTAGGCCATTAGATCTTCCTTCCTTCTGGAAGAGGCTGGAAAGTCTAATGACTATGTGATGCTCTGCCTAGCAACTACTGAAGTCAGACCTAAAATAAAACCACACTGCTCAAAGTGGAGGCTCTGGAAATTTCTGCAGGCACCCATACTGCAGAATTCCAGTGGCTCTAGCAGACAGCCCATAAACCAGTAGGTAGCACAATTAAATCAGGGAACATATTTATAAACTGTGGAAGTTGTTGCTGGAAGGTTTGCTTAAATTAGCACAGCTGGATATTTTTAAAAAAATGTAACCTTGTCCTACTCACTCAGTTCACAGGCACAGGCTAAGCTCCTTGGGTCAGGCACCCCGGGACCAGGATATACTAAATCCCAGTAGGCCGAACAGTATTCTTTTCATTCACACACAAGATAGACAGTAGTCTCTATATTCCAACTTCAACTTGCTTTACTAACAGCAGTTTGAAACTTGTCAACTTGGTCTATACATTTTAGGGCTTTTCAGAATGTCAGCATAGCATCAAACATCATCTCAAAATGATATCAGCGCATGCAAATCACAGTTCAGTTCTATCTCAATCTCCTCTATTTGCAAACCAGAGCAAAGTACGTTTCACAGTTTTACAGTCATCTCCTCATGATTATCTCAGTGAATGACCCCTGTTCCCATCCCTAATATCTTCCAAGTACCATTTTTTTTACAATATTTACTATTTGAATTTCTTCCACTATTTGCCTTCCAGAGGCCAAGATAATTTTGTGTAAAGCAAGCCCAGTGTTTGTAGAATGATTACAGTGAAAAGATTGCAAACAAATAACTTGATTCTCAACAATTTGCAAGACTGAAGAATCTTTAAATAAGCTAATATTTTAGAAATGATACTTTAATCTTTTCTCTCAGGCCACAAGGCTATCATTATTCACTAAGCAAACATATCACACTTCCCAGGAGCTGCTCACATTGGCCTAGCTTCAGGACTAGAGAAAGTCTTAATGTATGTAAATTTTTACCATTGTTGTTTCATTATCTGCACTATGTAGAAAGGTTATTAATGAGGCACTGGGTGTGGATGACTAATTTCAACATCTGTTACAGTAATATGCTGGGAAATGTGTTTATCTGGCAGAAGCAGTAAGATTTGTTTTTATTTTCCCATGTCGATGTGAACCAGGCTCCTCCTTTGGGGCCTTGCGGCAATATCAGCGGAGGCTATTCAAAGTGAATGGGTTTTGTCAGCATTACCGCACTGGGAGTCGCTTCATAAAAGAGGCCCTTAGTGATTTAAAAACAAATCCCAGACATGGTGCAATTTATCAAAGCGTTGCACCATATCACCTCCATGCCAAATATTGCTGCAGTTTTATCAAAGAAGCTATTTCACTTTCTGTACTGCAAAAGTGCTGGATTAAATTTTCTTCAAAGGATAATTTCTGATCTCTAAGGATCAGTCTACAAGGAATGTAGAGCAACCTCCACATACAGTCCCACAGGTCAGTAACTTGTAGGTTCTGTTCCTTGCACTTGACTTCAATATCACTTTTATGCCCTTTTAGTACTAATCTAGGAGTGGAGGAGTGGCCTAGTAGTTAGGGTGGTGGACTTTGGTCCTGAGGAACTGAGTTCAATTCCCACTTCAAGCACAGGCAGCTCCTTGTGACTCTGGGCAAGTCACTTAACTCTCCATTGCCCCATGTAAGCTACATTGAGCCTGCCATGAGTGGGAAAGTGTGGGGTACAAATGTAACAACAAAAAACAGTAATAAGGTTTAATATCTCTGAGGCTTACACTGGAAAAGGCTTGGATGGAAGGTTTCTCCTTGCTGTAGAACAGTCAGAAGCAAGAGATTTGAACCTAAGGCATGGTTACAAGGAGGAGTCTCAATTTTATAGCTAGAGGAGGATTTCTGCAGCCACCAGAGGGCCCCCCCCCAAAAAAAATTATACTAGTCACCCTAATTGTTCTACAAGTTTTCTGCATCTTCCAGATCTCTCTAGAGAGTGTGAAAAGGCAGAAACACCTAAAGGACTTCAGTCTGCCTGCCTACCCATGAAGTCAGTCAGAGGGATTTATTCTATTGGTGGATTAAGGTAGAGGCACTGAGGATTCATGCAACAATCCTTATTGATGAATTACTTATGTTGCTTAGAGTGGCTTAAAGCTACTATCAGGCTCATTTTTGAAAGAGAAGGACGTCCATCTTTCAACATAAATCGGAACATGGACGTTCATCTCCCAGAGACGTCCAAATCGGTATAATTGAAACCCGATTTTGGACGTCTCCAACTGTAGTCTGTCGCAAGGACGTCCAAATTTCAAGGGGGCATGTTGGAGGCATAGAGAAGGCGGGACTTGGGCGTGCCTAACACTTGAACGTCCTTGACCCATAATCGAAAAAAAGAAGGACGTCCCTGATGAGCACTTGGACGTTAACACTCGGACCTGTTTTTCTTACAACTAAGGCACAAAAAGGTGCCCGAAATGACCAGATGAGCACCGGAGGAAATCGGGGTTGACCTCCCGTTACTCCCCCAGTGGTCACTAACCCCCTCCTACCCTCAAAAACATCTTTAAAAATATTTCATGCCAGCCTCTATGCCAGTGTCAGATATCATACTCAGGTCCATGACAGCGCATGAAGGTCCTAGGAGCAGTTTTAGTGGGTACTGCAGTGCACTTCAGACAGGCGGACCCAAGCCCATACCTCCCCTACCTGTTACATTTGTGGAGAAAACAGCGAGTTCTCCAAAACTCACCACAAACCCACTGTATCCACATATAGGTGCTCCCCTTCACCCGTAAGGGCTATAGTAGTGGTGTACAGTTGTGGGTAGTGGGTTTGGGGGGCTCAGCACACAAGGTAAGGGTGCTATGTTCCTGGGAGCATTTTATGAAGTCCACTGCAGTGCCCCCTAGGGTGCCCGGTTGGTGTACTGGCATGTCAGGGGGACCAGTGCACTAGAAATGCTGGCTCCTCCCACGTCCAAATGGCTTGCATTTGGACGTTTTTGACTTGGACGTCTTTGGTTTTGAAATAAATCACCGAAAGCCAAGGATGTCCAAATCTAGGAACGTCCAAATTTAAGGATGTCCTTGGATTTGGATGTCTTTGACTGTATTTTCGAAACAAAAGATGGACGTCCATCTTTTTTCAAAAATACGGTTTTCCCCGCCCCCAGATTTGGATCTTTTTCAAAGACGTCCAAATCCAAACATAGACGTTTCTTTCGAAAATGCCCCTCCACATCACATTAAAGTACAATCAAAATCAAAATGTAAACTTTTAAAAATAAACATCAGCAAAATAAAATAAAAGCAAACTATACAAAACAAATTATTAGGGCAATAATTTCTACAACAATAAATTTTATAATCATCCAAAACAGTTCCTATTCAAATATCAAATTTAATGTCCAAATTACAAGATGTGCAATGTTTTAATGCGGGTCAATCATCACAAATCACAGTTTTTTAGGGCCCACATAAGAAAAGGCCTTTTCTCTTGCCTCAGACAGTCTAAATTCTTTTAGAGAAGGCATGCACAATTAGGCAGAGGTGATCACAAGGTTTTCATGGAAGTATATACCTCATAATAACCTCCATGATATACCGTAACAGGAGGGGGGACCTGTAATAAAAGCCGTGCGGCCCATTTATAGCCACATGGTGCTTGAAAAGGAACTCTCAAGACCTTTTTCACATGTTCTTTTTTGCAAATCCCCGTATTAATCAGCTGCTTTGCATGACTTTGTATTACAGCAGCTCAATAACTGATGGGACAACTTCCCTATGAGGAAAGGCTGAAGCAGCTAGGGCTCTTCAGCTTGAAGAAAAGACGACTGAGGGGAGATATGGTTTATAAAATAATGAGTGGAGTGGAACGGGTAGACATGAATCGTTTGTTTACTCTTTCTAAAAATAGTAGGACTAGGAGGCATGCTATGAAGTTACAAAGTAGTAAATTTAAAACGAATCGGACGTGTTATTAAACTCTGGAATTCGTTGCCAGAGAATGTGCTAAAGGCGGTTAGCTTAGTGGGGTTTAAAAAAAGGTTTGACCCCTCTCCTGCCGCCAACCCTCCCCCGCTGCCGCCATCAGCTATCTTTGCTGGCAGGGGACCCCCAACCCCTGCCAGCTGAGGTCCTCTTCTTCTGGCGCAAGGCTTCGTTCTGTTTCTGTGAGTCTGACGTCCTGCACGTACAATGTGCTTGGTAAACAGTGCCCTAAATCGCTGATTCCATAGTATCGCCACAAATTAAACCCCCTCCCCCACCCCACCCACTCCCTGAGATACTTTCAAAATGTCGGTAAGTAGGTTAGCTGAACTCTGTGGTGTAAAAAAAAAATCTGTGCTTCAAGGGTAAAATAAATTATAAAATAGATCACAAACTCTCTCAGGTTTGATCAAAGCATCATAAGTGTCAATGGAGAAGGCTTCAAATATCCACAGTGTGCTTAATAAGTGCTTCTAACAAAGTAAACTGTAGATTGGAAGGTGAAAACCAGGCACATGGGAGCATAAAAAAATAACTTACTTAAAAGCTCCAGGCACTGCCCTCTACAAGGTGCTGTCTTTCTTTTTGTAACATAAATAAAGGCTAGTAAAGAGCTGTAGGACCCAACATTCAAAAGGATTTCACCGGGCAGGAGAGGCTCCTGTGCAGTTAAATCAGGCTGAGGGCCTCAACTGAGCAATGCTGCTGAATATCCTTTCAGATCATTTTGGCACTGCTCAGGCTGAGCCAGATGGTCCCAGGAGTTATGTGGGCAGTGGCAATATTCAGTGGCCCGCATAGCTAACAAGAGACTTTAAGATAGTTCAAAAGCTGTCCTAAATTCGGCTGGTTAGCTATGAAGGTGCCAGAACTGAATATCAGCTGGCATGCCTGTCTTTGTGATCCTCCCACCCACCCGAAGTAGGCCTTTGGGCCGAAACACGGACCGTGTAGGGTTCGAAAGAAAACTTCTTTGGTGCTCTTACTATCTGTGGTTTCAGTCTGGTTTTTTGGTCTTCTTCTGCCTCTTTTGTCGTTTTGTGCGTTTGGCATTTTTTGCAGGAGATTTTGGACTCTCTTTTTGTTGTTCTATAACACATGAACCTTATTCGACCACAATATCACTTTGTATTTGTTTCTGTACTGGAGATGGCGAACGCCTTTACGGTACTATGTAAGCCACATTGAGCCTGAAAATAGGTGGCAAAATGTGGGATACAAATGTAACAAATAAATAAAATAAAATAAATCTGTATGTGGATGGCTATCTAGGCAACTTATGACAGCAAGAAGGTTGCCCAGATGGCTATCTGGATAACAGCACTGGAAATCGCCAGTGTCCATATAATGCCAGCAACGACCTTTATACCCAGATACTCAAAACAAACATTAGGATCTCAGTTGATGTTGATTATTCAAATACCACACAGGAGTTGATCCCCCTCCCATCACCACCACCACCACCCAGGATAGGACTCTCCCCCCCTCCCCCCACCCCAGGGCCTACTTGAAGTCCCTAATGGTTCATCCAGTTCTTGTAACACAGTAAATGAAGGTAGATAAAGACCTGCATGGTCCATTCATTCTGCCCAACAAGATGGCCAAAGCCGCACACACCACTCTGTGTGCATTGCTGTTACTGAGATGACACCAGATTTTGAATATTACATAAGAATTGCTATGTTGGGTCAAACCAAAGTTCATTAAGCCCAATATCCTGCTCCAACAGTGATCAATCCAGTTCACAAGTTTCTGGCAGGATCCACAAAAATAGATAGATTCTATGTTGCTGAGGCCCAGGATACACATTGGATTGTCCCAAGTCTACCCTAATATTATTTTTTCCATGGTCAGTAGTAAGGGGATATATCCTACTTCTGCACTCAGTTTTAAAAGTGTTTCCGTTGGTGTGGAGTGTTTGGTTGCAGAACTGGAAGTGCAGGAATTCTGTTGGGGTTCTGTCCTATTTTCCATAGTTTAAGGTTAATGGTAGACCTTAGACCTCACTCCTTTATATGAGAATTCATTGAATAATGCTATGAAATAGTTATAATAACCATTTCACTGAAGCATTATAACTGGCCGGGGGTTCTTTATTGCATATAGGAATCAGTTCTTTTTCATTTAACATCTTTACAATCAATTTAAATTTCAAAAAGCATGTGGAGGGGCATTTCTGATATGATGTCTAAGTCTAATTTGAAACAAAATGATAGACATTTCTCTGGTTAAAAAAATCGCTATGTTTGCCATTCGAGTTTTGCTGAAAATGTCCAAAAATCGAATGGCAAACATAGCGATTTTTTAACCGGAGAAATGTCTATCATTTTGTTTCAAAAATCGCTGTTTTCTAGATGTTTTTGTTCTCAATGCATCTATCTTTTGGTACTATTTTTGAAAAAACAAATGCTGGGGAAAAATGCACAAAAATAAGCGGGATGTCTGGGGAGGGGCCAGGATTCTTAATAGAATGGCCACACAGACATCCCAGCAGAGCACTGGGGCAGCCTAGAGGGCAATACAGTGGACTTCACACACAATGTCCCAGGTACACATCTCACTATAATTCCCTTATATTGTATGGTGTGCCCTCCAGGAATAGCAAAAAAATGTACTGTACCCAACTGTACATCACTACAATAGCTCTTAAGCCTGCAGGTGTCACCTGTATGTAGGTACAGTAGGTATTTTGTGGGTTTTGGAGGGCTCACACTTTCTACCACAAGTGTACTAGTTAGAGTGGGGATATGGGCCTGGGTCCCCTTTTCTTAGGGTTACCATATTGTGTCCCCCAAAAAGGACACATGCCCCGTCCCACCACACACCCTACCCCGCCCCCTTTCACACCCCACCCCACCTCTTTCACACCCACCCCACCCCTTTCACGCCCTCGCTCCGCCCCGTCACATTTTCCCCTCCCCCCTGTCACACACCCTGTCACCCCCCTCCCCGTCACCTCCCTCCCCTTACCTTACTACTGCCCTGGTGGTCTAGTGACCTCTTCGGGGCAGGAAAGAGCCCCCTCTTTTCTGTCTGGAGCGCTGCCCTGCATGCATCCTTCCTGTTGTTGATCTCGGCGCTGATTCAAAATGGCCGCCGAGAGTTGAAGTCTTGTGAGGTCACTTCAACTCTCGGCAGCCATTTTGAATCGACACCGAGATCAGCAACAGGAAGGATGCATGCAGGGCAGCGCTCCGGGCAGGAAAGAGGGGGTTCTTTCCTGCCCCGAAGGCGGAAGATGTCACTAGACCACCAGGGCAGTAGTAAGTAGGGGAGGCTAGCAATCTGTCCGGATTTCTGAACAAACGGGCAGACTGGCAAAACCAGAAATCCGGACAAACAGGCAGATTGGCAAAACTAGCCCGGTTGCCCGGACATGTCCTCAAAAAGAGGACATGTCTGGGTAAATCCGGACATATGGTAACCCTACCTTTTCTACAGTCCATTGCACTGACAACTAGACTACTCCAGGGACCTGCTTGCTGCTATAAGAGTAATGGCCATCGCATGTGCAGCTGTCGTAAAGATTGATATGTACTGTCACTTTAATCTCTTAGGGAAGTGGGAGGTAGGGTTACCATATTTGTGGTGTTAGCATGAGTGCCAGGTACCAATGTTCATCTTTTTGGAGATAGATGTCCCTTCCCCTTCTGAAACTGGAGTTGGATGTCCATACTTTGGCCCCTCCCCAGTCCCACTCAGAACATGTCCAGATCATGCCCCCTTGCCATAAGGATGTCCTGCAGTTTTAGATGTCCACATTCTGTCTAAATCCTGGTTTCAAACGTCCAAACTCAAATAGAGCTTCAAAAACAAAGGCCATAGTGTGTAACTGCAGGGGATCATATATGTGAGTGAAGCACGGGCGGACCATGGGCATGTCTTCAAGCAACATATATAATTTATAGAATACCATCAGTTAGATCTGTCGCAGTGCAAAGATTATAAGAATACCCCGAAAGTAATTAATAAAAATTGATGACACCACTACCCTTCAACAAATGGTCTTGTCCATGTCAATTGGAATGTGCAACTCAGGGGCGGGCTGACCATTCGGGCAACCGGGCATTGCCCAAGGGCCCAGAGGCTCTACCCAGTTGCCCTTGTCCACCACTGCTGCCACCTCTGCCGCCGCATACTACAGCTGTCCTGGTGGTCTAGTGGCAGCCACCGCCACTGCACAATACAGCCTCCCAGGTGAAGTGAAAATTCTCCCCGCTAGTGCCCGTGTCCTGTGCCAGCTCCACGGTTTAAAATGGTGACTGCGAACTCTTGAGAGACTATTGTGAGAGGTCACAGACACCATTTTAAAATGTGGAGTCGCAACGGGCAGCAACAGTAGCGGCGAGCTCAGCAGCAGCATAGAAGAAGGTGGGAAAGGGGAGTTGGAGGGACACGCTGGGCATGAGGAGGGTAGAAAGGAAAATCAGAGGACATGGAGGAAGGTAAGGGCTGCGGGGGTGGAGGTAGCATGTTGGGGGCGGCAGTGGCATGTGGGGGGGGGGCAGGGGCAGCGGCGGTGGGGGCCCAGAGTACTCTCAGTCTGCCCCTGCTACAACCATATATCACTCAAAGGAAAGAATTTTAACAGTTCTGCGGTGGTGGTCTTCCACTTCACACTGAATTACAGCCTGAGATTGTAGCCATTCTCATTAACAAAATGACTGGCTTGCTTGCAGTTTATGGAGAAAGGGTATTAATTAGTCAGATGCCTAGCCTACAAAACAAAACAAAAACAAAAGACACCAGAAAAATCATTCTGAGGAAGGACTACTTTTCCTGAAAATGTTCAAAGGATGAAGACAGAGACAGATCTGCTATCAGTTTACCATCAAAGACAGTTTTTCCCATTCAGTATCTTACTGAAAAACACATTCAGAGCAGAACCCAACTTTTTAGCCTGGAGGAAATTCAAGTGTTCCCTGCAGAGGTCAGTGAGAAGGGTAAACATGCCTGATCCAAATTCATTTGCTGTGGTGCCATCAAAGCCAGCAGGTTAATTGTGCTGCTACTGAGCAGAGAGAGGCCCTGGCAAAATGAATAGGATATTCAGGAGAGCATGGAGCACACTGTCCCGCTTTAATGACTATGCAGCAATTACCGAAGAATACACTCAACCAGTACTGGAGAAATCTTAATAGGTGTGCCAATTAAAAAGCTATAAATTTGGTAAAGCAGCACCTTCCTGGTCTTCAGCCAGTTAGTTCTGATAAAGGGGCTCTGGTCTTGTTAAATAAATGTAACACAAGGTTTCTCTAACAATGGAAAGTTTGTAGAAAAACCAATACAAGCAGGATCCTTAAAAAACAAATACACAGTAGGGTGGATTGCTTTAACTGAATAGAGTGATGTGCTAGCCATGTTAGTCCACTTCTAAAGGTAATCAACAGAAAGAAAATAAAACAGAGAAAAGAAAATAAGATGATACCTTTTTTTATTGGACTAACTTAATACATTTTTGGATTAGCTTTCAAAAGTAACCCTTCTTCTTCAGATCAGAAATAAGCAAATGTAGATAAATAACAGAATATATAAGTGAAACATCAAAGCATTCCAATGACAGTGTCAGAAGAAGAGGGTGGGGTGGGTAAGTTGAGAAACATGGGTGTATGTGAGACACAGGGAGAGATGCATGGTGATAAGAGGGTGAAAAAGCAGTAGAAGTTTATGGTTTATAATTGGGCTAGAAAACCCAGATCTTTGTTAAGTCCTGTCTGGTGGGTGTCAAAATATTTAATCATTCTGAATTCAAAGGTCTTACGTTCCTGCATTATCTTAAAGTTTCTTTTTAGTATTCTCACCATAAAATTATTGATATAGTGTTCTGGTTTTGCAAAGTGCTGTCCCACAGAGGTGGTATCCTGGTTGGTATTGGCGTTTTTCATATGATATCTAGCGGGCTCATTTTCAAAAGAGAAGGACGTCCATCTTTCGACATAAATCGTAAGATGGACATCCTTCTCCCATGGACGTCCAAATCAGTATAATCGAAGCTCGATTTAGGACGTCTTCAACTGCACTCCGTTGCAAGGATGGCCAAAGTTCTAGGGAGCATGGCGGAGGCATAGCGAAGATGGGACTTGGGCGTGCCTAACACTTGGACGTCCTTGACCCATAATCGAAAAACACAAGGACGTCCCTGATGAGCACTTGGATGTTTTCACCCAGACCTGTTTTTCTTACGACTAAGGCACAAAAATGTGCCCGAAATGACCAGATGACCACCGGAGGGAATCTGGAATGATCTCCCCTTACTCCCCCAGTGGTTACCAACCCCCTCCCACCCTCAAAAAACATCTTTAAAAATATTTTGTGCCAGCCTCGGATGTCATACTCAGGTCCATGACAGCAGTATGCAGGTCCCTGGAGCAGTTTTAGTAGGTGCAGTGCACTTCATACAGGCGGACCCAGCCCCATCCCCCCTACCTGTTACGTTTATTGAGGAAACAGCAGCCCTCTAAAACCCACCACAAACCCACTGTACCCCCTTCACCCGTAAGGGCTATGGTAGTGGTGTACAGTTGTGGGTAGTGGGTTTTGGGGGGCTCAGCACACAAGGTAAGGGAGTTATGTTCCTGGGAGCAATTTATGAAGTCCACTGCAGTGCCCCCTAGGGTGCCCGGTTGGTATCCTGGCATGTCAAGGGGACCAGTGCACTACAAATGCTGGCTCCTCCCACGTCCAAATGGCTTGCATTTGATTGTTTTTTACATGGACGTCTTTGTTTTCTAAAATCGCCAAAAAATCGGAAACGTCCATGTCTAGGAACGCCCAAATCTAGGGACAGCGAAATTTAAGGATGTGGACATATCTGACGGTATTTTCAAAACAAAAGATGGACGTCCATCTTGTTTCGAAAATACAGGTTTCTCCGCCCCTGTATTTGGATGTTTTGCAAGGACATCCAAATCGCAACTTGGACGTCCCTTTTGAAAATGCCCCTCCACGTAAACTAAATCTGTTTTTTAGCATCTGGCTTGTTTCTTCAAAATAGAACCCTTCGTCACACTTTTTACATTGAATGATATATACCACATTGGAAGATGAGCACGTGAAGGATTCATTTATGTTGAATATTTTTCCTTTCTGTTTTAAGTTGGGTGGCTGTTGGAAGGCCAGCACTGGTGGGGATGGGAATATCTCTTTCAATAGTTCATCCTCCTAGAGTATTGGCTGTAGATCTTTTATGATTTTTCTCAATTTTTCTAGCTCTGGGTTGTATGTATTACAGTACAAGGAAAAGAAAGCCACAGACAGAATCCCCCCTTACAGTGACAAAAGAAAGGAAATCTTCACATGCTCATCTTCCAATCATTCCATGTAAAACACATACTAGTGAGAAGCAAGCTCCCAATCATGTGAAATGTTTTGACATAGTTTGCATCTGGATATATTGCAAGGATGTGTGCCATTCTCTTCCTTTTGAGTTTCTATCAGAAATCTTGCTGGGAAGGAAATAAGAAGAATGAATTGGGTGGAGAGGAATATTTTTACAGGACAGAGGCAGGGCCGTGCCTAGGGTCTCTGGAGCCCCCCTGCAGACTATCGGTTGGCGCCCCCCCCCCCCCCCCCCCCCCCCCCCCGTCCAGCAGAGCAGGAACAGAAGGGAGCAGGCAAGTAAGCCGGACCTCAGGAAAAAATAGCACTGTATGTATCCCTCATTAATAAGTCTCTGACTCTAAAGTTTAGCAATTTCATTAAAGCAAAATGTATTTTCACATATCACATCCTATCCAAGGAGAATGTTTTATATATGTCACCAGTCTGTGGTAAAACTTCACACAGTATCAAAATACCTCTAATATGTAGTCGTGCCAGCCGAGGAAACTAACTGCTCAGCTCACAAGAGACAGAGTGAACATAAAATAAAACTTCATCCTTAAAAGATAATATCGGATGAATGCATGAAGGTGAATATGAATTCCTGTGAATGGAATCAGTTTGATTTACAATAAATCCAGATACTACTCCATCATATATATAACAAAAAATTATTTAAGTGGAATGGAATTATTTGACTGTACTGGTAAACAGAAAGAAATACTCTATTGCATTCTAATCTCCTTTGCACCAAAGGATATAATTCAGATCAAACATTTATCTCTGATCAACTATCTCAGATCAAATATTTATTTCAGATCAAATATTAAGGTTTCCTTGCTTACAGTCACTTAAATCTACCTAGCCTTTATATAGCTTATAGGATTTAAACACTCAAACTGAAATCCACCCTTTTCTATTCTTCATAAACTTCAAGTAATCCTGAAATATTCAGATCCTTTTCTCACTAGAGAAACTTCAATCGCCACCAATCTCTTTTCACTTATATTTTCTCATTTACCACAATCAGGCACTCTTTTATAACTTCAGTCAACAGACACAGGAAGTCACAGCTGGATGTCTCTCTTGGCAAAGGACAGCTCTCACTCTGTTCACTTCCCGGGCAGATTTCTTAACAGAAGCTGATCATCCAATCAGAGAGCTCTATTTGAATGCAGATTAACATACAGACACTCATGGGAATGTTTAGTGAAAAACACCGGACTAATTTGCATATGATTTAAACAAATCTGAGCATACGACAACCAAGTACAGACTCCCAGCACCTGAATTCTGCAATTAGATTTAAGGCAAATACTTTTAAAACTTATTTTTAGCACTTTTAAAATTTCAGGTTCTCTTTAATTTGAATGCTGTTTCAAGCTCTGAAACTCACCCTGACTGAGGAGCTAGCCCCAAACCGAAGCATAAATAGCAATCTGGTTGTATTCTCATGTAACTTGAAGATTGTGCCTGCCTCAATTAATACTGCTCTTTTGCATGAAAAGGGGAGGGCAGCGGAGATAGGAGAATCACAAGTTCAGGTGAAAGATTTTGCAAGTGAGCAGACGACGGCGACGGCAGGGCAGTGGCGCCCCTCGAAGGCAAGCACCCCCCTGCGGCGCTTACCTCGCTTACCGCATCAGCATGGCCCTGGACAGAGGTGGATACTGCTGTGCAGGTGGTAGGAATGCTGGGCAGAGTTGGTGAGGGGGTGGGTGGTGTTTTCATTCTGATTTGTTAAACAGGGTTTCCTCACCTAGTCCTTGGGACAGTAACATGTCTAGTTTTCAGGATATCCATAATGAATATGTATGAAAAAGCTGCATATACACTGACTAAATGAAATAAACTGGCTAGATTCATGTCAATATAGCTTTAGACATGGGTATGGAACAGAGACAGGTTTTGTATCCCTGCTTAATGATCACCACAGAAAACATGACAAGGGATCTGCCTCAATTCAAGGGTTATGGGATAGGGACAAGCTGTCATTTGCAACAACATTGGAAATATCAATAACATATCTCATGTCATTAGCAAATAAAAATGAGCAGAAATAAACAGCTTGTGTTTTTTTTTCATTTGCTCCAAAAACAAACAAAAGGAACATTCCTGCAAACAACATGGGGAAATGACATGAAATCGTCATTTTTCAGCTAGCCATCCCTATTGCTGCATTTCTCAGCAGCCTTTGGCACTGTCATGCATACATGGCTGATGGAAACAGATTTCGATGGTACAATGTTTGCATGGTTCAAATTCAATTTGTCAGATAGATAAACCAGCAGTTCTGTTCAACAGCAGAACATCATCACCTTGGGCACTGAACTGTGTGGGGTGCTACAGGAATACATACTGTCACCTATTTTATTTAATGTCTATCTCAAGCCTCTAGCTGAACTGCTTTGATCGATAGATACAAAATTCTATGCTTATACCAATGATGTGCAATTACTCATATCCATTAAACCAGCTCTACCCACAGCTTTGAGTAAACTTACTGCCTATCTTACAGCAAATCAGGAATGGTCAAAAAAAAAAAAAACTGCCTGATCCCAAGTAAAACAGAGATTCTATCAGTGGCGTACCAAGGGGGGGGGCGGTGGGGGCGGTCCGCCCCAGGTGCACGCTGCTGGGGGGATGCCGCACATCGATCGGCTCCGCTCGTTCCGTGCTCCCTCTGCCCTGTAAAAATGCACCCGGGGGGGTGTCCTTTCGCCGGGGGGGGGGGGGGGGGTCGCGCTGCACCTGGGGGGAGGCATCGGCGATCCGCCCCGGGTGTCAGCCACCCTAGGAACGCCACTGCATTCTATGGATATGAACTCCCCCTAAAAAGTCTGAAATTTTGGAATACTGCTAGAATTATCACTTACTTTGATTCTGCAAATTCAAACCACCTTTAAAAACTGCTTCTATCACCTGTGGCAACTTCAAAAAAAATCTCTTCCCATATATTGAAAAGATAAGTCTCATCACAGTGGCCCATGTCATGATAATGCCTCAGACAGACTACGGTAACACCCTGTATGCTGGTCAGATCAAAAGGAGTTTGCATCACCTCCAACTAATTCAGAATGTTACAGCACGGCTGATAGAACATTGCAAGCAGCAGTCTGTGCCAGAGCCGGTGGTTGGGAGGCGGGGCTGGTGGTTGGGAGGCGGGGATAGTGCTGGGCAGACTTATACGGTCTGTGTCCTGAAGAGCATAGGTACAAATCAAAGTAGGGTATACACAAAAAGTAGCACACATGAGTTGTCTTGTTGGACAGACTGGATGGACCGTGCAGGTCTTTTTCTGCCGTCATCTACTATGTTACTATGTTATAACCACATCATACCCTTCCTGCAAAAACTGAACTGGCAACCAGTACCTTACAGGGCTAAATTTAAAACTCTGTTTGATTTTTAAGGCCCTCAAACAAACTGAGCCAGGGTACCTATAGAATATGTTAGTTCTCTACATACTTTTGAAGCCTCTAAGGTCCTTTCGAGGAGTATCACTATCTGTATCCTCATCAAAAGAAAGCATACCATGTGATACACATGAGTGAGCCTTCTCAGGAATAGCTCCTACACTCTGCAATTCACTCCCAGTGGGACTACACTTAACTCAAGACTACCTCTACTTCAGGAAGCAGGTGGCTAGCTCTTCTCCCAAACCTTTAATATGGTTCTAGGTCACTTCCCAACTGGACAGTTCCCACCCACCAATTCCCATCTGGACAATTCCCACCACACCAGGGAGGACAATTCTCACCCATAAACCAAAAAACACACTAGGACAAATAATCTCCCTCCCTTTTCTCTTTCACATTGTTTGGGGGGGGCCAGAACCCTCTCACACCCCCTACAATATTATATTTTACACATCCCTTTCCCCTTCCAGACATGCAGTTCACGTGGGGGGGGGGGCAATGCCCCCTCACCCCTCCAAAACTAGGTTTCAACCTAATTCACGTTTAATCTGGGATCTAAATGTCATAAATAAGTAAATACATAAATAGATAAATACAAACTGCAGTTCATGTGGGAGGGGGGGCAATGCCTCCCAATCCCCCCCCCCCCAAAAAAAATTAGGTTTCAACCTAATTTAGCACCTTAAAATGACACACTGATTACGATTTATAACAAATTACTATTCTACCTATGAAAAGTTATTTTGTTATTTATGTGTCCTCTGTGTACATCCTTATGCTGCTCTAACCTCCTTGTTCCACATGCAGTTAAAAATAAAATGCACCGCCAGGACTTATGGGACCTGATAAAAGAAAGAAGCTACGGTTGGTAAAAAGAAAAAAAAAAGGGAAAGAGGACTTGATATACTGCCTTTCTGAGGTTTTTGCAACTTCAAAGTGGTTTACATATATTCAGGTACTTATTTTGTACCAGGGGCAATGGAGGGTTAAGTGACTTGCCCAGAGTCACAAGGAGCTGCAGTGGGAATTGAACTCAGTTCCCCAGGATCAAAGTCCACTGCACTAACCACTAGGCTCCTTCACTAGCAACAGTCCATGTAGAAACCTGCCCTTGCAGATCAGCAATGCGGCCCCGAAGGCTTCTGTTTCTGTGAGTCTGACCAGACTCACAGAAACAGAAGCCGCGTTGCTGATCTGCACGGGCAGGCTTCTACATGGAATGTTGCTGGTGGAATAGCATCATTCCATGTAGAATCTCCAATAGTAGCAACATTTCATGTAGAATCTCAAATAGGGAAAGGGAAATGGGACTTGATATACCGCCTTTCTGAGGTTTTTGCAACTTCATTCAAAGCAGTTTACATATATTCAGGTACTTATTTTGTACCAGGGGCAATGGAGGGTTAAGTGACTTGCCCAGAGTCACAAGGAGCTGCAGTGGGAATTGAACTCAGTTCCCCAGGATCAAAGCCCACTGCACTAACCACTAGGCTACTCCTCCACAAAAGGCAAGGGAGGGTGGGAAATGACTGGGTGGGGGGGGGGGGGGGGGGGGGGGGGAGGGAAGTCCTTGGTGGGAATTATCCCCCTTAATTAGGAATTGTCCCAGTGGGAATTGTCCTAAGTGGGAATTGTTTTGAGGGGAATTGGTGGGTGGGCACTGTCCAGTGGGAACTCTCTGGATGGGAACTTGCCTGATACGCTTTAATACATGTGTCAACTGCTGTCCACTGACTCAGCATCTTGACTAGCTTGCAATGCACCTTGTAAGAAAGAACAGTTCCACCTTATTTGACTGTATATATTATTTGCCTTTAATTTAACCACCCATCTATTTATCCCAACACCTTCGCTCTACCAAAGTTTCTATGGGTCCGATAGTCAGCCGCCAGAGGGCAGCGTATTTGCAGTCCGCCGCCAGGGTTCAACCCGGATATTCAATGCCAGTCGTTGGATATTGCCCGGCATTGAATATTCAAGTTTATTTGGGCCACTAAATGTTAACTAGCTATGCTGATATTCAGCGATAACTGGTTAACTTTAGGCCTGATATTTATGCAGCCTATTTTGACCAGTCAACGTAGCCAGTTAGGCATTGAATATCCATGCCTAACCAGCAAGCTGCTAACCAGGATATTCAGCAGAAGATAACTGTTATCTCCCACTGAATATCTGTGGGTAGGTGCTTAAACCCTATTTAACTAACCAGGAGCCATTCCTGGCCAGTTAAATGTTTTTGAATATTGAGGGTATGTGTCTATGGGGATTTACAGTTATTGCATGGTAAGTAGCACACTGAGGTCATTTTTTGGACGGGGCAGAACTGGGTGAGGCATAGGTGGAGAATGGAAGTGTAAAATGTTTGGCACTGAACACACTGCGTTTACCATAAGTTAACTGATGCTAAATGTTGTTGTTGTTTTGTTTTTTTTTACTTTTACATTCTGCAAAAGAATATAGATTGGCGTAAAAGAAAATTACAAGGAAAAATATCAAAAATACCATAAATGAAAACAAATTTCTCATCCTTACCAACTAGCCCACTTTAGAGGAAAGAGTCACCTTTAAAACAAAAATAATAACAATAGGAAATCTAGTTAGAACAATTCTAACATATTAACAGCACATAACACTATATTAATGTACTCCATTTAACTCACTGATGAACATTCATGACCTTTAAGAAATTCTTCTAATTGCAAGGAATCCAAAAATATATATTCGGTAGCCTTGAAGTTAAGCAAATATTTACAGGGAAATGTCAAGAAAAAACTGATGCTAAATGTTAAGTGCTTCTACATTAACTATGAGCCCAGTATTGCACACTAATGGGCATTTTAACACAGTATCAGCAAGCTACATGCTAGACATGCCTCCATTAAGTACCACATTAGTTTTGCAGTTGATGCATGTGAATTTCCTGCATTAAAGCTTGTTAAGTGCAAAACCTAATACACTTTAGTAAAAGACTGTCTATTCCCCCTAATTCTATAAACTTGCGTGCACATTTTGACACCTAGGACCAAATTCTATACTGGCACCTAAAGATCAATGCCAAAAAATATTGCACTGAAAGTTAGGAACCATTTATAGAATAACACTTAGCATTTACACCAACCATAATCCTCTCTGATACACTTGTGGTGGAAAGTGTGAGCCCTCCAAACCCTACCAAAATCCTACTGTACCCACATATATTTGACACCTGCAGACATAAGGGATATTGTAGTGGTATACAGTTGGGTACAGTAGGCTTTTGGTAGGTTTTGGAAGGCTCACCTTAAAGGGGGTAACGGGCAACAATCCCAGAATGCCTGTTACAGAATACCATTCAGCGATGACCGACTCCATCATGTTTATATTGTTTTGAAGGTGTGGTCTCCAGGACTGTGCCGAGAATTCTAAAGGGCCCTTTTACTAAGCAGCGGTAGGGCTAACGCATGGGTAGCATGTACCAAATCAACACTACCGCCGGGGTAGCACAGGCACCCGGCAGTAATTTAGAAGTTGGTGCATTCTGTTTCCCGAGGTAGAAAATATTTTTCTATTTTCTACATCAGGGGGCGCTCCTAAATTAGGCACAGATCCCCCTTATTCTATAACAGCATGCATACACTGCGGGAACACACCTGATCTGTCCATGACCCTCCTATGGCCACGCCCCCTTTTTAGAGCTGCATGTAAATTTTACACATGGATCAAGGCGTATAAATATGTGCGTGTAAATTTAAATTAATGCCAATAAGCACTGATAATTAATTGTTAGGGCCCAATTATCAGTGCTAATTGGCTCGTTATTCAATTAAATTGTACATGCAATTTAAAGGGCCATCTATAGAATTTGGGGGTTAGTGTGCAAAGTTACATACACAAGTTGAAGAATAGTGCCAGTTACATGTATAACGTAATTGGTAAATTAGCTGCTAATTATTGGCATTAACCAATTATTGTCTTATAGTGGTATTAATTGTCACTAATATGCAGTTATGTGCATAACTGCCCTTAGACAGTATTCTACAAATTAAGGGTGTAACATCCAAAGCGCACAACTGCAATGGGGGCATGGATGGGTTAGGGGTATGCCCTGCACTTATTTACACAAGTTACACACCTAACTGATAGCAATTACGCATGAGCATTTACACCAGTCACTGAGCTAGAATGAGTGTTCACACCTAACATTAGGCGCATAACTGCAGAATTACACCTAGTAGTCTATCATGAAAAATCGGTGCTGAAAGAAACTACGCCTAGCGCTATTCTACAAACCTCAGCTAAAGTTAGGCACGATTTAAAGAATACAGGTAGCACCCGTTCCTGCGACTAAATTTAGTCACAGCATTTACACCAACTAAAACCTGGTGTAAAAGACTAATTTAGATGCAGATCAGGCATATTCTATAACACTGCACATTAATTTTAGGAATGCCCATAACCTGCACCTGCCCTTCCCATGGCCATGCCTCCTTTTGAGAGCCACACAGTCCGATTTATGTGCATCACTTTATAGAATACGCTTCACAAGTTATCAGCATAAATACTAATTAGTCCCAATTACTGTTGATAATTGCTTGCTACCATCCAATTATCGGCGCTGATTGGCTTGTTAACCAACTAAGTTCCATGTGTAAATTGGCTATGTGTGCGTGTAACTTTAGTTGACATTTACAGAATCTGGGAACATACGTGTAATTGATGATACAGAATTAACACTTAGCACGCATCATCCCAGTGCCTAAATTTGGACAACCTGTAGAGCTTTACCCTCTCTGGGATAGACCGTAGAGGTCCGCCCAGCACTGGTCTTCCCAAATATCAGAATTGTCATCTAAGCACCACCAAGTTTTGTCTTGATTCTATCTTCTTTCCATGTAAGAATCCTTTGTGATACTCCTGAAAGCTCAGTTCATGTCCTCTAGTTCTACCGCTTCCCTATACTACTACTACTACTTATCATTTCTAAGGTCCATCAAGCCCAGCATCCTGTTTCTAACAGTGGCCAATCCAGGTCACAAATACCTAGCAAGATCCCAAAAAAGTACAAAACATTTTATACTGCTTATCCCAGAAATAGTGGATTTTCCCCAAGTCCAGTTAATAATGGTCTATGGACTTTTCCTTTAGGAAGCTGTCCAAACCTTTTTTAAACTCCGCTAAGCTAACCGCCTTTCCCACATTCTCTGGCAAACGAATTCCAGAGTTTAATTACACATTGAGTGAAGAAATATTTTTTCAGATTCATTTTAAATTTACTACATTGTAGCTTCATTGCATGGCCCTTGTCCTAGTATTTTTGGAAAGCGTAAACAGACGCTTCACATCTACCCGTTCAACTCCACTCATTATTTTATACACCTCTATCATATCTCCCCTCAGCTGCCTTTACTGCAAGCTGAAGAGCCCTAGCCACTTTAGCCTTTCCTTATAGGGAAGTTGTCCCATCCTCTTTATCATTTTCGTCGCCCTTCTCTGCACCTTTTCTAATTCCACTATATCTTTTTTGACACAGTGATCAGAATTGAACACAATATTCTCGGTGCGGTCGCACCATGGAGCGATGCAAAGGCATTATAACATCCTCATTTTTGTTTTCCATTCCTTTCCTAATAATACCTAACATTCTATTTGCTTTCTTAGCCGCAGCAGCACACTGAGCAGAAGGTTTCAACGTATCATCAACAACGACACCTAGATCCCTTTCTTGGTTTGTGACTCCTAACGTGGAACCTTGCATGACGTAGCTATAATTCGGGTTCCTCTTTCCCACATGCATCACTTTGCACTTACTCACATTAAACGTCATCTGCCATTTAGACGCACAGTCTCGTAAGCGCGCTTTTTTCTTGCGGCGTTAATGGCTTGCTAGGCTTTTGCCACAGTCTGACCGATGTTGCGGGGTTCTCTCTCCCTGATGAAGCCCCAGTTGGTGAAACGGGACCGTTGGGGAGGCCCTTAATTAAGCAGCAATAAGCTAAGTAGCTGTGGTTTATATTTTGGCTGTGATGTATAGCACTATAAACGTTAGAAGCGCATGAATTAAACATCCAGGGAGGAGGTTGGTAGAAGACCAGTGATTAGATTGAGGTGACTATACCGATGTGATCTTATTGATCAAAGTTGTCACAGGTCTGAGGTCTTCTTCTCCTCCATTATCGATAAATTTATCTCATAACCTATGATTATCATCCGTTATTTTTGACTGTTATTGTGCATAATTTAGGGGAGGTGTTCCCTAAGTTCTCGGTGACATTGGAGAGACATATTATTCCTCTAATATAACATCTGATGGTCTGATGAAAATAGAAAAGTAGATTTATAAAGGCAAAATAGGCCAGACAAAATGTAACTGCTCATGGCTGGGGGTATGTTTTAAAACCTGAAGATGTGTTCTTGTAACTCCCGAAGTTATACAGACTAATCTTTTGAATGCTTTACTCAGTTTTTATGCGCATTGAAAAACAAAAGATGCTCATTTGGATTTCTGGATGAAACATGATTGCTTCCTCTTACTGCCCTTCTGAGGTAGCCATAAAATATTGTGACCCAGAAATAGCTGCCCATAAGTAAAATGTTCCGATCTTGGTCAGAAAACTGTAAAAATAACAATTTTCAATAACTGAGACAGCATAAAGAGCTCACTGCATAGCATGGATGGCTTTCAACAGACAGGGTTTGCACCATGCTCAAAGTAAACATCAGAAATACATAAATGCATTTGGGCATACTGTACTTACGATAATGGATAACAAACACTGTACATGCACCAGAAAAACTCTGATTTTCAGTTGTGATTTCTGGAGACTAAAGAGCTTTTTTATTCTCTATGTGACATTTCCAATATTCAAGCTCTCTGTTTGCTTAAAAAAAAACTTTAGTCTGTGTAAATGAAAACTGGCTGCAAGAATAAAATACTTCCTTCACTATGAGCTTCAGTTTCACTGGAGACACCTCTAGCTGTCTCTCAAACACTGCAGATTAGATAGTGACTGAATCGGATGTTGAAGGCATCCCATTAAGAAAGCTTAGATACACTTACACAAAGGAATGGACATGCTTTCAGCCTCAAATTTTATCAATGAAGGGACCAGATTCCAGCTATTGTTCTTCTGTTGCCTGGTGAAGAATAGGCTAAGACTTTGATCACAGTATACATGCCACAAAATGAGGAGGCAGGTTACTAGACTGCACAAAGCAATTGAACAGCACATCAAAGAAAACAAAGCCAAACTTGTACACAATGAAATCTCATATTTCCTCAAGGTGCCAGGAATCACAGTGTTTTTCTCATAGGAAATCCATGTGCACCCTCCCCACACAACTGGTTGATATCCATCTTGCCACGAGCGACGCTCATTAAGACTCTGACTGGAAACGCAGCAATGTTTGGCATTATTGGAGATGCCCCTGTGTACCAGAGTTTTCGATCAGTTTTTCCCTGACACCGTTGAACTAATTAGCCATGTCCCTATTTACCGGAAGTGAAGTCAGCCCCTACACTCTATTTCATCAAATCTTAACGCAGCATTGAAATTGCTGTTTTGTGTCCTTTGCCTGTATTCTGCTCTGCTTATACTGTTCTCTCTTCTGCTGCAACACCACTGAAGCTATTGGCCGTGCCCCAGTGTACTGGGAGGTGATGTCATCCCCTACACTCTATTTCATCGAACCAGAATGTGGTGGTGTACCTTGGTTGCTGCTTGGTCGCAATTCTTGGGGTGTCTCCAGGGGCAACTCTACTATGATGCTCAACCTCTCTTGGGGGCCCTTTTACTAAGCTACGTGCGTCTACGTGCACCCAATGTGCACCAAAATGGAGATACCACCCAACTACCACATGGCTCTTGCGGTAATTTCATTTTTGACGCGCGTCCGATACATGCGTCTGAAAAATATTTTTTTATTTTCGGGCGCATGTAACAGACACGCGCCAAGTGGCATTTAATGCGCGTAGGTCATTACCGCCCAGATTCTTTACTGCTAGGTCAATGGGTGGCGGTAAGGTCTCAGACCCAAAATGGACGCATGGCAATTTTGATTTTGCTGCATGTCCATTTTCGGCAAAAATAAAAAGGCCTTTTTTACAGGCGCGCTAAAAAATGGATCGGCGCATGCCCAAAACCTGCGCCTACATTACCGTAAGCCATTTTTCAGCGCACCTTTGTAAAAGGACCCTTTGGTTTGTTGTGATTTATTCTTTGCTTTTACCTGACGTCAGAACTTTCAATACTAGTTATCCTTGGCAGGCGCTGGTCTGTTCCTTGTAGCTTCAGTGCAACCCCAGCTGAGAACTCTCACTGCCTTAGAATCGCTGATCGTAATTTAGGCCATCCTGTGCGAGGAATTACTCCCAGGCCTTTTTAATTCATGTAGGATTGCTAAATGTGAGATGTATTAAACGAGAGTTTTAGTGAAGGATCTTCTCTAAGAGCATCAATAGTCTTTATTTGCTCCTATTAAGACTTGGCTGAAACCAGGGAGAGGAAGTCTATTTAGAATATTGCCCTCTCCCCAACCTGGTTCCAAGTTATTTTTATAGACATCAAGCTTCTAATGAAGGAGAGGTTGCCTTTTTATATTCCACTTCCAAAAATCCCTTTGTTTGATTTCCCCCTGTCCAAAATACATTGTACTGTGGGTTCAAATGTCTACTGTTTTTCATCTTTTGCTGTTTTATTGACATCTTTGGCTCTTTAGTGTCACTTGAGCATTTATTCTTTCATTTAAGAAAAGACTTATATTCTGCATATTCCAAAAATCAAAGTGGTTTTCAATTTACATATATAATCATTCCACAAAATGACAATGTCATAACAATATTTATGCCACTAGGAACAGGTTATCAAATAAGGCAATTCTTGGGGGAGGGGAGGGAGAGATTCCCAGCGGGGGGAACGGGGGTTCTTGTACCCATCCACTTTGGTCTCAAGCCTTCCCAAAATTGGGTGTCTGACTATGTCCCTGATGTGCACTGATTTTTTCTGACATTGTACACTTTTTAACACTACAGTAATTTCCATGTTCATTGATTACTATATCACAGAGGTATTTTTGTAGTAGAAGCCATGTGTTTACACATCAGAGTGCCGCTCTACCACATGGTTTTCTGCATCGATCCCTTAGTATTAATCTTACTAGAAGTCTGGAGTTTCCTTTATCTGGTCAGAGTAAAACCTAATCACAGCCAGTGCTTTGTGCCAGGAAATCCATAAGGAGATTGTTTTGCAGGACTGACTCAGTCCCTTCCCCAAGCATGACCCTGCTCACTCCTGTTGGCTGTTTTAAAATTGTATTTATTTATTTATTATTTATTAGGATTTATTTACCGTCATTTTTGAAGGAATTCACTCAAGGCGGTGTACAGGAAGAATAAATCAAACATGAGCAATAGACAATTACTGCAGTAAAAATATTCAAATAACAATACAAAGTATGGCATGTATACTACCTTGAATTCTCAAAAATAAAAAATACTGAAGAGCAAAATTACAAAATATAATCACAAACAATCTTTTGCTCAAAAAGCCGACAATAATCTTTGAGATTACCAGCTAATAAGAATGTTAAAGAAAAGAAACCTCAATAGCCCAGGGAGCCTACAGAGATGGACTATCCCCAAAAGGGCACTTATCATTGGTTTCAATCTCTGAAAACAAACCTCAGCGGAAAACAACTCTTACAATGTCAACATAATACATAATAGAATATTTTAGTTGGCAGTGTAAGGTATAAGCAAAGATGGAACATATAGATCGGTAAGAAAGAAAGAGAGAAAATAAGGTGAATATTTTAAAGAACGGTGCACATGACAGAGATGGCTAAATATTATCTCAGCTAGGGTAGGAGTGAATAAAAACTATGGTATTTTCTGACGCAACAGGAAAAGTTGGCTTCAGAGAGAGGACAAGAAGAGATACAGGAATCTTAGCCCTTGAGCATCCAGATTTGAACTACCACAGAGCTCAATCAGAGAAAAAGATACTGAAAGGCTCTTCTGAAATCAGAGTTCAGCTCAACCTCCCAGCCTAAAGCAATCATAGACAGACTTTTTCCTAGGTGCTACTTATCAGTAACCCAAAGGTAACTGAGGGTTGTATAAATTGTGCTTTTCAACCCAGGTTAATTGGAACTATTAGATTGTAAGCTCTTTGAGCAGGGACTGTCTTTCTTCTATGTTTGTGCAGCGCTGTGTAAGCATTGTAGCGCTATAGAAATGCTAAATAGTAGTAGTAGTAGTAGTTGAACTGCTCCCAAAGCTCATCTCAATAAAGCCTTGTACATATTAGAGAGCTCAAGGAATGACCTAGCACTGATTTACCCCTCCATTATATTGCATGGGCCTCACTGAACTGTGTGCACAGGTTTTACTCATTTTTGTTCTCTTTTTTCCCTGTTAGCTCTTTTTTGGTTGCCAGGGTTGCAGTGGCGTCGCGAGGGCAGCTGACACCCGGGGCGGGTCGCCGCTGCGCACCCCCCCCCCCCCCGGGTGCAGCGCGGCGCACCCTCCCCCCTCCGGAGCGCAACTCCCCCCTGAGAATATACCTGGAAGGCGGTGAGGGGCGGGCGGGAGAGCCAATCCGCCGAGTGCACGCCGCTGGGGAGTGTCGGCGCCTCGCTGGTTCCCTGCTCTCTCTGCCCCAGGGCAGAGAGAGCAAGGAACCAGCGAGGCGCCGACACCCCCCAGCGGTGTGCACCCGGGGTGGACCGCCCCACCGCCCCCCCTTCCTACGCCACTGCAGGGTTGTAACGTTGGTGTGTTTATATCAGAAGCAAACCTTAACACTCCATGCCTTTGTATTTAATTACCTGACTGTTATATCCTTGCCAATAAGTTTGTACATATTAATGTGTACAGTGCAGTTCATGAGCACACTCTAGTAAATGTATCTGTTGTTGAATTCAGCCTTGTGTCTGGTATAATTTAAAGCAGAAGGGGGTTTGTCTATAGAATTCAGGAAGCTGCTATATGTAGTGAAACCAGCAGTACCCCTATTAGCCAGGACAGGCCCTAGACCCTGATTTTGGGTGGAAGAGAATTTACCTCAATAAAATACTCCTCATACCTGAAGGTTTACTGGAGCCTACCTCCTGCATGGCATATTCAGTCACAGGACAAAAAGGGGACCCCGGGGTTACTCTAATATCACAAAACAATATTTACACCTGTTCATTCCAGCTTCCATCTCCCTTCTTCCCACACATATGAAGACCCAAAAAGGGGAAGTGGGGAAAAGATAAGAGAACAACTCAGTGAAAGACACTGAGGTGCCCTTTCACTAAGCAGTGCTAAAAAGTGCCTGGCGCTATCCCCGGTACTGATTTAGTGCTGAAATAATGGCCATGTGGTAATTTTCACATTAGCACATGGCCATTAGCGCGTAAACACTTACCAACGCCTATTTTGTGGGCGGTAATGGCTCACGTGTTAATCCTGCACCAATCAGAAGTGCAGCAATGCCCACACGCTAACCGATTAACATAGCCGCACCCACTCCCTGCCCCCAAACACGCCCCAGTACTAAAAAAAATACACTTTGTTTTATAGAGCATGGGTAGCATGTACACATGCAAAAATCACCAATAGATGCCTGAGCGCGTCCAACGGTAGTGCATTTTAACCTGCAGTAAGCACACATTAGTGCTTACCGCAGCTCAGTAAAAGGCCCCCTAACTGTTGACATGCACTGCAGAATTTAAAGCAATTGTTCTGTCCTGAAATATTTGTAAAAGGGAAGAACATGTGGCAGAAATCAAGCAGCATGAACAGGTCACCTGTTGGCAGCTGTACTTTTCCAGTTCTTTCCAGTTGTTCTGTTTTCCAAGAAGGGCACACCTTTGGGAAAAAAAATGATTTGTTTTGGATGGTACACTCATGGTAAATGAGTGGAGGAGTGGCCTAGTGGTTAGAGCACCAGTCTTGGAATCCAGAGGTGGCCAGTTCAAATCCCACGGCTGCTCCTTGTGATCTTGGGCAAGTCACTTAACCCTCCATTGCCTCAGGTACAAACTTAGATTGTGAGCCCTCCTGGGACAGAGAAATATCCAGTGTACCTGAATGTAACTCACCTTGAGCTACTACTGAAAAAGGTGTGAGCAAAATCTAAATGAGTTTTCTCCTCTCCTTTCCCATCCTACCACTTCCCCAACATGTCACACTGTGCAGCTGCAAGCTAGGCGATCACTGTCTCAAAAAACACATGCTAACTGGCATTTGTATTTGCTGTTTTGCTGAGATTAGTTTTCTTTCCAGAATTTAAAAATAAACTCAATCAGGCTGAAATTCAAAGCAACTTACGTGGTTGGCAGCAGGTACTGCCCTTATGAGTGAATTCATTTTTTTACATTTCAGCAAGCAGGAAATGCATTTTATCCATAATTTTTACTGGGCTGATTTTATAGACATGTAGGCACAATTTTCAAAACTACTAAATATGGTGCAGCCACTGCAGGTACATTTTTCCATGGATTTTTGCACCAATTCTCAAAGGGAAAATATCATAATACTACACCCTTCCAGATGCCTTGGTTACAGATTGCCAGAAGTTTGCCCCTTCCTGTGTCTCTTATATTTGATCCTACCTCCGGGAGCCCATCATTCTCAGTTCCGACCTTCTTGCCTTACCTGTTCCTCAGACTCGCCTTGTCCATTCCATGTCCTCCTGCCTAACTCTAGGGTCCTTTTACTAAGCCACGTGGGTGCCTACACATGCCCAACATGTGTCAATTTGGAATTACCGCCTGGCTACCACGTGGCCAGGGCGGTAATTTCATTTTTTACGCGTGTCCACTACGTCCGCCGGAAAATAATTTTATTTTCTGTCACGCTGGCAGTAATCGGCATTTGAACATGTGTTGACCATTACCGCCCAGTTAACAAGTGAGACCTTACCACTAAGTGAATGGGTGGCGGTAAGGTCTCAAACACAAAATGGACGCGAGACAATTTTCATTTTGCCGCATATCCATTTGTGGACCAAAAAAAAAGGCATTTTTTACAGGTGCGCTGAAAAATGGATCTGCGCACATCCATTTTTCAGCGCGCATCTAAACATCTAATCTACATTAGTGCAGGCCACTTTTCAGTGCACCTTAGTAAAAGGACACCTCTGGTTTCTCCTGCCTAAGTCCTGCTAGCCACCACGAGGTAATCGCAACAGACTAGGAAGCAGGAGAAGGAAGCAGGCTGAACAGGCAATGGGATAAACCAACTAAATTTATTGACTCAATACATAAGACTCGACACAACACCACGTTTCAGCACGGATAAACTGGATATTCAGCAGCAACAAGGACCATACTGCAGTTTAGACACCCATATCCTGGCTTTATAAAATCAAGATTTGGACACCCATGCAATATAGATGTCAAAATTCCAGTTTTGAGATGTCCAAAACATTAATAGAGCTTCTAAAGTAAGAGCCTTATAGCGCTATAGAAATGATAAATAGTAGTAGTAGTAGTAGTACCTGGAAGCCCATAACTTGTTGAGACAATAAGGTGGAATACTCCTTGACAAAAGTCCAAGTACCCCTCCCTAGCCATCAGAAAATCTGAGCATGTTTATATTTGTTGAAAGATGATATGATGGTCACATTTTGACTGGATAACTGTAATCCTTCTCATTTAGAAAGGGGAGTGTGGTATTAGTTATATAAAGATTGGGGCTATGTTTATGATCATTACATTTGATAAACCACCTTTCGAACAGATTCAACAAGATGGTGTACAATATAAATCCAACCATTGAGTAGGAAAGGAACTACAATTCATCAGAAAAGAAAGAAGGAACAAGGGAAAAGCAGGGGAAAGCTGCTGTCAGAGCGCCAAACTGCAAAGAGCTTAAGCCCTGAAAGCAAGACTAAAGAAATGGGTCTTAAAACCAACCTTAAATTTAGCAAGGGAACTTTCAGAGAAGAGGGCTACCAGTAAGACATTCCAAAGGGAGAGGCAAGGCAAAAAAACACATTTTGCTGGGTAGATACTAGGTGAGATTTAGAGACAAATGGAGTAGACAGCCAGCAGTCCTGAGCTGAGCGTAGAGGTCTAAAAGGAGTATAATAAGAAATCAAAGCTGCAAGATAAGGCAGAGTCCGAGTGTAAGGAGCCTTGTGCACCAATGTCAGAATCTTACAGCGAATGTGGAATATGATAGGAAGCCAATGATTGTGACATAAAAGTGGAGTAGTGTGATCAGAGTTGCCCACACATGTAAGAATGTGAATCGCGGTATTGTGAACACCTGTACAAACCATATTGCAGTAATCAAGCTAGGACAAAACAAGAGCACAGAGGAGAGTATGGCAGGCAGAGTCATCAGAGTAATGATGAAGGGAATGAATACAATGAAGAGCAAGGAAACTGGATCTAACAACTGCTCCTACCTGTAATTCGAAGGACAGATCAGAATCTAGGATCACTCCCAGGTATCGGAAGGAAGAGACCAAGGGGATGGAGTCTCTCAATAGTGTAGGAATAAAGAAAGAACCAGGAGAGCTTAAAGCAACCAGTGATCCAGGCAGCTTGGGTCTTAGCTGGACTGAGGAAAGGACGTGTGAGGAGAGCCAGCCCATGGTGGAATCTAAGCAGACTCAAATAGCTGAGAAGTCTGGAGCAATTGGGTCCTGTGAAGAAACCAGAAGTGTCGTCCACATACAGATAAGCTTTAACAGAAAAGCCATAAATCAGGCTGGCCAAAGGACTCAGGAAATGATTAAAGAGAAGAGGGGAAAGAACTGAGCCTTGGTGGACATCACAGGAGAGTGAGGGGCAGAAGTAGAAGAAGGAAGAGAAACTATGAAGCTTTTGTCTAGCAGGTAGCGCTGTTAACAGCTGAGGCAGTAAAGTTTGTTTCATTCTCTAGCTCAACATAATGTCCATGTCACTTTATCAATGCCACTTTTTTCCACTTAATTTTCCTTGTCCATGCAAGAATGCTTCCATTAGAACCTGTGTAAAACATTTTTGATTTCTTGAAAAAGTAAAATATTGGCAAAGTGACAAAATTGACTTTTTGGGTATCTTTGTATGAGACACAAGATGTATTTTTAGAATAAAGCTGTTGCCTTCTCAGATGAAATCTGAATTTACTCTGCAGTTCCAGCAGGGTTTTGCCTCTGTACTTAAGATGCAAAATAAACAATGAATAAACTGGATTACATATATCCAAATTCCCTGTCAAGGAGTATAGAGATTCAGGGTGTTGGAGAAAAGAAGCTGGGAAATGTTTCCTTAATGGACTTTTGGTGGATTGCTGCCCGTATAGAACAGTTTCTGAAAGGAACTATGAAACAGATATGGCTGCTAAATTCAGTGAGTTAGAGAACACAACTGCAGCAGCTGAAACCCAGGGAATCGCAAATAAGTGTGCTTCAATCAAACTAGCGCTTCAGCAATTAAGGATAAATTGTTTGAAAATCATTTCTGCTTTGTCTGCAAAAAGGTTCTCGCTCTTTCTGAAACAATGTAGGTATCTCTAGAAATGCGCTTTTGACAAATCAAGCTGAAAGGGAACCAGATACTGTAGCTCTATATAGTAACACAGTAATATACAGGCTCATTTTCGAAAGAGAAAGACATCCATCTTTCGACATAAAACGGAAAATGGTCGTCCTTCTCACAGAGACATTCAAATCGGTATAATCGAAACCTGATTTTGTAAGTCTTCAACTGCAGTCCGTCGCAAGGATGTTCAAATTTCAAGGGGGTGTGTTAGAGGCATAGCAAAGGCGGGACTTGGGCGTGCCTAACACTTGGATGTCTTTGACCCATAATCGAAAAAAGCAAGGATGTCCTTTACGAACACTTGGACATTTTCACCCGGACAAGTTTTTTTTACAAATAAGGCACAAAAAGGTGCCCGAAATGACCAGATGACCACCGAAGAGAATTGGGGATGACCTTCCGTTACTCCACCAGTGTTCACTAACCCCCTCCCACCCTCAAAATACATCTTTAAAAATATTTCGTGCCAGCCTCTATGCCAGCTTCAGATGTCATACTCAGGTCCATGACAGCGCATGAAGGTCCCAGAAACAGTTTTAGTGGATACTGCAGTGCACTTCAGACAGGCAGACCCAGGCCCATACCCCCCCACCTGTTATATTTGTGAAGGAAACAGCGAGCTCTCCAAAACTCACCACAAACACACTGTACCCATATATAGGTGCCCCCTTCACCCGTAAGGGCTATGGTAGTGGTGTATAGTTGTGGGTAGTGGGTTTGGGGGGGGGGGGGGGGTTGGGGAGCTCAGCACAAAAGGTAAGGGAGCTATGTTCCTGGGAGCAATTTATGAAGTCCACTGCAGTACCCCTTAGGGTGCCCGGTTGGTGTCCTGGCATGTCAAGGGGGACCAGTGCACTACAAATGCTGGCTCCTCCCAAGTCCAAATGGCTTGCATTTGGACATTTTTGACATGGTGTCTTTGGTTTTGAAAATCGCTGAAAGTCAGAAACGTCCAGATCCATGGACGTCCACATCTAGGGAAGTCCAAATATAAGGATTTGGACGTCTCTGACGGTATTTTCGAAAAAAAAGATGGAAGGCCATCTTTTTTCAAAAATACGGGTTTCCCCACCCATGGATTTTGATGTTTTGCAAGGACGTCCAAATCGCAACCTGGACGTTTCTTTTGAAAATGCCCCTCACAGTAACATAATAGATGACAGCAGATAAAACCTGTACAGTCCAACCAGTCTGCCCAACAAGATAAACTCATTGTATGAGCTACTTTATATGTATACCTGACCTTGATTTGTCCTTGTCATTTTCAGGACACAGACTGTAGAAGTCTGCCCAGCACTAGCTTTACTTCCCAATTACCGGTGTTGCCACTCAATCTCTGCTACGCTTCTGTGGATCCATTCCTTCTGAACAGGATTCTTTGGCTTTTATCCCACGTGTTTTTGAATTCCGTTACCATTTTCATCTCCACCACTTCCTGCAGAGGGGGGAGGCATTCCAAGTATCCACCACTTTTCTCCATGAAAAGTACTTCCTGACATTTTTGCTGAGTCTGCCCCCCTTCAACCTCATTTCATGTCCTCTAGTTCTACCACCTTCCCGTCTCCGGAAAAGGTTTGTTTGCGGATTAATACTTTTCAAATATTTGAACGTCTGTATCATGTCACCCGTTTCTCCTTTCCTCCAGGGTATTCGTGTTCAGGTCAGCAAGTCTCTTCTCGTAAGTCTTGGAATTTTGATTTAACGGCTTTTCTTAAGAATTCTCAAGATGAAACTTGACTCTGGTGTCCTTTCTTGTAGACCAAGATAAGGTATTGGTGCTTAAACCTTATTTTCAAATTTAAAAATTCATTGTACTGTGGGCAAAAAGTTCAGACTTTCCTGGATCTTGCTAAGGCAGTTCAGTTGTGCAAGAGGTAGCAGGGGGGCAGGGGAGGATTCAAGGGTTTATATCCAGTTGCTGCTCCTTGCAATCTTGGGCAAGTCACTTAACCCTCCACTGCCACCAGTACAAAATTAGATTGTGAGCCTTCCAAGAAAGGGAAATACCCAGTGTACCTGAATGTAACTCACCCTGAGCTACTACTGAAAAAAAGTGTGAGCAAAATCCAAATAAATAAATAAAGTCATGTTTAGAACACTCTTCAGCCTATACCAAAATAAGAATTTATTTTTAAAATTTCTAGCACACAGTTCCAAGGAGGATTACACCATCATAATGCCTCACAACAGAATAGACCTCTTGACAATAGTCATATAATAAGCTCATATGAAAATATAGCAAGCCTTCTGAAACACCCAATCAGACTTCCAAAGCCAAATTTTTCCAACTTTGAGGGGGCCTACCAAATAGAGTTCCAAGTAGAGACAATAATCCATTTGGTTCCTCCCAGTCCCAACCCACAGCCTAGAGCAGGAGTTCTCAATCCAGTCCTTGGGATGCTCTCAGCCAGTTATTTTCAGGATACCTAGAATGAATATATATATGAATAGATTTGCATACAGTGGGGGCAGGGCATGCATATTTATTTCATGCATAACAATTGTGGATATGTTGAAAAGCAGACTGGCTTGGTATGTCCTGAGGTTGAGAACCCAGGATGCATTTGGGGTTTAAGTCTGTTAGAATACATATATATATATATATATATATATATATATATATATATATATATATATATATATATATATATATATATATATATAAAACATATAAATGGCAAGTGACCGTACTCACTTGCAAACGCGCAGTACAGATTTCCCTCTCTGTCCCGCCCTCGCATCAAGACGTCATGACGTCAGAGGGCGGAACAGAGAGGGAAACGGAGTCGAATTGTCGGACGACGACGCTGCCGCCTGGAAAGGAACATCGCGCGAAACAACCTCCACCCTCCCTCCCATCCCCGCCGCCGCTCCCGCCCCCCTCCGTATCGGGCCCCCTACACTGACCTGACAGTGCCTCTCACCTCCGTGTGGAAGCGCTGCAGGCAGCAGCAGAGCGCTCTGCTGCTGCCTGTAGCACTTTCACACGGAGGTGAGAGGCGCTGTCAGGTCAGTGCAGGGGGCCCGGCACGGAGGGGGGAGGGAGCGTGGGCGAGGAGGGTAGCTGGAAATCTCGCCCGTTTTTACGGGCTTAACGGCTAGTATATATATAAATTAAAAAAAAATTCTCTCTCTCTCTGTAAATGCTCATTGGCCCCTCAGTTGGGGCCAGCTTGATTAGCACCGGATAAGATATGAAATGGTTGGTTGTCTGTTGTGAGGCTGTGTATGTTTTTTTTATATCTATGATCTTTTGTTCTTTCTTATTTTGATTTCTGCCGTTCTTTTCCTGCTCTTTTATTAATTGTATTGTAAACCACTCAGAAGGTCATTCCTATGGGTGGTATGTCAAATTTTTAATAAACTTGGAAACTTGTGTCAGGACAAGTGTGTCCCTTGAAATAATTATAACTAGTCCCTTTTTCTGCTTCTTGACTATCATGCTGCCATCAGTCCCAAATAGAAATCTCAGGTCTGTTGTTCACATGTTCTGTTTGCTACAAAGTTTCTGAGTATTTGTACAGTTTTGTGTTACTTCACAGAGGGATTTTGTGTTGCTGCTACTGAGGTGACACCAGAATTTGAAAATATATTGGTTTTTTATGATAAGCTGTATAGACTCAAAAATGGATAAAAGCTTATTCACTTGACAATAAGGTTATTATGAATGTGCCTGATGTATAATCCCATATGGAAAAACTGCATGCAACTCCTCAGTCCCAGATTACTCATTAATAAACTAAAGATCAAAACTTTTTTGAAAAAAAAATAGAATAACTATTTGTTTTATGAACTGCTGTTAAAATTAACTTCGGTATAAGAATATTTTATATTTATATTTCCCTTGCATCATTTTTAACAATGAAATATTTTATTTTTGTTCAACTGTGAATTTTAGGGGTCTTTTTACTATGGTGCACTAACAGATTTAGCATGCACTATGGGTTCGGATTCTATATATGGTGCCTAGAAAATCTCTGTGGAAAATATTTCCTCCTAAGCGTATTCTATAAAGGGTGCTTATATTTAGGTGTGGTATCATAGCATCTAAAACTATGTGCCTCCATTTACACCAATGAAAATGTGACCTAAATCCTGTCATGTAGATTTAAGAAAAAGGGAAAGGGAAATGGGACTTGATATACTGCCTTTCTGAGGTTTTTGCAACTACATTCAAAGCAGTTTACATATATTCAGGTACTTACTTTGTACCAGGGGCAATGGAGGGTTAAGTGACTTGCCCAGAGTCACAAGGAGCTGGCGCATTGGGCCATATTCTATAACAATGTGTGTAAATTTTGGAACACCCACAAAACGCCCATTTTCCCCACTTATAACCGCACCCTTTTTTGACTATGCGCATTAGAATTTTGGCGCAGTGCGTTACAAAATACGCTTAGCAAGTTATGCATGTAAATTATAATTATAATAAACTAGTACCCATTATTGCTTGTTAAGTGCTGTTAACAACATTGTCTTGTTAAGCAAATTAAATTACACGTGTTGTTACAGAATACGCTTGGATTTCAGTGCTGAATGCTAGGCATGCTATATAGAATCTGGGGGTAAATGCTGAGAAGCCCATAGGTATAAAGTGGACTTTTTAGCAGGGGCATAGCTATCTGGGGCCATGGGGGCATGGGCCTCTGTAGATTTGGCCCTGGCCCCCCCAGCGCCAACCCATTTGACCCCCCCCCCTCCTGCCACCAACCCTCCCCCGCTGCCGTCTGGTACCTTTGCTGGCGGGGGTCCCCAACCCCCGCCAGCTGAAGTTCTCTTCTCCGGCGCGGCCGCATTGCTGATCTGCAAGGGCAGGCTTCTGTTTCTGTGAGTCTGACGTCCTGCACAGAACAGAAGCTTGTGTGGACAGAAACAGAAGCTTATGCGGCCGCATTGCTGATCTGCAAGGGCAGGCTTCTGTTTCTGCGTACGTGCAGGACGTCAGACTCACAGAAACAGAAGCCTGCCCTTACAGATCAGCAATGCGGCCGCGCCGGAGAAGAGAACTTCGGCTGGCGGGGGTTGGGGACTCCTGCCAGCAGAAGGTACCCAACGGCGGTGGGGAAGGGTTGGCGGTGGAGGGAAGGAGGGGGTCAAAAGGGTTGGCACCAGGGAGGGGGGTCAAAGGTGGTGGTGGCAGCGGCGGTGGTGAGGGGGGGTCAAAAATGGCAGGGGGGTCGGCGGCAGCGAGGGGGAGATAAAATGCGCCCCCTCACCTTGGGCTCTGGACCCCCCTCCCGCCGAAGTCTGGCTACGCCCCGGCTTCTTAGTATTTAGTGTGCATGTTAAATCTGTTAGCGCACCTTAGTGAATGAACCCCTTAGTGTTCAGTATGTCACATATATAAATGCTGTGTGTCAGGTGTGTCACAACAGAAGAAAGACTGAGAACCACTGGACTAGGGTAACCAAATCCACGTGCTCCAAAGCCAACCTCATTATCCATACCATTTACTATGATGCACTAACAGATTTAGCATGCACTAAGAATTAGCACGTACTAAATGATAAAGCACCCATAGGAATATAATAAGCATCTAATTAGCGCATGCTAAATCTGATAGCGCACCTTAGTAAAAGGAATGAATAAAAAAGCATAGGCTAACCAATATAATTTTGAATGACAGTTGAAATGGGTTAACTCAAATCCAAATCAGAATCTGATGGGATACCTAAGCTCAAGATGCCTCAGATTTAGCAGTCACTGAAGCTGCCTTTCACCTGACTTCCCCACAGCACCTCCATGGTATCTGACCTAAGTTTATTCAACCAGGCAACACATCTAAATAAGTATCTAACTTCCAGATCTTGTTGATCCAGCTCGTCACAAATTTACCCATCCGGCTCGTCACAAATTACCAGCTGAATATCAGCAAATATTTGGCATGTAATGCCAAATTGTTCAACCAAAGGAATCAATGAGCTCATCTACTAACTGAAGAGTAGAGAAGATAAAAACAGACCTCCGCGCAAAGCCACATTCTGAGGGTACAGATTCTTGTTCTGTCCCAATCCAACCCATCCACTGATCCCCATCAGAAAGGAAACATTTCACCTAGATTTGGGTCACCCCCTGAACACCTGCTGCTGCTATCAAATGATATAGCAAAAGATTATAATATAGTATTGAATGCTGCAGAGAGGTCCAGAAAGACCAACATGGAATTCCTCCCCCGTTGTGCAGCAGCTCTCACCCCTTGATGTAACCCAGCCTTCTCTGTGCATTTCTCTACAAAAGGTAGATTCGACATAGCTTAACAGCACTGGCAATCATGAAAGTCCAGATCTTGTTTTTTCACTAACAGTTTCGCTACTGCCTGTTTCAAGGAAGATGAAAAATATTGCTGTTTATTTATTTATTTTATAGATTATTAAATTTACATTCGTGCAATTAACATAAATCATTGAAATTCGGCAAATATTAATTATAAAATTAAATACAGTTTCGCTACTGCCTGTTTCAAGGAAGATGGAAAATACTGCTGTTTAAATATCAAATTAACTATGGGGTATTTTTTACTGAGCTATGGTAAAAGTGGCCTGCGCTAGTGTCAGCGTTGTGTTTTTGATGTGCGCTGAGGCCCCCCTTGTACCACTGGGTAAAAGGCTCGCCATTTTGGAGAAAAAGAAATGGCCGTGCAGTAAGTGAACCAATTACCGCACGGCCATTTCCATGGGGAGCCCTTACCACCACCCATTGAGATGACAGTAAAGGCTCCAGTAAAGTGCTAAACCAGCGGTAACCAATTACCGCCGGCTAAGTTCCAGCACTACAAAAACAGGCCATATTTTTGTAGTACTGGAAATGGCGTGTGCTACGGATGGGAACTAAGACCGGGCTCAGTTCCGGATTGGCGCGCAATAAGCCCACAGTGGGCTTAACGCTGCTTTGTAAAACGGCCCCTATGTATGTAATGTTTCAGGCAAGCCTTATCGCTGTTCTCCTACCTCACTCCCAAAATGATTAACATAAAGTTCAAACACCAGTACTGGAAGCACACAACATCACCAGGCCAGAATCTCCATTCTAAAGCAAATCTTTTTGAATGTAGTAACTTGCACAAGGAGAAAATAACTTAGGGGCCCTTTAACTAAGCTGCATAGGCGCCTACGCACGCCCAAGCTGCATCAATTTGGAATTACCGCCCAGCTACTGTGTGGCCTGGGCAGTAATTTCATTTTTACGCGCGTCCACTACACGCACCAGAAAATAATTTTTATTTTCCGACGTGCAGCACTAACTGGGTGCTAAAAGGCATTATACGCATGTAGACCATTACTGCCCAGTTAGCACGTGAGACTTTACCACTAAGTGAATGGGTGGCAGTAAGGTCTCAGACCCAAAATGGATGTGTGCCAATTTTCATTTTGCCGCACGGCCATTTTCGGTCAAAAAAAGAGGCATTTTTTTACAGGTACGCTGAAAAATGGATCTGCGCGCGCCAAAATACAGTGGGGGAAATAAGTATTTGATCCCTTGCTGATTTTGTAAGTTTGCCCACTGACAAAGACTTGAGCAGCCCATAATTGAAGGGTAGGTTATTGGTAACAGTGAGAGATAGCACATCACAAATTAAATCCGGAAAATCACATTGTGGAAAGTATATGAATTTATTTGCATTCTGCAGAGGGAAATAAGTATTTAATCCCTCTGGCAAACAAGACCTAATACTTGGTGGCAAAACCCTTGTTGGCAAGCACAGCGGTCAGACGTCTTCTGTAGTTGATGATGAGGTTTGCACACATGTCAGGAGGAATTTTGGTCCACTCCTCTTTGCAGATCATCTCTAAATCATTAAGAGTTCTGGGCTGTCGCTTGGCAACTCGCAGCTTCAGCTCCCTCCATAAGTTTTCAATGGGATTAAGGTCTGGTGACTGGCTAGGCCACTCCATGACCCTAATGTGCTTCTTCCTGAGCCACTCCTTTGTTGCCTTGGCTGTATGTTTTGGGTCATTGTCGTGCTGGAAGACCCAGCCACGACCCATTTTTAAGGCCCTGGCGGAGGGAAGGAGGTTGTCACTCAGAATTGTACGGTACATGGCCCCATCCATTCTCCCATTGATGCGGTGAAGTAGTCCTGTGCCCTTAGCAGAGAAACACCCCCAAAACATAACATTTCCACCTCCATGCTTGACAGTGGGGACGGTGTTCTTTGGGTCATAGGCAGCATTTCTCTTCCTCCAAACACGGCGAGTTGAGTTCATGCCAAAGAGCTCAATTTTTGTCTCATCTGACCACAGCACCTTCTCCCAATCACTCTCGGCATCATCCAGGTGTTCACTGGCAAACTTCAGACGGGCCGTCACATGTGCCTTCCGGAGCAGGGGGACCTTGCGGGCACTGCAGGATTGCAATCCGTTATGTCGTAATGTGTTACCAATGGTTTTCGTGGTGACAGTGGTCCCAGCTGCCTTGAGATCATTGACAAGTTCCCCCCTTGTAGTTGTAGGCTGATTTCTAACCTTCCTCATGATCAAGGATACCCCACGAGGTGAGATTTTGCGTGGAGCCCCAGATCTTTGTCGATTGACAGTCATTTTGTACTTCTTCCATTTTCTTACTATGGCACCAACAGTTGTCTCCTTCTCGCCCAGCGTCTTACTGATGGTTTTGTAGCCCATTCCAGCCTTGTGCAGGTGTATGATCTTGTCCCTGACATCCTTAGACAGCTCCTTGCTCTTGGCCATTTTGTAGAGGTTAGAGTCTGACTGATTCACTGAGTCTGTGGACAGGTGTCTTTCATACAGGTGACCATTGCCGACAGCTGTCTGTCATGCAGGTAACGAGTTGATTTGGAGCATCTACCTGGTCTGTAGGGGCCAGATCTCTTACTGGTTGGTGGGGGATCAAATACTTATTTCCCTCTGCAGAATGCAAATAAATTCATATACTTTCCACAATGTGATTTTCCGGATTTAATTTGTGATGTGCTATCTCTCACTGTTACCAATAACCTACCCTTCAATTATGGGCTGCTCATGTCTTTGTCAGTGGGCAAACTTACAAAATCAGCAAGGGATCAAATACTTATTTCCCCCACTGTACATGCCTACACTAGCGCAGGCCATTTTTCAGTGCACCTTAGTAAAAGGACCCCTTACAGTTTGTTGCTTGAAAAGTATTGTAGCCTGTGCTACCAGGGTCCACTCTTAACCAGTGTACCCTAGACTCAGGGAAATGGGAGACTAATTTCAGCACATGGTGAGAGGTAATGTGGGCAGGGGCGTAGCCAGACTTCAGCGGGAGAGAGTCCAGAGCCCAAGGTGAGGGGCACATTTTAGCCCCCCCCCCCGGTGCCCCGACCCCCCCCCCCCCACCGCTGCCACCACCACCACCACAACAACTTTGACCCCCCCCTGCCGATGACCCTCTCGACCCCCCTCCCACCACCAACCCTCCCCCACCATCGCATTTGCCTACCTTAGCTGGCGGGGGACCCCAACCCCCACCAGCCAAGGTCCTCTTCTTCCAGCACAAGGTTTCATTCTGTTTCTGTGAGTCTGACGTCCTGCACGTACAACATGCAGGACGTCAGACTCAGAAACAGAACAAAGCCTTGCGCCGAAAGAAGAGGACCTCGGCTGGCGGGGGTTGGGGTCCCCCGCCAGCAAAGGTAGGCAACGGCGGGTTGGCGGCGGGAGGGGGGTCGAGAGGGTCATCGGCAGGGGGGTCCAGGGCCAACTCTACGGGGGCCCAGGCCCCCATGGCCCCACGTAGCTACTGTTTAACGGCTCCTCTTTCTGACCCCTTCTGGACTCTTCCACGTGGGGGATTGAACATCTTAACGGCTCCTCTTTCTGACCCCTTCTGGACTCTTCCACGTGGGGGATTGAACATCTTAAGTTCATCCAAAAGATTCTTTACAGTTTCCCTCCAATCCCAGGGGGGTCTGTTCTGGGGAGGCATCAGCTGTCGCAGTTCGAAACTAATTCCCATGACCACTGCTTTCTGTCTTTCTGGATCTAGGTGTATCCTGGGCCATTTATGTTCCCACATATATATATATTTCTAATCTACTCTTTCTGGTTCAGTCTGTGTAGTTTATTTGTGTATAGCAGATAATAAGGAAAGAGTACATATAATACAGTATGTAGGAATAAAGACAAAGATAGTTTTCAGGAATAAGATCTTGTTTATTCTTACCAAGATAAAGTCTTCAGTTTAATACATACATCTAGGTTCAAATGCACAGAGCTCTGCCGTCGGTCAAGTGCTGAAGAAGCTTCTAACTTTTCTGTCTGAATGTTAACTCTTTTATAGGCACAGATCTTAATAGAGGCTTATGGCAGTACCTATTTTTTCATCTTATTGGCCAATATCTCTGTACCAATTTTTTTCCTCTTTTCCGGCAGATGTTCATTTGTACTTTTTGTACCAACTTCTTTCCTGTTCTAGTTATTTTGTAAGATTTCTTTTCCGGCCAGGTGTCCATCTGTACCCAACTGTCTTTTCCGGTAAACATCTCTTTCTTTTGCTATTTCAAAACCTCGCATCATTTCCGTCACCCTGAACATCTTGTCTTTATCTTTTATAGAAACATCCAGTTTCATAATCTATTTTTATATAATCTTATGACCTGTGTGCCATGTTATAGAGATACAAGCTAGATTTTACAAACCATTTTTATCTATTATTCTATCATCATATATGCTATATTCAATTTGTAATTAGTTTCAGGTTCTATTAAGACTTCATCATATAGTCCTGCGTTTGCAGGTTCTCAACTGTTATGCCATTAGTGGGTTATCAGGCCTAGTCAAGGCTTCTCTGCTGACCAAAGTCCTGTAACCTGGCTTACCACCATTCCAGTGGATATTCAAGCTCCAATCCATATTAACACTACGCCACTGGTTGTTGGTTGGAAAAAGACGATGGAATTACAGTGAGTTTGGAGGCATGCACTGCTGCTTTTACCATGCTCTCAGGACACAGAGAGAAAAGAAAGACAGGCATTACTAGCCCAGCATGCTTTGAAGGCAAGCAACCAACAGGAAGCCTCCCATAAACCACAGTGAGTTATACATGTGCTCTGAAGGAGCCTATTAGAGAGAGAACTACAAAATTGCACAGCTCTGCAGTCCAAGGGCACAATTTCATCTTATAAAGGTACAAGCACTGAATACTCTATACAAAAAAAACATGCAGCCTACCTCCATGCATAAGGGGGCAGAACAATGTGGCTTTTTTTAGTAAAGTGCAGTCACTTTTTGCATTTAAGATGTTGCTGGTACATCAAGCTCATCTCTGGCCGTCTTCAAATCTAAGCTAAAAGCCCACCTTTTTGATGGTGCTTTTAACTCCTAACCCTTACTCACTTGTTCAGAACCCTTATTTCATCATCCTCACTTTAATATTCCCTTATCCCTTGTTTGTCCCGTTTGTCTGTCCTAATTAGACTGTAAGCGCTCTGTCAAGCAGGGACTGTCTCTTCATGTTCAGGTGTACAGCGCTGCGTATGTCTAGTAGCGCTATAGAAATGATGAGTAGTAGTAGTAGTAAATGCAAAGCCTCTGCAGTAAATCCAAAGGTATGCCCTGCAGTACCATAAATGTCAGACAGTTACTTCATAGGCACCATATTATATACATTTCCAGATAGTACAGGTGTGCCCACAGGAACTGCCAATGCAATGCCAGCCCAAACTATTAAACAATCTGCCTTAGTGGTGCACTCTCACCCTCCAACTCCCCCTCCCCCCCCCACCTTGATCACACACCCCATCCCCCAACAAAAATCACTGTCTCTGATTACAGCTCCTTTCACAGCTCCCAATCCCCCCAATCCTAGGCCCCTCTAATTCTCCCCACCCTGATCACAGCCTTTGATTCCCCTCCAACCCCAATTATAGCTCATCAATCACTGGACCCCCCTCTCTCTGCCAAGCCCCGCCCCTGTAGTAAAGCACTGCCTTCATGGTAAAACCCTGCCTCTGTAACAAAGTACCTGTGGAATCTGGTAAATAAATGATTAATGTCAGTCCAGAATTCTAAAATATTCTACATTTGATGGTAGAAAATGGTGCTCTGTGGTTATATACTGCTGAAAATTAAAGGATCGCCAGGTAAACTAGAGATAACTGGGTGGCAGCGTCTCCTATCCACCTATCTATCTCCTTTAGGTGTTTATTGTCCAACTAATTACGGGTTCTTAGTACAAAAAAAATCAGTTGTTTCTGCACCACAGGTGTTATTTCTTAATTCCTTTTCCAGTGGAATCAAGTGTGTAGTTTTTGCGTCACTTAGGAGTCATTGGCATAGAGAAAGCACAAAAACTGAGTGAAGAATATGAAACAAGCTGGGGGGGATGAGGGAGCTCTAGAGGAAGTGATGTTTTACTGCTGCTTACCCTATAAACATCTATTTTAATTTTTGTGCATTGTTTAATACCTACAGTCAGAGGTCCTGATTATGACCATTTGAATGAAAAATATTATTACCAATGCAACAGCACGTGTTGATGGAACAGATTTATGTGAGCAAAATTATTATTATTATTAAATTTTTTTTATGAGAAATGTTAACTAGATCTTTCCATATACTCCAGGACATTTTGGACAGACTTGTTTCAGCAACCCTGCAACTAAATTCTGATTCTCTAATTCTGCTCTTGTGTATAGAAATCAGGATTAAAGATAATGGGTTGGGAACAGAAAGTCCAGGGCTGCACATTTGAACCCATCTGGTCACCCACAGAAAAGCAGGATTGAAAGAATATTTTTAGATGCTACGTCAAACAACTAATTATTATTTAGTTTGTTCCTTTCAGCAATCTCACTGGCTCCCAATGCAATTTTTCTACCAATTTAACCAAAATATCAACAAAGTACTACATGTCTTTCTTTTCTACTCAGATAAGTCTGCAGGCATATATGAGACCTTTTCTCTAAGACACAGTGTGTCTTCTTCACCCAGCAGTTTCTTTCAAAAGGTCTCTTGCTGTGTTCTCTAAGTACCTTAACTATTTACAATTTGCTTGTCTGCCAAACAGGGCTTTAAGAGAAAGGACATTCCTGTGGTGCCTGTTTTTCCTATAATTCTTGCCCGATGAATCTTTAGCTGTCTTTCAAAAAAAAAAAAAAAAAGTCAATAGGCCTGTCTTGCAGAAAGATCTTAGCAACTTTGTAAATTAAAAGAAAGGAACATTTTAAAAATGTGTTTTCTTTAAATCAATATACTGATCTGTGTATGGTATGATCTGTGATCTGTGTATGGTACTGTTTTTGTTTCTGGATTCAGATCATGATTATGTCTAATTCTTTAAATCAATGCAATTGAATAGGGCACTGAAAACACTGTTCTGAGCTCATGTGTGTATCCCCTCTATGTGTGACACTGTTTCTCTGACCACAAGTATCATATGCGATAACTTTAGTAGCTCTTAATGTGAACATTTTAAATGTTGTACTTCAGTCACCAGATAATGTTGGCTTGTAGACTGCAATTAATTCTGGGACTAGAGAAACAATAATTGGGGGCCTGTGTTATTAGACACAAATGAGCCCATTTATCAGCATTCAGGCACCCAATTTGTGAAGCTGAATGCTGATACAGGAGAGCAACACCTCACTAGCCATCCAGTGTTTCTGGCTGTCAGTTCCAGCAGAGACAGAGATCCCAAGCATCTGAAAAGACAGTCACAAAGACCTCTTCAGATCACTGCTGGCATCTGAGTTTCCCCTCATTAGCACATTAAAGCTGCCCTGTCTTTCCATCAGAGTCACTCTGTCCATTGCTCCTGAGTTCTCCACACAGCCACTTATGCTGCTGCTCTTTTGAAACTTTGCCCTGGGTATCTTCCCTAACACTGAGCTGCAGCTGAGTTTTCTTTAAGCATGGCCACAACAGAATGTCACAGGGAAATGATGGAAAATATACAACCTATCTTGCCAAGCTGCTCTTTTTAGTCAAGGTCTTGAGGTCAACAAGCCCTGAAAGATCTTTGTGAGTACGCAGCAATAAAGAGACGTATTTCTACCTTCATAAAATCTGCCTGATGAGGCATGTTAACAGTATATTCAAATGCTGACCAGGAAATTGAGCTTCTCATCTTTCCCCTAAACCAACCTCTCCTCCTCCCCCATTCTCTGTTTCTGTGGATAACACTCTCATCCTTCCTGTCGCATCAGCTCATAACCTTGGGGTCATCTTCGACTCCTCCCTCTCCTTCTCCGCACATATTCAGCAGACTGCTAAAACTTGTGGTTTCTTTCTCTATAATATCAGCAAAATTCGCCCTTTCCTTTCTGAGCACAGTACCAGAACCCTCATCCACACTCTTATCACCTCTCGCTTAGACTATTGCAACTTGCTTCTTTCAGGTCTCCCACTTAGTCATCTCTCTCCTCTTCAATCTGTTCAAAATTCTGCTGCACAACTAATATTCTGCTAGTGTCGTTATGCTCATATTAGCCCTCTCCTCGTCACTTCACTGGCTTCCTATCCGTTTCCACATACAGTTCAAACTCCTCTTATTGACCTATAAGTGCATTTACTCTGCAGCTCCTCAGTACCTCTCCACTCTCATCTCTCCCTACATTCCTCCCTGGGAACTCCGTTCACTGGGTAAATCTCTCTTATCTGCACCCTTCTCCTCCACTGCTAACTCCAGACTCCTTTCCTTTTATCTTGCTGCACCATATGCCTGGAATAGACTTCCTGAGCCGGTACGTCAAGCTCCATCTCTGGCCGTCTTCAAATCGAAGCTAAAAGCCCACCTTTTTGATGCTGCTTTTAACTCCTAACCCTTATTCACTTTGTTCTGAACCCTTATTTTATCATCCTCACTTTAATATTCCCTTATTTCTTGTTTGTTCTGTCTGTCTGTCCTAATTAGATTGTAAGCTCTGTCGAGCAGGGACTGTCTCTTCATGTTCAAGTGTACAGCGCTGCGTACGTCTAGTAGCGCTTTAGAAATGATAAGTAGTAGTAGTAGAAACTGAGTGGAAAAGACATACCTTTTAGGTGATCAAGTTTACTGGTGTTAATTAATGAATTCATTAATTTAGTCTAGATATTCTGCTTATTACAATATAACTTGCTCTAAGTAGATAACAAAAGACAAATCAACTATATTATATGCCAAAAATTAAAAGCTAAGTCACACTAAGGTGTGCTGAAAAATGGTCTGCGGTAGTGTAGGTGCGTGTTTTGGCCGCACACAGAATCATTTTTTAGCGCACCTGTAAAAAATGCCTTTTTTGGGGGGGGGGGGGGGCTGAAAACGGATGTGCGGCAAAATGAAATTGGCATGCGTCCAGTTTGGGTCTGAGACCTTACTGCCAGCCATTGACTTAGCGGTAAGGCCTCACTTGTTAACTGGTCAACGCACATTCCAATGACGATTACCGCCCACATGCTATAAAATAAAAACATTTTTCGGCATGAATAGTGGACATGCATAAAAAATGAAATTACCACCCGGGCCACGTGGTAGCCAGGTGGTAACTCTGAATTGGCACACGTAGGGCGTGCGTAAGCGCTTAAGCGGCTTAGTAAAAGGCCCCATAACAAAAACAATTGAAAACTAAAAGCGCACCGAGGAAAAAAAAGAATCTTACACCTTCCTCCCCAAATAACTGCAGGCCTAACACTAGAACAAACACTCATCAGAATATAATTGTGATCATCTCTGGGAAAAGGTGACTAAAGCAGTGTTGTATAGTAACTAAGGGGCCCTTTGACAAAGGCACGTAGGCCCCTAAGTGCATTCAACATGCGTCCAATTGGCACTACCGCCCGGCTACCTAGTGCCCTGGGCAGTAATTCCATTTTTGGCACATGCCCAAAACACAAGGTAGAAAATATTTTCTATTTTCTACCGCAGGACCCTTAACCCAGCGGTAACAGGATATACAGTTAGCACAAATTAGCATGCGTTGTCATGCCTGCAGGACCACATTCTAATAGTATACACTAGGGCAATTCTATAGAGCCTGTTAAAAGTTAGGTGCCCAAAATCTAGGCATTAAGGGCCATATTTGGTATATGTCGCCTGAAAAATCCATGTGGAAAACAATTACACCTAGGCGTATACTCTAAAGTATGCCTAAATTGTATAGAATAGACTTAAATTTCCATGTGTTATATAGGATATGCCACATAACTAAATTTGGTCCCGTCTATTTAGGCCACATTTTACTTGGCGTAAATCCTGATGCCTTAATTAGGCAAAGAGCAGGTGCATTCTATAATAATGCAAATAGATTTTAGAAATGCCCTCACCCCGTGCCCTTTTCAACTATGCGACTTAGAATTTAGTCACACCACGTTATAGAATACACTTAGCAAGTTGCGTGCATAAATCTTAATGACACTTTGTGCTAATAATTGCTTGTTAACATCCAATTAACAGCGCTGATTAGCTAGTTAACCAAAGTTTATTATGCACATTGTTATAGAATACACTTCAGTTTCTGTGTGGATTTTCAGGCACCATATATAGAATCCGGGGGTAAACTACTATTCTATAATGGCAAATTTACGCTCCTAATCCATTATAAACTGGTCACATATGTGGTCGCACCTAAATTTAGCTACCTAATTGTTGACTTACACTAGTATTTTATAATGGATTAGGAGCGTAAATTTGCCATTATAGAATAGTAGACATAATTGAAATCTTATCACTTGACTGATCAACCTCCTTACCACTAATGAATAAGCATAACCACTTCAATCTCTATGTCGAATATGGTCTCTCCATAGTCGATGACCTAAAGAATGATTCAACCCAATTTCGTACTCAGGAACGTTCATGTATTACTATAATTTATTCTTCCAATTTCTTACTCAGGAACTTTCATGTATTACCATAATTTATTCTTCCTTAACATATATATGCACATGATATATATCTATACCATGATCTGTTCACATATGTTATGTTACATGTATGTTACCATGTATGTATGCAACTTAACACATTACCATTTGTAATTCTGTTACCCGGAAATGGCAACTGCCATTACGGCAATTGTAAGCCACATTGAGCCTGCAAATTGTTGGGAAAATGTGGGATACAAATGCTACAAATAAATAAATAAAAATAAATTCCACTTGCTCTATGGCAGGTGTAAATGGGAGTGCCTAAATGCAGCAGTTAGACACCTAACTGACATTATTCAAGAAAACAGGCACTTAAAGAGAACGCCCATGTCCCACCATTGTCCCTCCCATGTGAGGCCCCCTTTGCAGCTATGCACCAGAATACTTAGGTATTCATACAATAGAACCTCAGCACACAGGCACCTAACTGCTGTTTCACCCCCATTTTGGCACTCAACTTCTGTTTGAGTCTACTAATGAGTCTTTTTAATCTTTTAACCATTTTGGAGTGGAGGAGTTGCCTAGTGGTTAGAGCACTGGTCTTGAAATCCCAAGGTGGCTGGTTCAAATCCCACTGCTGCTCCTTGTGATCTTGGGCAAGTTACTTAACCCTCCATTTCCTCAGGTACAAACTTAGATTGTGAGCCCTCCTGGGACAGAGAAATAGCCAGTGTACCTGAATGTAACTCACCTTGAGCTACTACTGAAAAAGGTGTGAGCAAAATTTAAATAAATAATAATAATTTTGAATTCAGTATCAGAAGCAAATGGGGATTACTGCTAAAGTCTATAAGACTCAAGGGAACTGAGAAAATGATGGTAAGTTGTGTATGGGGGTTTAGTAGTGAAGGAGATACAGGACCCTGTCCTGAGTAATGTTATCAACTGGAAGAGGCAGAGCTTCCTCAGAACAGTAGGAGGATTGCGGGGCCAGGGTCACAGCATAATGACAAGATTAAAACCGGGGGTGGGGTGGGGATTGTTTTGTGTCATTTTGGATTGGAAATGAAAGAAAATAAAATAAGACATTGTTGGCTTTTCCCTATTATTTTTAAATGACAGCACATCTCTAACTCACAGCCCTTGGAGAGGACATGAGGTCTCTAATGCCTGGCCCAGTGCTGTGACTTCAAGGTCTAGGCTGGGCAGGGGACGGGGGGGGGGGGGGGGCTGACAAATAGGTGAAAAACCATGAGTAATTGTGAATTGAAAGCTCAGGCACCATAAGTTCAATGGAGCAGGAGTTCTGTGCATAGTTAGTGAAGGGATTTATTTCCTGGTTGCTTGCTTCACCCTTGTTACCTCCTTGCCCCAATTTCTCTCATCTTCGAAATACACTGCAATCCACTTAAGTGCAAGGGTCTGGGACCAAAGAAATGCATGCAGTTAACTGGAGCATGCACTTAACCGTTGTGACCCAAAAAAGAAGCTTGACATCTGATAAACATATGTACAGTACTGTTTATTATACGTACAGTATACAGTCTCCGTTAACTGACGTTAGGCTTACTTGAAGTAATCAGTTATAGTCCTCTGTACACTCTTGTGTCTGTGAGTTCCATAGACTGCGTCTGCCAGATGGTAAAAACTGTCATAGCACTGACATCCAGTGGCCTCCAGATAGGCCCGCACGGTGTTGAGACTCTCCAGCTCTCTTGCAAAAGTGACAGGAGGTTGTTGAATTTCGTCAGCATGTGCCTCGCTGCTCATTTCATCCTCTGTTTCATCATCAGCCTGCGTATAGGTGCGTATCTGAACATCAGTGCTGTCGTCAACAGTTTGTAGATAATCAACAGCTACGTAGTTATGAAACTCCTCTTCAGTAACACAGGCTGGGATGTCAATAGCCTGTTCATCTGACGCGTTTGCAACAGCTGCATCTGTTTCGTCCCTCTCCACATCCCTAACAAAGCTTGCCTGCTTGTAGCAGTTCACAATGGTTGCCTGTGTAATATGATTCCAGGCTTCTTTCTGCATATGTATAGAATCCAACAGTGATAGATTACGAGCCAGATCAACAGCATGTTTATCCTTGCCAGTCTGGTCATCCATAACGCTCATCAGATGACGTAGCACAAGAGCCCGTTAATGTTGTTTGAAATTGGCTATTATGCCCTGATCCATAGGTTGGATCAGAGAGGTAGTGCTTGGTGGCAGGAAGACCACCTTGACGTTAGACAGCCTGACATCATCACTGTGTGCAGCACAATTATCACAAAGCAACAAAATCTGACGCTTTTGTGCCCGCATTCTAGTGTCTAACTTCTTTAGCCACTGCTTCCAAATTTCCCCAGTCATCCATGAATTTGCATTAGCCTCATATGACACAGGAAGTCGCTTAACATTCTTGAAGTAACAGGGCTGTTTGCTCTTTCCAATGACAAGTGGTTCCAACCATAGGAGCCAACTTTTGAAAATTATTGGGGGTGCTAAGCCCAATGGAAATAACCCCTCCCTGGACACATACAAGGAATTTTCTCAATATTGGGGGGCTCAAGCACCCACAGCACCCACAGAGTCGGCTCCAATGGTTCCAACTTCTCACTCCCATCCATATTGCAGCAAAGGAGAATCATCAGTCGGTCCTTCAACGTTTTACTTCCTGTAGTTTCGGCTTGTTTGAATGCAAGTGTTCCATCAGGAATCGCTCGCCAGTAGAGTCCGTTTTCGTCAGCATTGAAAATGTCACGAGGTGCAAACTCGTTCAAGATGGTAGGAAGAACTGAAACAACCCATTTTTCAGCACCAAAGTCATCAGCGTCTTGTTTTTCACCATGCTGTTTCTTGAATTTTATGTTGTTCCTCTCCTTCCATCTTTCCAACCATCCAACAGTGGCTTTGAATTCAGTTAGTCCAAGACTTTCAGCTAGCTGATTAGCTTTCTCCATAAGCAGTGGACCACTGACAGGAAACTGTCTGCTCCTGACTTGAGAAAACCACCGAAGAAGAGCATCTTCTACCTCCTCAGCTTTTCCTGCCTGTTTTCGTTTCTGGTGTGGAGTTGTATTGTTTTGTCAGTCTTCCAGAAGCTGGTCTTTCTGCTTCAAGATACGTGAAATTTGACTGGGATTGACACCATATTCTTTAGCAGTAGATGCTTGACTTTGTTTGTTTTCTAATTTTTTTCAGAACTTCTATTCGTTCAGCCAGTGTTAAAGTCTTACAGTTGTGCAACGACAACGACGATTCCAGTGTACACTCTAACAACATTCTTTCGCTTATTCTGCCTGTGGCAGTTAAAGGGACAGTAAATTTGAAATCTCGTTGGTCGACACGCGCCAATCGGCTTCCATATTCCGTGCGCACGCTTATGCAGAGTCTTTCCTGCAGAGGAGCGGTCTTAAACCATGCATATAAGTGAATCTTGCACTTATCAGTGGTGCGCTAAACCGGTTTGTCCCCATAGAAATTGATGGCGCCAAAAACGGGACCGAAGTACGGCATGCAGTTAAACAGAACATGCGCTTATCCGACGTGCACTTAAATGGAGTGCACTGTATAATCCTACATCCAATAATCAAAATCTTGCTATCATAGCTGAAGAAAGAGAAAATAAATTCCTTCTAGCAAAGCCTGGCAGCCCTGATAAACATAGCTGTTGGACTGTAGATGCTGACGAATTCATACATTAATTAGCATTTGATAAAAGTTATGAATATTTCATCAGTGATACTCTTGTTTGAAAAGAGGATGAAATTTCAATCATTGCATTAATGTTTTTTTTCCTTTTTCAGTGATGATACCCTAAGGGTTTTAGTTAAATCATGCATTTTTGTGTATTCTAGTCCTGTCTTTCAGCTTAACCGTAGCATATAAAAGAAACTTGAAAAGGCACCATGAGAAAACTTCTACTTTAATAAACAGCAACACAATTAAGTAATTCTAAGTGAGAGATGGCAGAAGAAATCAAATGTGCACTCATGTTTTACCAGATTGTTTAAGCTAGACGGATTGGTACCGGGAGGAATGCACATCCCATATCCGGAACAGCTCATTCTTTCAATAAAGGCTTTACTGAAAGCAGTTGCTTATTAATTGTATACAGTGAGTTAACACATTTGAATATACAGTTAACTTTTCATAGCAGTGTATTCCAAAAATGTGATTAGAATTTCTGAGAAAAGAATTTTCTAGAAAAAGTGATCACAGTGCAAGAATCAGCAGGTAAACTCAGGAGCAATAGAAAGTAATGGAGATAAAAACAGTAAATGAGTTCACTATGGTACATAAAGAGCATAAAGTTTCCCTGGATGTTTAGTAGTAAAGGAATGCCAGAGATCTACTGGGATGCACTGAAAAATGGCCTGTGGTAGTGTAGACACGTGTTTTGGGCATGTGCAGAATTTTTTTCAGCGCACCTACAAAAAAATGCCTTTTTTTACTGAAAACGGACATGCGGCAAAATGAAAATTGCCAGGCGTCCATTTTGGGCCTGAGACCTTACCGCCAGCCACTGACCTAGCAGTAAAAGAATCCAGGCGGTAATGACCTACGCACATCAAATGCCACTTGGCGCGTGTCCATTACGCGCACCCAAAAATTAAAAATATTTTTCAGACGCACGTATCGGACGCACACCAAAAATGAAATTACCGAAAGAGCCACGTGGTAGTTGGGTGGTAACTCCATTTTGGCGCATGTTGGGCGCATGTAGATGCTTATGTGGCTTAGTAAAAGGGCCCCTACATAAGTACATAAGTAATGCCACACTGGGAAAAGACCAAGGGTCCATCGAGCCCAGCATCCTGTCCATGACAGCGGCCAATCCAGGCCAAGGGCACCTGGCAAGCTTCCCAAACGTACAAACATTCTATACATGTTATTCCCGGAATTGTGGATTTTTCCCAAGTCCATTTAGTAGCAGTTTATGGATTTGTCCTTTAGGAAACCGTCTAACCTTTTTTTAAACTCTGCCAAGCTAACCGCCTTCACCATGTTCTCTGGCAACGAATTCCAGATTTTAATTATGCATTGGGTGAAGAAATATTTTCTCCGATTTGTTTTAAATTTACTACACAGTAGTTTCATCGCATGTCCCCTCGTCCTAGTATTTTTGGAAAGCGTGAACAGACGCTTCACATCCACCTGTTCCACTCCACTCATTATTTTATATACCTCTATCATGTCTCCCCTCAGCCGTCTCTTTTCCAAGCTGAAAAGCCCTAGCCTCCTTAGTCTTTCTTCATAGGGAAGTCGTCTCATCCCCGCGATCATTTTAGTTGCCCTTCGCTGCACCTTTTCCAATTCCACTATATCTTTCTTGAGATGCGGCGACCAGAATTGAACACAATACTCAAGGTGCGGTCTAAGAGACAATACTAGTGTGATGAACTTTGATTCAATTATAGAGTGAAACTTTTTCGTACTTGCATTTTTGTATATAAATAAGGAAATAGAAAATTTTTGATCGAACAACAATTATTTAAATCCTCTAGTGGTGCAGTAGAGAATTAGTATAAATAAATAGTTTGATAGAAATTTTACGGTTTCTGGTAGGGTTCCCAAATAAACTCCACACAACCAAGGGATTTGACAAGAAATATGAATATCAAACTACTGAAAAAGGCGGATCTTGTCTTGCTGTGTTGGAGGTTCCATCAATTTCCCTTAGAATTGATGGGAAAAAAGAATTGGAATTTTTAAGAGGTTTATAGAACGGAGGGTGTCTTAGCTCTTAAAAGGATGTTTTCAACAGGAGAATTCTGAGTGTGTTTCTGCCTGTTTGCTTTTCATTGTTGAGTCTTGCGTTATCAAGCACCCGCCCGCAAAGCACACTTGCTTTCAGAATAAAACAGGTATAAAACCAAGCCAATAAACAAATCTTTAGGGGATAGTGACAGGATGTGTGTCAAGGGGAATTCCTGCAGCTGCTTTAGTTGGCATATATAGCACAGCTAATGGGGAAAAGTGCTTTATTCTGCCTGTGCACAGCACGGCAACCCTCCCTCGTGTCAAAATTATTTCGGTCTTGGCTTCCTGTTAATAATAAGCACAACATTATATCTGTACCAACAAGTCACAGCTAATGGACAGCTCCTTTTATTGGCTTTTTAAAAATCACATCTAAGAAACTTATTCACAAAACAAAATGAAAAACTTGGTTCTGATGCTAACATAGCAGATTTATTGTGTTGTAAGTTGGACATCTGAAATGTTTGTATACAAACATATTTCCTGATACTTAAAAGATCCAGCAGTCAGGCCCATGTACCATCCATGTCCCTCTAGCCCCAAAGATTTAGATAATTAAACAATTAGTAATCAGGATGCCCCCTGATCAGCTTAAATCTTTCCTAGACTCAAAACAACAATAGAGACTTTGAAGGAGTAAAACGAGAATTTACAGATTAATATAATGTAAACTTCACAAATTCCTACCCCCCTTCTTAAATTGAGGTCTAATGAAGCTGAATGACATGTTACTATTGAGGAAAGTAAACTCCTGTATATTTAATTTGTTTCTAACGCTGTATTTCACTTAACAGTTTTTGTATGTCTGTTTAAGTTGTAAAAATTTAATAAACAAATAATAAAAAAAAGAAAAGAAGAAGAAAAAAAAAAGGATGCCCATTAAAAAAAACAACAATCCTGTAAAAACATACAATTGGACATCAACTTTAAATTTTAAACTATTCAAATTCTGCTCTCACCTCAATAACAACATAAATCCTTTCTGCTATTATGCACATTGTCATGCAATACAAAACTCTTCAAAAGTGCATTCAGGACCTATTAATTAAACCTGCCATACCATAACAGCAATAACCTCTGGATTCTATACATGGTGGCCAAATTTCAGGGCTGAAATTTCAGCGTGAATCAAAGAGGTGTGTACAAATAAATTGTGTAATGAGCCAATTAACATCAATTAATTGATGTTAACAATCATTGAAGTTAATTGGCAATGATTTGGATTTGCAAACGCATCTACCTGCATGCTATTCATAACCCCGGCTCACCCAATTCTTATAGCATACAACCCAAAAAGAGGCTTGGCCATGGGAGGTGCTTGGGTGAGTCAGGGGCATTCTGAGAAACTCAATGCAGTGTTATGGAATAAGGAGTCTCCGCACCCAAATTGGTCACCGGGAAGTACACCACGTTTCAGCAAGCGTAAATCTGGCACTCAAAGTTGGGCATGCAAATTGGCATTAAGCTCTGTTCTATAAAGGCTACATGTCCTCCACAGAATCGCACTTAGCGTTGATCTTTTACAGCACCCAGATTTTGGCATCATTTATAGAATCCAGCCCTACCTGACTAACAGACGCAAATAGCAAACCCATGAAAAGGTAGTACCGCAAATATTATACAAAGCCCTATAACACCAATACACCTCCTACTGGAAAAACAAAACAACCCATACTGCTATTGATTCCCACACAGAAAGTATTCATTTAAACATACAGAATAAGGACAAGATGCGTCTAGAGTGGTCATGCGGTTCTGAGCTCCTGACCCTCCATGAACTCATCCGTTGTATCGGAGCTTTTCCCCATGCTATTCATAGGGAAAAGGAAAGGGAAAACTAGAGGCCAGTGTCCTCCTCTAACCCTGGAGCAAACCTTACTCTGAGATAGGCGACTTTGGAGAGGTTTGGTGCCTATATGTTTGAAATGCCGACACCCGCTTCAGTTGGATCCGCGATGTTGTTGGCGGATCACAGCATAGAGGGAGCTTGGTTAAGCCCTCCCTCGAATACAGTTCCCCCGTGACCTGGAAGCAGTTTGGTGTCGGTTGGGGAACAGCGTTGTGAGACGCCTAAAGTGGAGTTTATCTCCCAAGCTGCTGGAGGAGGACCCACCGCCACCTCGACCCCAGAAGTGGTAACAACAAGGGATATGCAGGCTAGTAAGCCCTCTTTTTCCTTTGATCTGGAAGCTGCCTCCATTGGTGTCGGGGGAAATAGAAAACCTGCTGTGGTGACTATGGATGCCCTGTGGGACGCTATACAGGGATTGAACTCTTCCCTTCTCCAGGTAACTAACTCCTTCAGGGGAGAAGTTTCTGATTTAAAACAATCACAGCAAACTTTGTCTGGGAAAATTGAATTACAAGAGGAAAAAACTGAACTACTAGAAGGAGAACTTAAAAAATTACAGAGCTTCGCAACGACAGTCATTAAGGAGAGAGATATTCTAGCTAGGAAGCTTGAATATTTAGATAATCATGGGAGGAGGAATAATTTGAGATTTCTAAATTTCCCTAAATCACCATTAATTCCCATTATAGAAATGTTGAAAAGATATTTTGGAGAAATATTGGGAGTCCCGGCTGAAGGTTTTCCACCCATAGTCAGAGCCCAATATATAACTGGAATTAGAACTCCAACCGTGAAGCCTCAACTTGAACTAAATCTGACTAAATTTTTGGAGAGCTCTTTGGAGGTAGTTATGGAATGAACAACTCTTCTAGTAACTTTTGCCTTAGAACCAGACAGAAACAACATATTTCGACTATATTTTAGACATATGGATGCAATGTTCTTTGGAGCTAAGGTCCAGTTATTTCCTGATATAGCTAACGACACACAAAAAAGAAGACGAGAATTCTTGGGTTTAAAACCAAGAATATTCGCTTTAGGTGGTACATTTGTATTAAAATTTGCATGTAGATGTTTGGTGTCTTTACGCTTGATAAACTATCAGGTTTGTTTTTGAAAGAGAAGGGCACCCATCTTTCAACACAAATCGCAAGATGGGCGTCCTTCCCCCAGGGTTGGCCAAAACGGCATAATCGATAGCCGATTTTGGGCATCCTCAACTGGTTTCCATCACAGGGACCACCAAAGTTCACGGGGGCGTGTCAGAAACACAGCGAAGGTGGGACTGGGGCGTGCTTAGCACATGGGCGTCCTCGGCCGATAATGGAAAAAAGAAGGGCGTCCCTGACGAGCACTTGGGTGTCTTTACTTGGTCCATTTTTTCTTATGACCAAGCCTCAAAAAGGTGCCTGAACTGACCAGATGACCACCGGAGGAAATCGGGGATGACCTCTCCTTACTCTCCCACAGGTCACTAACCCCCTCACCCTCAAAAAAAACTTTTTAAATATTTTTTGCCAGCCTCAAATGTCATACCCAGCTCCCTGACAGCAGTATGTAGGTCCCTGGAGCAGGTTTAGTGGACGCAGTGCATTTCAGGCAGGCGGACCCAGGCATATTCTCCCCCCTTACCTGTTATACTTGTGGTGGTAAATGTGAGCCCTTCAAAACCCACCACAAACCCACTGTACCCACATGTAGGTGCCCCCCTTCACCCCTTAGGGCTATGGTAGTGGTGTAAAGTTGTGGGGAGTGGGGTTTGGGGGGCTCAGCACCTATGGTAAGGGAGCTATGCACCTGGGAGCAATTTCTGAAGTCCACTGCAGTGCCCCCTAGGGTGCCTGGTTGGTGTCCTGGCATGTCAGGGGGACCAGTGCACTATGAATGCTGGCTCCTCCTATAACCAAATGGCTTGGATTTGGTTGTTTCTGAGATGGGAGTCCTCAGTTTCCATTATCACTGAAAACCGGGGATGACCATCTCTAAGGTTGACCTAAATGTTGAGATTTGGGCATCCCTGACCATATTATCAAAACAAAAGATGGCCGCCCATCTTGTTTTGATAATACGGGTTTCCCCGCCCCTTCGCGAGGACACCCTCATGAAAACATGGGCGCCCTGTTTGATTATGCCTCTCTACGTGTTCTTTGACCCGGAGAAATTGCAGGAATTTGTAATATCTAAGGAAGGTGAAAGAGATACCTCCCTGAATTCTCCCACAAGTTAAAATATGCCGGATAAATTGGCTGCGAGTGTCAACATCTCCCTGCTCTAATTGATTTGATTTATAAGTTTCTTTTTTTGAATTTTCCTTGTATCTTGTCTAATTATTGTGGACTAAGTTGGGGGCATTTTTTCCTACCTTGGTTAAGGGTTTAAAAAAAATGATTTCCTATTTGTTTCCTATTTGTTATTTCAAATGCATTTATGTATATGAATGTAATATTGAAAACTTACAAATTAAAAAAAATACAGAACACAAATATACCCTTATTGAACTACAAATTAGAAATGTATAGATACAAATTGAAATGGAGACACTGAGGCTTATTTTCGAAAGAGATTTGATTTATAAGTTTCTTTTTTTGAATTTTCCTTGTATCTTGTCTAATTATTGTGGACTAAGTTGGGGGCATTTTTTCCTACCTTGGTTAAGGGTTTAAAAAAATGATTTCCTATTTGTTTCCTATTTGTTATTTCAAATGCATTTATGTATATGAATGTAATATTGAAAACTTACAAATTAAAAAAAATACAGAACACAAATATACCCTTATTGAACTACAAATTAGAAATGTATAGATACAAATTGAAATGGAGACACTGAGGCTTATTTTCGAAAGAGAAAAACACCCAAATTCCGACCTAAATCGGGAGATGGACGTCTTTCTCTTGTGGGTGCCCAAATCGGTATAATCGAAAGCCGATTTTGGGCGTTTCCAACTGCACTCCTTCGCGGGAACGCATAAAGTTGACGGGGGCATGTCGGAGGCGTGGTGAAGGCGGGACTGAGGCGTGGTTATCGGCTGAGCAGAGATGTGCATGCTCGGCCGATAATGGAAAAAAGAAAGGCGTTTTCAGAGAGAATTTAGGTCACTTTTGTTGGACCCGTTTTTTTCACGAACAGGTCCCAAAAAAGTGCCCTAAATGACCAGATGACCACCGGAGGGAACCGGGGATGACCTCCCCTGACTCCCCCAGTGGTCACTAACCCCCTCCCACCAAAAAAAAAACAAATGTTAAACACTTTTTTTCCAACTTGTAAGCCAGCCTCAAATGTCATCCCCAGCTCCATGACAGCAGTATGCAGGTCCCCGAAGTAATTTTAGTTTAGTTAGTGCTGTGCGGGACCCATGCAGAGAGGAAAAATCGGAAGAAAAAAAAAAAAAAACAAGCAAGTGCTGTCAGGGAGTCTAAATTACCAGGATAGTAAAAGGGGGAATTGAACCAGCAACCTTCTGATTATAAGCTCAGTGCTCCAGCCAGTGAGCCACATTATTCAGGTGCTTAGATATCCTTCCCTTTCCATTAAGTCCCTCCAAGTTTCTGTCAGCCAATCACCGCTGTTTAGCTGACACAGATGTCAGCTAAATGAGCTGTGATTGGCTGACAGAAACTTGGAGAGACTTAATGGAAAGGGAAGGACGTCTAATCAGTGGTGCACTGGCTAGAGCACTGAGCTTGTAATCAAAAGGTTGCTGGTTCAATTCCCCCTTTTACTATCTTTTAATTTGGACGTCCCTGACTGCACTTGCTTGCTTGTTTTTTTTTTTTCTTCCGATTTTTCCTCTCTGCATGGGTCCCGCGCAGCACCAACTAAAGTAAAATTGCTCTGGGGACCTGCATACTACTGTCATGGAGCTAGGTATGATATTTGAGGCTGGCATAGAGGCATCTCAGGGGGACCAGTGCACTACGAATGCTGGCCCCTCCCACGACCAAATGCCTTGGATTTGGTCGTTTTTGAGCTGGGACGCTTCGGTTTCAATTATCGCTAAAAAACAAAAACGCCCAGCTCAAAAAACGCCCTAATCCAATGTATTTTCGAAAAAAAAGATGGACGTCCATTTTTTTCGAAAATACAGTTCGGCCCGCCCCTTCACGGACCCGTTCTCGGAGATGGACGTTTTTACAGATGGGCGTTCGCGTTCGATTATGCCCCTCACTGAGATATCACTCTGCAGGCAGTGCAACACTGGAGACAATGCAGCAGATATGCATTTCCTCCTATACAGGACAAAATGGAAAGACAGGAGAGAAGCACATTTACAAAGCTGACATGCTGCAGTCACTAAACTAAAAATAAAATGCTTTTTCATACCTTGGCTATATGAGCATTTTATTTTTCTAGTCATGTTGGTCCTCATTTTCCTTTTCCACTTTACTCTTTGTCTATCTTCTAACTTCTTTTTCCAGGGTCTCCTTTCCATTTTGAGTTTATTCTACCTACTCCTGTCTTCTTCACTTCTTCTCATACCTCTGTTGTGATTTTTATCTTTCCCTTTCATCTCTTCATTTCTCTGTCTTCTATCTCTGTTCACTGATACCTACATTTCACCCCTTCTTCTCCCCCTTTCTCCAGTCCTTAGTCTCTCTCTTTTTCACCTCTCACCTATCTACAATTTTCCATCTCCAACCAGCTTTCCAGCTTATTTCTTTGCCCTCTCACTCATTCAGTTATCCCATTATTCTCCCCTAGGCCTAATTCTTCTGACTTTTTACCCACTTCCTACACCCTCTTTCCTCCCTCCTCACTCTTCCCTTCCTCGGCTCTTCTCTGTTTCTTATCCTTTGTCTAGCCCCAGTTCCTTTTTTTATTCATCTTTACTACTTCTATCTGCTATTTTCTGTATTTTATCCCCGATTCCCTACCAGCTTCTGATTACCCCTCTTTCACCTCCTTCCCAGTCCTATTTCCACCATCCCTCCACTATACAGACTATCCCTTGCGTCTGTCTTTCACCTCCTCCCCATTCTTTTCAGGGTCTCTTACCAACTCCTCAGCCTTCCATGTTCTCCGCACTCCGTATCTTAACCCCTGCCCTCCTTCATTTTCCTCTCCCCTCACCCAATATCTAAATCCCTATTCTCTCCTAATCCCTTACTCTTCTGGTAGTCTCTCATCCCCCATTCATTCAGGAATTCTCCACTCTCTTCTTCCCCATCCACTAATTTGGGAGTCCTGCTTTCTTCTGTTCCTTTTCTGTATACTCATATCCCATACTTGGGAGACCCTGTACTTACCCCTCATCCTTGAGTTTCTGTTCCTCCCTAGTAGAATCCCTGGAGTGTCCCACCTCTAAGCGTTAACTGTATTTCTTTTGCTCCAGCTTCTCTCTTTCTCCTCTTCACCCTTCCTCCATGTCCCTGGCTCATCATCTATAAAAGTGGCCTAGTGGTTAGAGTGGTGGACTTTGGTCCTGGGGAACTGGGTTTGATTCTCACTGCAACACAGGCAGCTCCTTGTGACTCTGGGCAAGTCACTTAATCCTCCATTGCCCCAGGTACAAATAAGTACCTGTATATATTATGTAAGCCGCATTGAACCTGCTATGAGTGGGAAAGCGCGGGGTACAAACAAAATAAAAAAAAAAATTCAGTCCTGGACTCCCTTCCCATATCTCTTCCATGAACCAGACATTCTTCCTGCAGCAGTGCTGGTGCCCTTTCAGTTCATCTCATGCCGGTCTAGCTCAGTTGTCTGAACCATGTGGCCTAATCCAATTCAAACAGTTGATGAAATACTTATTTAATTTAATACAAGTCATACTAGTTCGTGAAGAAGTGAGAAGAGCTAGAGTCACTGTAGAAAGGGAAAGAAAGGAGCAGAAATACAGTTTTCAAGACAGGCGAGGACTAGAGACTGCTGGTAGAGACGAGGAGCATTCATTATTTATTTATTTATTATGTTAATTTTTTCTATACCGCACAATCCAATAGCTCTTGCTGGTTTACAACTTCACATATAAAATATACAACTTACAAACATAAAACCATACTACAAACATTAAGAACATTCTAAAACTGGTTGCCAATATGCTCTTCATCCTTTCTCTATCCTCCTTGGTACTCTTTTTTCTTGATTTTATAGAAATCAAACAAAATAAAACATGGAAAAGAAAATAAGATGATACTTTTTTTATTGGACAAAACTTAATACATTTCTTGATTAGCTTTCGAAGGTTGCCCTTCTTCTTCAGATCGGAAATAAGCAAATGTGGTAGATGACAGTATATATAAGTAAAACATCCAAGCATTACATTGACAGTCTAACAGGGTGGGGATGGGTAGGAGGTATGCATGGGAACATCAAAGCATTTCTGGATTTTAAATATTTCACCTAAATTTCATGTGATCCAGATGCTTACTTCTGTATTTGGTAATTTCTGGCTTGTGACAACACAATCACTTAAGCTACAAATCAGAAAATTGGTAGTCAAATAGTCTCTTTTTTTTATGTGTAAAGACTCTGGGTAACTGAAAGAAGGAGAAAATAAAAGGCTAGTTCAGTTCCCTAAGGCACGTCTATCTGGATAATCTTAGGGTTTCCAAGTACACATTCTAGCAAGGCTACTACTTTTTTCCAGGCAGATAATAAGAGAGTGCAAATTTAATCTAATTATGCAATTTATCAGAAAAATCTAACGGGGTCTTTTACTAAAGATTTGTACATGTTATTGGCCGCAGGTCCCATAGAAATAAAATGGCTCCTAAATATATATAAATTGGTTGACATGTGATGGAGATAGCCAAGTCCCTTCACAGAGTCACACAGGCCCAATAGAGTGGTCATAGGTCCTTGCTCAGTTTGGAGGCCTGCATGCCCACTGGAGGTTCATGCTGGTATGCAGACACCAGGGCCGCCAAGAGACTGGGCCAGGCCTGGGACAAGGCCACCCTCAGGCCCCCCCCCCCCACCTGAGGTCGCCGGGCCCCCCCTCCACCCACCACCGGGCCCTCTCTCCACCCCCGGGCCCTCTGCACTGACCTTAAGCACCTCATCTTCGAAAGTGCATCAAGCAGCGGCAGACCACTCCTTCCTTCTGTGTCCCGCCCTCGCGGAAGTTATGTCAGGTGAAGGCGGGACACGGAAGGAAGGAGTGGTCTGCCGCTGCTTGCTGCACTTTTGAAGGTGAGTCGCTTAAGTTCAATGCCTGGGAGCCACGGTGAGTGGGCGGGCCAGACTGCGGCGGCAGCGCCGGCCCCCCCCCCCCCCCCCCCCGGAGGCCCAGGCCAGAGGAATTTTGTCCCCCCTCTCGGCGGCCCTGGCAGACACCTGTTGCCATGTGCATGTTTTCCAGCAGATAGATTCCTCTTTTCTGTCCTAAGTGTGTTATATATAGATAGATGCCAGTAGAAGATGGTAAACTTCCCTGTTCCAGTACTACAAACTGCTCGGGCTTTCTGTTTTAAACAGTATGAATACTGGACACATAAACCTGCTTAATTTGTATAATTAGACTAACCTGAAAATTGGATCTATTTGCGGAACTCAAGGATTAGAGTTTGCCATCCCTGGGGAGAGATGAAGTGAAGCAGTAGTTCCCAAACCTGATCCCAGGTACCCCCAGAGGGAGGGACTCATAGGAGATCCAAGTATAAATGTGTGATAGATTTATATATACTGCCTCCAGTGTGTACAAGTATCTCCGGCATATTCATTTTGGATTTTCAAAGAACCACAAGCATGGGGAGTACCATTTTGAAAACCACTGAACTAAGAGATTCCTTGCTTTTATATGTATGGGAAAATCTTAGCATACTGTATGTGCCCCTGGTCTAAAGGCTGTTTGTGGAGGTTTGTTCTTCTGAGAAATAAACTGGCTCTTTGCTCTACAAGTGTCTTTCATTGGTACCATCACTGTGATTTAACTGTTTGGAAACAGGAAGTGCCTTGATATTAAGAATTGCGGAATCTGGCTTCTGTTCATCTGAAGGATTTGTAAAAAGCAAACTTATTTATTATTTGTCTGGCCAGCACTAGAAGAACATTTACACATACGTACAAACGATTAAAAAAAAATCACAGAGTTATGATAAGCTGTAAATACTTCTGCCTACCTGTGAGAGCGCAAGCCTGCTCAGATGAGTATGAATCACATGGAGGTTTCCTATCAAACTCTTGCACTGAAAACAAGTCTGCAATAATTGCATAATTCCTATACTTATATAGTTACATAAATTCATATCTTTCACTGTTAGTTTCTGGGCAATACAACTCCTTGGAGGCTGTCCTTAACCCTGAACCAACAATGTTTCAACATTTTTAAAAACATTTACAACTGTCCTGCCTTACCGTAACAAGAGTGTAAAAGGTCTGGGTCTAATGTCATTAATTCACTATGCACAGCTAACGCATACTGCTGATCACTTGGCATGTGCCGAATCTCAACATAAAAGACCCAGCCACACACGTTTTCAATATCGGACATGCTCTCTTTAATTTGACAGCAATTTTTTTTAATAACAGCTGGGAAGCCAGCATCCTTAGGGCACAATGAATGCAAATTCCTCAGAGCAATCAGATACAAACTCTACAAGCTGAGATTAAAGGACCTCTGCCTGTCCCCGCACTACACGTACACCCGGTCAAGAAACAAATGCATGCCACAAAAAAAGCAAAGAAATGACATTTCCCAAATGTAGCTCTCATTATCCTCATTCACAATTCAGCAGCACTTTCCCTTTGAAAGCAAGAAGTCTCTCCCAATTATTTCGGCAGTGATCACGCCCGTCATCTCCTCTGCCCGTGGGTGCAATAGGGGGGCACCTCAGCTCCCCCTGATCAATCCAACCCAGCAATAAAAGTTTCCTTAGCAAATCCTAGAAACCAAGAAGCATGCATCGCAAGTGGGGATGGAGGATGTCATGTCCCCCCCCCCCCCCCCCCTGCGCTCACCTGTTAAACACCTTCTTCATCCTCTGCAGCACAGTAGGGGAGACAGAGATGCTTTCGGCAGGGAGATTCTCAATGGTCGAAACGACATGGTTTGGCTGCTCGGGAATCATGGCTGGTCCTGGGATCAGAAGGTAGGGCACATTGTGCGCTGCCTGGCGAAGGAAAGGATGCCCGCGCTGCTGCAGGAAGAAGTGCAAGAATCACATCCAAGCACAAAGAGAAATACCGGAGCTGCCAGCCAAGACCGACGGACATCAACGGGACACCCGGGATCTCAGCGGCTTCCCTCTCCCATGCCAGCGGCTGCCATGCAACAGTAGCAGCAATACCTCTCCCCCCCTGTCCCTTCTTGCACAGCCGGGGCAACTGGGGCAGGAGAACAGGAGCCGGGGAGTGAACTGCCTCTGCTTTTCTTTTCTCTGGTTCTTTTCACCTCTCTTCCCTGGAAGGATGCACAAAAGGCTGGCAGGTGCTTTTTTCCCAGCCCCGAGGCAGTGCAGAGTGAATGTGCGCGCTGGGCTGTAAGAGGGAAAGACACACACACACACACACACTCACATATGCACAGGACAGTGAATGAGAATGAATGCCGGGCAGGGGCAGCCCAGGGCACCAGCGTAGGAATGCAGAGCCCGTGGGAATAAAAAGCCTTAGCTCCAGTTTTCCAGGATGCTTCCCGGCACCCCCCGCCAGGGGTCGCAGACAAGCGGGCCATTCCTCCTCCCTGCCCCCCCTCCCCACCACATTGCCTACCGGGAATTGTAGTTTTGCAGGGGGTTTGGCTGAAAGAGCATTTTCTGCATCAGTACTACCCTCCGGTGGACAGCAGCAAGTGCAGCATCCGTCAACTTTTTGGTAAAATTTGAAGCTGGTAAATTTAATAAAAAGTTTGAACTAAAAAAAAAAATAAATGCAAGAATTTGGTAAAATTTATAAGGTCAGTTAGGGATTTGACCTGCTAGCCAGCAGATTCCAAGTGGTAAAAACTGCACCTTTCAGAGCCACTAGAAATTAAAAATAAGATTTTAAACACTAGGAGGATTCAAGAATTTTAAAACTGCCAGAGTCTGACTGTTATTTTCCTGACTCCATCTTTTAGGTGATCTTGGACTCATATTGTGGACTTGAGTGAAGTTAAATGCAATTTTTCTTATAATATTTTCTTTATTAATAATTTAATTTAACCAACCTTTTCTGTACAAGTATACTTTTTACTTGTTTAATAATGGAAATCACTAAAAATAAAATAAAACTGGGGGAGTCTGATCTGGGACAACAGATTGTGGTTACGGGGATGTCAGTAAAGGGAAGAAACAGGTAAGAAATGTATGGGTTGCAACTGGATGGTGAATTGTTCTGCTGTTCCTCAGAAGTAAATAAGGCAAATGGCTCCTTCCGGAGCCTGCCTTTAACATTGGGGTGAGCATTCATGAAATTCCATGTGTAAAGAGGAAAAGGATAGTGATAGGAGTGTACCACCGTTTGCCTGGCCAGGATGAACAGACGGATGTAGAAATGTTATCTGAAAATAGGAAGGCTAACAAACTGGGCAACACAATAATAATGGGTGATTTCAATTACCCCGATATTGACTGGGTAAATGTAACATCGGGACATGCTAGGGAGGTAAAATTCCTTGACGAAATCAAGGACTGCTTTATGGAGCAGCTGGTACAGGAGCCAACAAGAGAAGGAAAAATTCTAGACCTAGTCCTTAGTGGAGCGCATGATCTGGTGTGGGAGGTACTAGTGATGGGGTCACTTGATAACAGTGATCATAATATGATCAGATTTGATATTAGCTTTGGAGTAAGTAAACACAGGAAATCCAATACATTAGTGTTTAACCTTCAAAAAAGAGACTTTGATAAAATGAAAAGAACGGTGGGAAAAAAACTTAAAGGAGCAAGTTTGAGGGTCAAAAATTTAAATCAGGCATGGATGCTGTTCAAAAACACCATCCTGGAAGCCCAGGCCAAATATATTCCATATATTAAAAAAGGAGGGAGGAAGACCAAACTACAGCTTGCATGGTTAAAAAGTAAGGTGAAGGAAGCTATTAAAGCTAAAAGAAAATCCTTCAAAAAAATGAAAGAAGGAACCAACTGAAAATAATAAGAAGCAGCATAAGGAATGTTAAGTCAAATGCAAAGTGCTGATAAGGAAAGCAGAGAGGGACTTTGAAAAAAAGATTGTGTTGGAGGCAAAAACAGATAGTAAATTTTTTTTAGGTATATTAAAACCAAGAAGCCGGTAAAAGAATCGTTTGGACCACTAGATGACCGAGGGGTAAAAGGGGCAATCAGCCGTGGCGAAGAGATTAAATGAATTCTTTGCTTCGGTCTTCACCGAGGAAGATTTGGGAGAGATACCAGTGCCAGAAATGGTATTCAAAGCTGATGAGTCGAAGAAACTGAATGAAATCTCTATAAACCTGGTGGATGTAATGGCACAATTTGACAAACTGAAGAGTAGCAAATCTCCTGGACTGGATGGTGTTCATCCCAGAGTATTGATAGAATTGAAAAATGAACTGGCAGAACTATTGGCAGTAATATATAATTTATCTTTAAAATTGAGCGTGGTACTGGAAGATTGGAGGGTGGCTAATGTAACGCCGATATTAAAAAAAAAAAGTTCCAGCAAGGATCCGGGAAATTATAGACCGGTGAGCCTGACATAGGTGCTGGGCAAAATGGTAGAGACTATTATAAAGAACAAAATTACAGAGCATATTCAAAAGCATGGATTAATGAGACAAAGCTAACATGGATTTAGTGAAGGGAAATCTTGCCTCACCAATCTATTACATTTCTTTGAATGGTTGAACAAACATGTGGATAAAGGCGAGCCAGTTGATATTGAGTATTTGGATTTTCAAAAGGTATTTGACAAAGTACCTCATGAAAGACTCCAGAAGAAACCAGAGAGTCATAGGATAGGAGGTAGTGTCCTATTGTGAATTAAAAACTGATTAAAGGATAGAAAACAGAGAGTAGGTTTAAATGGTCAATATTCTCAATGGAGAAGGGTAGATAGTGGGGTTCCCCAGGGGTCTGTGCTGGGACCACTGCTTTTTAACATATTCATAAATGATCTAGAGATGGGAGTAACTAGTGAGGTAATTAAATTTGCTGACGACACAAAGTTCTTCAAAGTTCTTAAATCGTGAGAGGATTGTGAAAAATTACAAGAGGACTGGACTGGGTGTCTAAATGGCAGATGACGTTTAATGTGAGCAAGTGCAAATGATGAATGTGGGAAAGAGGAACCCAAACTATAGCTACATAATGCAAAGTTCCACGTTAGGAGTCACTGACCAAGAAAGGGTTCTCGATGTCGTCGTTGATACGTTGAAACCCTATGCTCAGTGTGCTGCAGCAGCTAAGAAAGCAAATAGAATGTTAGGTATTATTTGGAAAGGAATGGAAAACAAAAGTGAGGACATTATATTGTCTTTGTAGCGGTCCATGGTGCAACCGCACCTCAAATATTGTGCTCAATTCTAGTCACCGCATCTCAAAAAAGATATAGAAAAGGTACAGAGAAGGGTGACAAAAATGATAAAGGGGATGGGATGGCTTCTCTATGAGGAAAGGCTTGGAGAAAAGATGGCTGAGGGGAGATATGATAGAGGTCTATAAAATAATGATTGGAGTGGAACAGGTAGACATGAATCGTTTGTTTACTCTTTCCAAAAATAGTAGGACTAGGGGGCATGCAATGAAGCTACAAAGTAGTAAATTTAATATGAGTCAAAGAAAATATTTCTTCACTCAACGAGTGATTAAACTCTGGAATTCATTGCCAGAGAATGTGGTAAGGGCGGTTAGCTTAGCGGAGTTCAAAAAAGGTCTGGACGGCTTCCTAAAGGAAAAGTCCATAGACCTTTATTAAGTTGACTTGGGGAAAATCCACTGCTTATTTCTGGGATAAGCAGCATAAAATGTATTGAACTCTTTCTGGATCTTACCAGGTATTTGTGACCTGGATTGGCCACTGTTGGAAACAGGATGCTGGGCTTGATGGACCTTTGGTCTGTCCCAGTGTGGCAATACTTATGTTCTTCTTAAATCTAGTTGGGATTTAGAAGCTAATACATTTTAGATGAGATTGTTCCTGTGGTTACTAATAGGGTTAGAACAATTAAACACTCTCCATGGTTTTCTGAGGAGCTTCTCAATATTAAACTAGACTGTCACATTTAGAGAAGCTTTAGCGTAAAACTCAGAATATAGGTGATAAAATTGCTTGGAAATTATAGTTTAATCATTATAAAAGGAAAACCGTTGCAGGTATAAACTGGTATTAAGTCCCATAGCTTGTGTGGGTAAAAGGCTGCGGGATTAGGCACAGGACAGCATCAGAGTTAAAATATAGAGTTTTGTTGTATGATGCCTTGCTTGGTGTATAACACTCTGGGAATGGTGGGTGCTGGGTATTTGAGCCAGTTTCTACAGTGGTATCAGCTGAGGTGAGATTTTCGGTCTTCACAGCTTATCAATAGAAATCAAACAAAATAAAACATGGAAAAGAAAATAAGATGATACCTTTTTTATTGGACATAATACATTTCTTGATTAGCTTTCGAAGGTTGCCCTGCTTCCTCAGATCGGAAATAAGCAAATGTGGTAGCAGATAGTATATATAAGAGAAACATCAAAGCATTACTTTGACAGTCTGACAGAGTGGGAGGGTGGGGGTATGCATGGGGACATCAAAGCATTTCATTGATATTCTAACAGGATGGGTGTTGGTAGGTGAGAGGAGGGTAATAAACAGAGAAATACAGCTTTATGGTTTATAATGGGTTAGAAAACCCAGATCCTTATTAAGTCCTGTTTGTTGGGTGTCAAAATATTCAATCATTCTTATTTCAAAGGTCTTACATTCCTATATTGTTTTAAAATTACCTTTCAGTATTCTTACTGTGAAATCACTGGTGCAGTGTTCTGGTCTTGTGAAGTGTCAGTCTTCACAGAAAGCTGTTTTAAAGGAGTCTCCTGTGAAGGTTGCTAGTTGGGTTATGGAGTTAGACATCAGATATTAAAATGTTGGGACTGAGTAGTTTGTCCCTAAATATCCGGTGATAGATGGCTATCTGGAGTTTGGGTAGAAGTTTAAGGCGTTTATTTGTTCAAGTGAGCATTTGGGATAGCAAAGGAAGAAGGCTGGGGCTGATTCCTGTACTTAGGCGCTAAAGAACTTCAGATTGCGAGTGATGGGTAATGGTAGTGTAAGATCTGCTGAACTTTACTTGTTTGTATGTAATGCTGCATGAGCTGTGTTAAGTAGGAATTAACACAGCACATGCAGGAATTTGTGTATCGTTTCTTGATTCCTGTACATCTGACCAGTGAATAATACAGTCAAATGCTTTATACCTAACAAAGCATGCAATGAGGGAGGTCCATTCTCAGTGCACATTAACATAATGTAACCCTATGGGTTAAATTTTAAAAGATTACCTGGCTCCTTCTAGATCTGGTGTAGAAGCAGTGATGAGACTGACAGACAGCTCAGGCTGGCAGTTGGAAGGGAACTGTATTGGTGAGAAAAGCAAGGCGCAGTGCCCTCCCGGGTGCACGGAGCCACCATTAACATGGCGCCATGCCACGACCGGCATGTACACTGATGCCAGCGAGGTGGAGCGGGGCGCGGTGGGCATGTTCCCGCTGCTCAGATGCACCCCGCTGGGAAGGGTGGGGAGAAAAAGGGAGTTTAAAACCCCTGGGCGGAGCCCGGACGTCCTCTTCTGGCACCCAGCCCCCTCCCCCCCCAGTTTTATGTGGATACGTACATGTATATATTATGTCGCAGCTTTGGCGGGGTACCCAAGCCTGATGGTGTAAGCTAGGCAGCTGGGATAGCTGCGCTTACGGTTGAGCTCCCTTGCTGTACAGCGGGGAGCTCGGTATACAATTGGTCAGTCTTGCTAATGACAGCAGACTGGGTTGGCTACTAAGCCGGAAGTTTGATTGGCTTAGGTATACCCAGGGTTATGATGTTTGTATTTAAAATAAAGCTGCGGCCAACTTGTGCCAAGTTAAGAAAATACTATGTGTTTGTTATTATATAAATATCACGAATACCTTAGGCCCGAGGGGTCTCGGCTGCCTATGTTACAAACTAGGAAAAGACTGGAAGAAAGTTGATGCTGGAGATTATCACCTGAAAGAATAGGTGCCCACCATTCAAGAGCCAGAGAGAAAACAAAGAGAACAGCTAAGTGACTGAAACTATTTAAAAAAGTGCACATAAGAGAAAATAGTAAAGGAAACCTGAACAATAAATAAGAGATAACTAAAAGAAAAAAAAAAGAGTAGAGGAAAACTTGAAGGTCTCTGGAAATCTGAAAGATAGGAGAAAAGAAACTTTAAAGCATCTAGAGTTTTCTAGAATTGAATGTGCTTAAATGATTTATGTAACTAATATTTATACTCAACTGAAAATGCTCTCAATGTTTCTGGAAACTAAACTGATTTGTGTTGCAAACCTGTAATTGAAATACATATGTTAAATTTACAAGTTCATAAAATTTCATTAACATTTAAATATAATTCAAATAATAAAAAAATATATGTTCTTTTTATTGTTAAACTCCCTGGTTGGCGTTGAGTCATTTTGGGGAAACACTGTGACATATTTGGTACCATTTATTTATTACATTTGTATCCCGCGCTTTCCCACTCATCGCAGGCTCAATGCAGCTTACATAGTAACAAGAGAATACAATCTGCAGTATCAGAATCAACAAAGGAGGTATGTGGTAGGACAAATGAACAAGGGGTAAATGGGATAAAAGAGGTATGAGAGAAAGGATAGGGATAGGTATGGACGTAGAGCGATAAAGAACATCATTGTAATACCTTGCTCCGCCACTAGGGGGTTTACAATAATATGAGGGTTAAATGAAAAGTAAGGCCTCTGTGGTGGTTTGTGCTGTGTGAGTTGTCATGTTGCAAAAGAATTTCCTTCTTGTGCTTCTGAACTCTTCTCAATCATTCTTTCAAAGTTTTCAGGATTGCGATGTAACATTTTGAGTGGTTCTATAATTATCCTTTACCAGTTTGTCAACCTTTCCTGTGTGAAACTCATCCACTGCCATCACACGTTTTTCACTTTGTTTTTGATCACACAAATCAGCCCTTCCTGGTCTGGCTGGAATTAGACTCTGGCTCTGAATCAGTACTGTTGACAATTAATGGATACAATGCATTGTAGCCTGTACAGTAACCCGTCTGTTGGAATGAGCAGCCCCAAAATGTTCATTTTATTTCATTTCCCATGTGGTTTACAGCATTGTTCATTTACCGTTATTAGTCTTCATTTTCAAATAGGGGCCAAAATCATTAAGAGCACATACTCTTGGAGGAGTGCGCGCACTTTCGGAAGAATGCATGCATACGTGTGCAGAACTAGTGCACATTTGTGGCAGAAGTTTGTGAAACTTTGCCACTGCCACAGTGCCTTGCCTGTTGACTTTTGCCAGTATGTGCCTGCCTGCTGCCATTGCTCTTCCGGCTGCTGTCGGTGGCCCTACTTGCTACCACTGGTGGCCATATTGGTGCTGCTAGGGCCCACCCAGCATCCTGTGTACCACCAGTGCCCACTTCTTCTGCTGTGCACTGTGTAATTTGGGGCTAACAGATGGAGCAACAGCTTAAAACCCACATTCTCCACAACCTGCAGGAGCTGGTCATCCAAAGCAATTACTTCACCTATCTTCTATGTAACCACTTGGATGCAACCTGTCTCTTGGCATGGGACAAGAGCGTAAGAAACCATCCCATTTCCTCCACTGTAACCTAAGGTAAGGCCTGCATTGCAATGGCCAACAAGGGCTGGAGAAGTGAGTAGCCTAGTGGTTAGTGCAGCAGACCCTGATCCTGGAGAACTGGGCTCAATTCCCACAGTGGTTTCTTGTGACTCTGTGCAAGTCACCTAACCCTCCATTGCCCCAGGTACAAAATAAGTACCACAGGATTACTCACAGGGGCAGGTACTTATGGGCAGATGATCAAAAGTCCCATGCTGTTCCAAACAACGCTCTAAAAAAAGCACTGGAACAGCACTGGGCTTTACCGCTGATTTGCTTTCTTATCCAAACACACAATGTACTATAAACAAAATGATTTCTACATTTTCCATCAACAAATAATGTAAAATACAAGTGATTTTATTCTTATTCACTCTCATATCAAGCAGTGAGAATCTGGAATTTTCTACCTTTGGCTCTTAGATTGAATTCTGACTACATGAGTTTTAGAAAACAATTGATGACCTATATGGTGAATAGTTTTTTTATTCAACGTATTCTTGTGCTTAATTAATGTATTTCCCAGGATTTACCTGGTTTATGTTTTAGTCTAAACTGCAGTGAACCACAGTAGGGATCATTGTCTAGAAATGTGCGTAATATATGCTATTATGTTGTATTGTGGAAATATATCTGGTAGGCCTCTAGAGTTTAGTCAGTTCTGGGTATCTGTAGTAGAGGATAACAGTACTGCAGGAGCAGTTAAAGGATAGCAGCCTCTGTACTTGTAATTATTAGTATATGGGAGCAGGTTTGCCTGTTCCTTAGTTCCTAGGTCTTTAGGGCCTAACATGTAGAGAGGTGTGGTAGCCGTGTTAGTCCACTCTTAAAGGTTATCAATAGAAATCAAACAAAATAAAACATGGAAAAGAAAATAAGATGATACCTTTTTTATTGGACATAATACATTTCTTGATTAACTTTCGAAGGTTGCCCTTCTTCGTCAGATCGGAAATAAGCAAATGTGTTAGCAGATAGTATATATAAGAGAAACATCAAAGCATTACTTTGACAGTCTGACAGAGTGGGAGGGTGGGGGTATGCATGGGGACATCAAAGCACAACATGAAAACCCCTAAAAGTAATATGAAGGTCACTAATCAGCATTCAGTACTTTCATGTGAAATATAGCCCTAGCACTAAAATAGTCTATTTAGCGCCAATTGATTGGCAGGTGCCTGGTAATACGCGAAGTTTCACCGCACGACACAATACTAACTGTAATAGTAGTAATGTGATTTATATGATATGTTGCCCTTGTCAATTAATATATGTGGGCAAATCAACGAGACCAGTAAAATATAGACTAAAAATGAACATAAATCAAGAATTCATATGGCCACCTTAACAGCTCCTATTGTAAATCATTAGCTGACCACGCAACATGATTGGTTAGACATAAAGTGGCGTGTCATTGATCAGATCCAATTGGGGAGAGAGGGAGGTGATGCTGACAGCCTGCTCAGCTACAAAGAGCAATGGTGGATTTACACGTTAGGAACTATGACCCCTGGGAGTCTAAACTTAGAAATTGATTGGGCAGCTGCAATGTAACATTAGGGGATGGGGGTATGAGTCACTGACACTCTGAGCCTTGAAGCATTATAAAAACGTAACATTGCGCATGGGTGGAACAAGCATTAAGATGGCAGACACCGATGCAATGTAGAAAAACTATTTTGCACTTTAGGTAAGAGAAGTATTTTGAAATGTTTTCTGACCAATAATAATATATAAAGGAGGTTGACTGTATGTTTTATTCTTTAGTTGAATTTCGGACCACACCCAGAGGCAACGAATTGCGAAACATGCCGCATGTAGGTGGAGGCGTCTGTGTACTGCATTCTATGTAATCCTTATGTGAAAGATATGCAAGTGATACAAGTTGAAAAATATTTTCTAAGAATAAAGTTCAAGATGGTTGGAATGCAAAAAGAAGTTTGGATCTGAGTGATGTTATAAACAGATTTAAAGACTGAGCAGCTGTGTTGAACATTACTTGTTCACGGAGTTACCTTTGCTGATTGGTAGACCGACTAAGGAGATTACGCTTCCCTTAAAGGCACCTGCCTTACTTTTGCTTTGTTGCACCTCTCTGTCAGGATGCCCTAACTTCCCTGTTTGAATAGTACCCTTCAAAGATACCTCACCCCGAACCATGAGCTCTTGGCTTTCCCCCAGGTTCTAGTTTAAAAGTTGCTCTATCCCCTTTTAGAACATTAGTGCCAGCAGTCTGGTTCCACCTCACTTAACCCATTTTTTTTGGAAGAAGCACCCCTTTCCCCAGAATGTTGCCCAGTTCCTAACAAATCAAAATCCCTCTTCCCCGCCACATCGTCTCATCCATGCATTGAGACCTTAGAGTTCAGCCTGTGTCTTGAGTCCTGCTTGTGGAACATGGAGCATTTCTGAGAATGTTATCCTGGATGTTTTGGATTTAAGCTTTCTACCTATGAACTTCATACAGGTGGGATTCTTAACCTTCATTTTTATCTTCACTACTTCACAGGAAAACCTGCAGGCAAAAGGCAATTTTCAGCGGTTTTGTTGTAAAACTTTGCTGGGTCCATTTTTCAGAACGTACTTATTGAAACTTTGTTATTCCTTTGGATTCCTTAAGCATCCCACTTAACTTAAAAATAACAGTAGGCAAGTAACATCTGTAATATACTTAAGCCAGGTAACTTTCTTTTAAACCTTTCAAGCCTAAAATAATGCAAAACAGAAATGCAACCTGTTCTGTCATTAGAAACTGTTACCAAACAAGCGAAAAACTGACATGAAATTTAGAAATGACCCCAGGAATACATCAGTTTAGACAGGCCTCATCTCTCAGACCTGGGTTTTAGTGGTCTTCACTCTAAAAACTTGCTATAGCACATGGACATACAAAATTTATTACTTTCATTCTTCAAGCACTCTGCTACACAGAATTCATCTTTATGCAATTTATTACAGACAAATATAGCTATATTGGTATTCATTAAATGTTATTAGATGCCTAACACCATAACTCAAAAAATTGCCAAGGAAAATCTATAATAGAAAAATGAGTACTTAATAATCTCAACTGAATTTTGTAGCATTTCATCCCTGGATGTTCTTCACTATTAAGCAATTGCACCTCATCCCAGAACTAATCTGTTTCTTTTGCATGCAAACTAATTTTCCATAGCATGGTAATGCACTCACCAAGAAAGGAATGAAAGAAAGAAAACAAACTCATTTTGCATCATCCCATTCTTAACTTGCCTTCTCAATCTCTCCCATCCAGTCATCTTTCCATTTTATTTCTCACCCCTTCCCCTCTCTTTTAACCCCTCTCAGCATTCTTTTTATCTCATTTGAGTCCCCTATATCTTAAGTATGCCCCACTTCTTCTTTCTCCTCTCATTAACTTTAAAAACAAATAGGAGGGAATATTTTTTCACTCAAAGAATAGTTAAGCTCTGGAACTCGCTGCCGGAGGATGTGATAACAGCGGTTAGGGTATCTGGGTTTAAACAAGGTCTGGACAAGTTCCTGGAGGAAAGGTCCATAGTCTGCTATTGAGACAGACATGGGGGAAGCCACTGTTTGTCCCTGAGATTGGTAGCATGGAATGTTGCAACTACTTGGGTTTCTGCCAGGTACTTGTGACTGGATTGGCCACTGTTGGAAGAAGGATACTGGGCTAGATGGATCACTGGTCTGACCCAGTATGGCTATTATGTTCTTATTTATTTATTTGGTTCACTTGTATCCCACATTTTCCCAGCATGTGCGGGCTCAATGTGGCTAACAAAGTTACAAGAAAATTATATAATACAGCAGGATATAATTGTTAAATAAAAAGGAACGAATACAGTAACTTAAGCAGCCAAATAAGTGACTATGGATGGGAAATCGGGAGCAACAAATAAGGCAAAAAGTGTGGAAATCTGACAAAACGGAATTAGGGGATTAAAGAGTATTGGGGACAGTGGGATAGGCTCTACTAAACAAGTAAGTTTTTAGTAATTTTTAAAAAATTGGTTGATCTGCTGTTTCTTTCAATTGTCTCGGCAAGGCATTCCAGGATTGCGGGCTGATATACGAAAAGGATGAAGCATAGATTGACTTGTACTTTAGATTCTTGCAGGCAGGATAGTGCAGAAAAAGAAAAGTACGAGATGACACCGATGAATTTCTGGGTGGTAAATCAATCAAATCACATGTGTAAACTGGTGCTTCTCCATAGATGATTTTATGTGTTAATGCGCAGATTTTGAATACAATACGGTCTCGAATGGGCAGCCAGTGAAGACTCTCATGGAGAGGTTGCGCACTGTCAAAGCGAGTTTTTCCAAAGATTAGTCTGGTCATGGTGTTTTGAACCGTCTGGAGCTTCTTCAGAATATAGCATGTACAGCCAGTGAATAAACCACTACAGTAGTCGATGTGGCTTAGGACCAATGAATGTATCAAGGATCGGAAAATATCTCTTGGCAGGAGTTATTTGATGCGTTTAAGCTTCCACAAAGATAAGAACATTTTTTTTGTAATCTGCTTGACATGACTATCAAGCGATAGATGGTTGTCCAACGTCACCCCTAGAATTTTCAAACTGCTCGAGATTGGGAGAGTAGAATCAGGAATAATCAATGCTTTTGGAATAGTCTTGTTATGTGATGAAGAAAAAACAATACATTGCGTTTTATCCTTGTTGAGTTTAAATTGAAACGTATCAGCCCAGGATTCCATAATGGAAAAACTGGCTTGGATTATGCCAGAAATTTCAGACAATGAGGTCTTAAAAGGGATGGATATGGTTATATCATCAGCATAAATAAAAGGATTGAGGCCATGTTTAGGTAATGCATTAGCGAGAGGAATCATCATAATGTTGAAGAGCGTCGGACTTAAATGGGATCCTTGCGGCACTCCACAGAGTTATGCCAACTGTCCTATGCTATCCTAATTTGATTGGCCCATCCCCCTACCTTCCTCTTTCCTTCCTCTTTCCCTCTTCAGTTTCTCCCCTGTACCCTCCTGTCAGCCCTTTCTTCTCTCACTCACTCCCCTCTCTCTTCCCCTTCCCTTGTTCCTCTTCTGCCTCATCCCTTCCCTCTGTCTGTCTTCCCTCCTTTCCTATTTTCCCCCTCAGTATCTCTCTGTCACAAATACAGTACTGAATGAATTGTTCTCATCTAATTCTCAGCACATGATCAGTCATAAAACATTTCAAATCCTCAAAACTGTGTTCATATTTAATACTACAAGATACCAATGGTGCTTCTTTTTTTTTCTTACTCAAACTGCCGTGATGTTCATTCATCCTCAGTGTTAGGGCACTGAGTGCAAGGGCAAAATACATGATACATGTGATTGATTATTTTTTATTCATAATGAATAAAACAACTTTCTGCTCCTGGTGATTAATCACAATGTCATATGGTGATTTACAACAAAAATTAAAACACAATTATTACAACCAATCCACCCACGAAAAGCATTCTTATTTTCCATTCTGTCAAAAATTCCCATACATAGTAAAAGCAAATTCTCATACCGCCACCTCCCCAAAGGCCAGATGCCAAAGTCCAGTTTTTACCATTTTATTAAACTGCAGGTAGTTACTTTTCAGTCGAATCACATCTGGAAATCTATTCCACCACACTGGACAAAGTATAGAAAAGGTTCTTTTTCTAATCCACTGAAGATGCACATCTGACCTGATGAACATAATTTACAACTTGGTTGGTAAGCCACTATTTGGTCCTGAAGAAAAAAGGGGGATGAAGCATGAAAGGACTTAAACCAATATTAAAACTATATAAATTCCCTATCTATTAACAGTCAGTGTAATGCTTGCAACATGGGGGACATGGTCTCAAGCACCTAATACCCCCCCAGCAGATGCTCTGCCACAAGTTTTAACAATTGAATTCTTGTTATAGACTTTTTTGATAATCCCATCATCAAAATATTTCTATAACATAAGCATTCCTCCCTTCATTCATGCACACATATCCATGTAATTACAAAAAAATTCAAAAAGACAGTTGTGTGGCAATAATCGGCTGTAGCTTTAATGAGTTGTAAGTTGCAATTAAACTCAACTATTCTCATTTCCCAGGTACAAAGGCAACCAGAATTAATATTAAGCCATTAACATTTCAGCTATGCAAGCAACATCAGCTAGTCGGTATTGAACTAACCATAGCCACTTAGCCAAACAGTTTGAACATATCCCAAAGACATGGTCCACGGTACTGCCGATCCATGACATTTTTGTGGCTCATGATGGTATCATACATGAACTACCCCTTCCCCTTTTGATCACCAGTTGGCTTCCATACTTTATCACTTCTAAATTAATCATCCGATGGGGAATGGTCACTGAAACTCTGCTGCAACTGACCCTTAAACTTCCTCAATCTACCCCACCAACTTCAACATATTACCAAAAAAACATTCCATTCCCTCACTCGATGTGAACCAAAGGTTTATAGTATCATGAGAGGATAGGAGAGCCAACAGAAAACCATTCACCCACCTGGGCTCCCTCAACAATTACTTCCCTAATCCACCAAAACAATACTCCTTCCTTCTGATTGGTGCACCTCTATCCACCCCGCACCAATCAGAACAAAGTTTTAGTGAGATGAGAGTAATGGTGGATACACACATTGCAATCTCTAGAACTGCAAGGGTTAAATTCACACATTGAGTGGATAGCATTTTTTTTTTTTTAGATAATGAATGTCGGTAGAGTAAAAGGGGTTTTTGAAAGATCAGGTAACAATGTTTCCTGATCAGGTCCTGAACAGAGTGATATAAAGTTATTTCAAAGACAGAGTGACATAAAGCTATTTAAACAGCGGAGTTCCGGTTAGGGCTAATGTCAGCATTATGCAGCCAGTAAGCGCCATGTTTGAAGTCTGGCGTTGACTTTAGAAAAGTAAGTTTGTTTAATCTTTTTATTACAATTTATATATATATTGAGAGCACTGAATGTTTGCTTTACATGTCATAGGTTACTTCAATGTGAGCACTTAGTCCCCTGAAGAAGCTTAAATAAAAGTGAAATGGAGAGCCCTATTTGGTACAAGAACCATAAGCTAAGTGTTTAAAATGTTCTAAAAAGCAAGATTTTATGCTTAACTAGATCACAAGGTTTGAAGACGTTTGAGTGAACAATATATAAATATCAATTAAAATAAAAAAATTATTTAAGGAGGTTTTTTTAGACCGATGAGAAGACTGGGGTCCGGTAAAAGCTGGCGCTAAGATTTCCTTGCTTGCTGCCATGCTGGGACATTTGAGATCTTATTCCTCCTTTTCAAGATTTTTGAGTGATATATTATTTTATTTTTATTATGTATTTGGATTTTGCTCACACCTTTTTTAAATAGTAGCTCACCCGGTTAAATGTCTCCATTGAATGGAAGGCTTTTCTTTGAGAATAAGTGACTTGATGACGTAAAATTGATGAGATCAGACGTTGCAGACTTATAATCAACGCCGGAAGTGGAGAAGTCGACCGCCATTCCTGATGAGATGTACAGCAAGTGAAGGCGTGGGTTGAGACTTGGATGTTTTTTGGAAATAACTGTTTGGTGTTTTCCCCTGAGGCAGCCATTTGATTGGCGAAACAGGGCTACCCTGTCGGGATTAAGTGCAGGAATGGACTATGAGAGATACTGCACGGACGAAAGAGAACGACACTGAATTACTATCCAAAGCTAAGTAACGGCATTTGGCCATTTTTTTGCCTTCCTTTACAGTGGTTTGAAAGGGCGTTATGTTTTGTAACATGAAAGAGTAGGATGTGGAGTTTTTTTGAGACTAATGATTAAGAGGTCCCCTCTCTATTTAAGGAGTTTTCTTTGTAAGAGGTGTGTCCGGTTTTCACTGAGGTCTTTTTTCTCCACCATCTTACATGTTTATATATGGTTATTACCCTTCAAACGCTGGTAAATTGTAGAATTTTTTGATTAAAGACGGTGATTGGATTCTACATATTCCATATATTGCAGTAATTAAAAATCACCCATGTGATTATTATAGCGTTGTCCAATTTGCCAGCTTCCCTAATCTCTGTAAACATTTCTTCATCTGTCTGTTCGTTCTGTCCTGGTGGACGGTAGTACAGCCATACAAGTATACTCCTTCCTTTCACACATGAAATTTCTATCCAAAATGATTCCACGCTGCCATCTGTTTCATGTGGAATGTTTATTTTATTTGACTCAATTCCCTCTTTAAAATATAGCGCATCCCCCCCCCCCCATCCAATTTGATCCTCTCTATCATTGAGATACAATTTGTACCCTGTGTCCCATTGATTGTCCTCTTTCCACCAAATCTTTGAGATGCCTAATATATCTAGTGTTATATCTACATCATCATTTAGTGCTATATACTCCAACTCTCTCATCTTGTTTGTTAGGTTTCTAGAATTTGTATACAGGCACTTCAAATTGTGTTTTTTCCTTTGATATACAAGCTACTTAGAAGTTGAAGGGGATAATGTTCATCCTTTATCCTGCTCTCTCATTAAGCATATCTGGCTCACTTTCAGAATTGTTGAAACCTCTCTACTGGGATTCTCTAAATGTTCTGTTTCAATACTATCCTTCAGGGATACTCCACACCGAACCATGCACTCCTGGATGACTGTTGGCTTCCCCCCCCCCCCCCCCCCCCATTCTAGTTTAAAAGCTGTTCTATTTCCTTTTTAAAAGTTAGCGCCAGCAGCCTAATCCCATCCCAGTTAAGGTGGAGCCCTTCCTTTCGGAACAGTCTCCCCCTTTCCCAGAATGTCGCCCAGTTCCTAACAAATCTAAATCCCTCATCCCTGCACCATTGTTTCAACCACACATTGAGACTTCAGAAGTTTGCCTGCCTTTTGGGTCCTGCGCATGGAACGAGGAGCATCTCTGAAAATGCTACCGTGGAGAATCTGGACTTCAGCTTTCTATCTAAGAGCCTAAATTTGGCTTTCAGAACCTCTCTCCCACATTTTCCTATGTCATTGGTACCCACATGTACCAAGACAGCTGGCTTCTCCCCAGTACTACCTAAAGTCCTGTCGAGGTGAAGTGTGAGGTCCTGCACCGTCGAACCAGGCAGGCAAGTGACCAGGTGATCCTCACATCCATCAGCCATCCAGCTATCTACATGTCTCATGATTGAATCACCAACTACAAAAGCTGTCCTAACCCTTCCCTCCTGGGCAGAAGTTCTTGGAGACATTTCTTCAGTGTGAGTGGATAGTGCATCCATTGGTGGGCAGGTCCTGGCTACAGTACTTCCTACTTCACCAGGGTGATGTTCTCCTTCTAGGAGACCTCCCTTCTCCAAGGCAGCACAGGGGATGCCAGACTGGAGGTGGGACTTCTCTACAACATCCCTGTAGGTCTCCTCTATGTACCTGTATGTCTCCATCAGCTCCTCCTAGTCTGCTACTCTTACCTCAAGAGAACGGACTTGTTCTCTGAGAGCTAGGAGCTCCTTGCATCAGACACACACATATAACTGCTCACCAACTGGGAGATAATCATACACGTGACACTCAAATGTAAAAGACTGGATAGCACCCCTCTCGCTACTGGACTTCTATCTCCATCTTAGTATTTTTGAGTTTTTCAATAATTAAACTTGCTAATGTATTAAGGATATTAACCTAAGTCTTTAGCTTATATGGTATACTCTTAGGCTCATTTTCAAAGCACTTAGCCTCCCAAAGTTCCATAGAAACCTATGGAACTTAGCCTCCCAAAGTGCTTTGAAAATATGCCTCTCTGTAATTTATTTAGTGTTTTCTTCTTAGAAAATAATGAAATGTAATTAAAACTCTGTAACAGCACTCCTCCCTTGTTATCCTAATTAGAATAACTGACTATAAATGAAGGGTTGTGCTGGGGGGGGGGGAGTTGGGGAGGGTAGGTGGGATTGAAGACTAAACTAGGCCCTTTTGTGCCTTCTAGAGGTTATCTGTTAGTAGGGGCACTCAGAAAAGACAAGGCTGTAACAGAGAGACTAAATGAATTCTTTGCTTCAATCTTTACTGAGAAAGATTTGGGAGAGAGTGCCAGAAATGGTATTTAATGGTGATGAGTCAAAGGAACTGAAACAAATCTCTGTATACCTGAAAGATGTAATGGAGGCACTTTGGCAAACTAAAAAATAGCAAATCACCTATACCAGACAGTATACATCCCAGAGTACTGACAGAACTTAAAAATGAACTTTCAGAGATATTATTAGTATTGTGTAATTTATCTTTAAGCTTGGTACCATAAGATTGGAAGGTAGCTAATGCGATGCCAATTTTTAAAAGGGATCAAGAGGTTACCCAGAAAATTATAGACCAGTGAGCCTGACGTTGATGGTTGGCTTGAGCATACTGTATGTGCTATTTCTCTCCCACTGATTCTTGGTGCTGGAAGGTATACCTTCCCCTGGATTAATTAAAGTGTTAGACTTCTGGCACCAGGTTATGAATGGCCTCTTTTTCATTTGGGCAGAAAACATTTCAGCATGGTCCAGCCCAAATTGTTAAATTCATCAGTGTGTTGCTCTCTGGCCTTAACATGGGCCTTTTCCTTTCCTCAAACATTAGCAGAAGTTGACGAGAAAAGCTAGGAATCAAGTGGAATCTATTCGCATTTCTCACAGAAGCATGGAGCACTGAATCATGTGATGAGATAAAAGTGGGAGGACGACCAAGGATTCCAAAGACTGAAAAGATGTATAATAATAAAGATGTTTATTAAGGTGTAAACATGATCCTCTGAAATGCCTATAGATTCTCCAGCTGCTTACAACTGCAGCATGGTAAATCCTTGCCTGGAACAGATTTTCAACCCATTGGATTCAACAGGGATATCCTGAAAACCCTGACAGGCTGGGTGTGCCCAGAGGAGAGAGGCTAATCTGATAATCCCCCCCAAAATCCCCAGATTCTGCAGGCATCTGGCTGACAGTAAAGGACTACACTATCCAGCTTATTTTCGAAAGAGAAAAACGCCTATATTGCGACCCAAATCGGGAGATGGGCGTCTTTCTCCCGTGGGCGCCCAAATCGGTATAATCGAAAGCCGATTTTGGGCGTTTCCAACTGCAATCTGTCGCGGAAACGGGTAAAGTTGACAGGGGCGTGTCGGAGGCATGGTGAAGGCGGAACTGGGGCATGGTTATCGGCCGAGGAGAGATGGGCGTCTTTAGCTGATAATTGACAAAAAAAAAGGCGTTTTTACCGCGATTTTGGGTCACTTTTTTGGACCCTTTTTTTTCACGATCAGGTCCCAAAAAAGTACCCCAACTGACCAGATGACCACTGGAGGGAATCGGGGATCACCTCCCCAGACTCCCCCAGTGGTCACTAACCCCCTCCCACCAAAAAACCCCACTTTAAAAACTTTTTTTCCAGCCTCTATGCCAGCCTCAAATGCCGTACCCACCTCCATGACAGCAGAATGTGTTCGATCCTCTCACAGCCTTTCCCTGGGTCAGATGTGGCTCTCGGGTGCAGTACAGGGTCACATCAGCATTGCATTGTGGTGGGTGTAGGGTATTGGGCTCCGTGATTTCATTAGCTTGTGTTACAGTCTCACGATGTTGGTAGTTGGTAGGCTTTTCTCCCATGGTGCTTTTCCCCCTGCCTACTGGGTCAGAGTGTGCCCTGTTGTGTTTCCTATTGTAGTCCATGCGGTAGTGGCCATTTTTGTAAGCCAGTTTTACTTCCCTTTCCTGTGTTAGCCACGTTACAGAACTTAGTTCTTACCTTGAATGTGGCTGAAAGAGGGCATTGTACAGCATTCTGCCAGCTCTGACCTACTGCTAATCTCAGTACCAGGGAGACTCGTTGCCAGTGGGGCACAACCTCTAATCTGCAGTTAACTGTGAGTAAAGGCGGTTATTCCAATAAAGGACGTTTTCGGAGAGATTAGTCTTCAGGTGTGCCAATGTTATACAGCAGCAACAAGTCCTAGAGGCCTGCATGTATGCAGGTCCCTGGAGCACTTTTAGTGGGTACCGCAGTGCACTTCAGCCAGGTGGACCCAGGCCCATCCCCCCCTACCTGTAACACTTGTACTGGTAAATGGGAGGCCTCCAAAACCCACTGTACCCACATGTAGGTGCCCCTTCACCCCTAAGAGCTATGGTAGTGTTGTACATTTGTGGGTAGTGGGTTTTAGGGGGGGGGGGTTGGGGGCTCAGCACCCGTGGTAAGGGAGCTATACATGTGGGAGCGTTGTCTGAAGTCCACCGCACTGACCTTTAGGGTGCCCAGTTGGTGTCCTGGCCTGTCATGGGGGCGAGTGTACTACGAATCGTGGCCCCTCCCACGACCAAATGGCTCAGATTAGGAAGTTTTTACTTTCCATTATCGCTAAAAAAAACCCGCCCAGCTCAAAAACGTCCATTTTTTCGAAAATACGGTTTGGCCCGCCCCTTCACGGACCCGTTCTCGGAGATAAACGCCCATGGAGATAGGCATTTCCGTTCGATTATGCCCCTCTATATCTCTTTCTCTCTTCTGAGACATTCCTAGGCTCCTTTCAGAATCTGACTGATGGAACACACCCAGTGCAGATCCTGCTGGGTGCACTAGATAAAGATATGAACTTATTTTAAGTAAGACAAAGAGGTTTTGCATCATTTAAGATTATTGTACCTCTTTCACATGATCCCTTGCCCTACATTGAGCTATAGTTTAAAGGACATTGTGAAAAGGGTCCACTGCTTCCCAGCAAGGTGGAGCCGTCCACCAGCCTTTTTCCAGATCTCACCACAATTGCAGACAGTGGCTGGGTCAAATGATTTTTATTATCAAGCCAATAACAGCTGTCACAAACTTCAGTACATAGGTTATCCCCCAAACAAACAGGTTCCAACCACATAGGTTTCCAGTACAGCAGGTAAATAAAGCAGGCTTCCAAATAAATCAGGCTTCCAATAAAGCAGAGGAATAAAGCAGGCTTCCAAATAAGTCAGGCTTCCAAAAAAGCAGGTAAATGAAGTAGGTTTCCAAATACATCAGGCTTTTAATAAAGTAGGTAAATAAAGCAGGTTTCCAAATACATCAGGCTTTCAATAAAGCAGGTTTCTCTCACCTCCAACACTCTTCCAAACCCTCAGGAGATGGCCATTCCTGCCTTGGAACTCTCCCACTCCATAGAGGCTTCTCTCCCCTCCTGGGATTCCCTCCCCCCCCCTCTGATCTACCCCTCCTTCCATATAATCCATCCAATCATCTTCTTCCCTCTCTATGGGCCCCTCTCTATTCCAGCTGGGCCGCATGGTATATTGATTGCGTATCCAGGGGAACTGAGCTTCTTCCTTCTGCCTCCCCCTAGTGGGGGACGAAATTATAGGCTCAGCCTGACTACCCCCCTGGCTCCCTCTGCTGGATCTGGGAATTCATTCCCTTGTTTCCAGATTACTCTCTGCCTCCCTCCTTGCAATGGCTTCTGGTACTTGTATTTCAGGGTCTAAATGCTTCATCCTAGCCACCCTGGCAGTAGCCTTGTCACAACATCAGTACAGATGTCACCTTTTCTGTCTAGAAAGATAAATGACCTAGGGTCCCAATAAAGCTACCCTGTCTTTCCAGATCATCAAATGACCTTGTTTTACCATCATTGAAAACACTCTATGGACAGTACAGCTGAAAGGCACTTTCATTTAGCTTATTTCTATGTTCGTTGACTGACACTGGAAAGAATAGAAATGTTGTCATTCATCCATTTTCCCTAGGAGACCTATTATCATCCCCTACAGAACAGCTAAAAATCAAGAGCGACTCTCATCCTTCTATTAGCCTTTTATTTAGGAAATAGAATCCTATAATCCAGTTGTGTTATTAATAAAAGTCTCTGCATTGTCTCCTCTGCTTTATAACATTTTAGTCAGTCTTGGCATTGAATCTGCTCAATGGTTTCAATGGCTATCTGACTGGTAACTCAGCAGGATACATATTAAAAGGATGATCCTTCGTACTCAGATGAATGTTTGTTTGGGAGACATTTCTAAAACCATTTTTTTCCTTACATGCAAGACACATTTTTTTTACATGACTAAAAAAGAATTTTCTAAGCTCCTATGGGGTCCTTTTACAAAGGATAGTACTAAAGGATAGTACTGCCAGGCTACTGCAGCAGCCCGGCAGTAGTTCCAATCCCCAGTGCATGTCATATGCAGCGTTACAAAAAATACTTGTAGCAACGGTGTGTACCCGGCAGTAATCGGGCAGTGCCGCACGCTGCCCGGTTACTGCCAGGTTAGCACGGGAGCCCTCACCACCACCTCAATGGGTGGCAGTAAGTGCTACCCCCTGAAATGGCTGCTTGGCAAGTGCTTCACTTGCCGCATGGCCATTTCATGAAAAAACAAAAACCTGCCTTTTACCCGCTGCAGTAAAAGGGGGCCTCGACGCACATCAGGAACAAGCGCCGATGCCTGACACAACTTCATAAGAGGGGCCCTCAGTGACTAGAAATGGATAGGTCAACTAAGGGGGCTATTGCACAATTGTGCTCCTCCATTTAGATGCTCCAAGAATGCCCGATAGGAGCTCAATCTATAATGGCACACACCTGTCAACACACACAAACATACCAGCCATAAACCCAGTGTAACTTCTATATTGCATTGTATAATTTTTATTCTGCCGTTAACCAAATAGTGCAAAGTGGATTACACAATCTCAAACAGACTTCCAAACAGAAGGAACTTGTAACAAAATTACCAACTACATTCCTATATTCATAAAATTTCAACCACTTAATAAATTTAAGATTATTGATTTAGGAATAGATATATTTTAAGGGCCTCTCGAAAGGACAAATATGGCATTATTTGGCAAAGTTCAATAGGAATATTTTTCCATTTCTTAGTACCCTCAAATACAAATGAGCATTCCCAAACTGATTTCAAACTCATATTTTCATAGTGGGAAAGCCCAATGTTAATTTTTTCCAACTTCTCAAGTGATTTCTATTAACTGTAAATAAGAGAAGTCCTTCTACGGATTCTGAATTTAAACCATATAAGCTTTTGTATACTATGCAGGCAATTTTGAAATAAATATACGATTCAAATTTAAGCCAGTGTAGTCTATTTGAAAATGGAGAGGCTTCAAGACATTTTCCTAAATTAAAATTGCAGATGTATTTTGTAATAATTATAATCTTTTCCTTAAGTGTAAAGCAATAGAACAATATCATGAATTGCATAAATGTAACAGGAAGCCATGTAAGTTACATGTGTAACTGGGAAACCCACGCCTGCCCCACCAAGGTATATATCCTCCCCCCTCCCCCCCACACACACACACTTTGCATTTACACACTATGGCCAGGGGTGGCTCAAAGCAATCTGCTGCCTGAGACAGGGATGAAATGGTGCCCCGGCCCACCAGCATCGTGCTCCCCATCAACTCATTCCCACCCCCACCCCAACTGCAGTCTAGCATCTCCCACCCCCCAGCCTACCTTCTTTTTGTTGTTGTTTTCAAAAGTTGGAGGCAGCAGCGATCTCCATATGCCGCCCTGCCACTGGCACCGGCATCTCCTCTGTACTTCAGCCCGCCTCTGAGGAAACAGGAAGTTACATCAGAGAGGCAGGCCACAGTACAGAGGAGAAGCTGGTGCCGGCGGCAGGGCAGTGTATGGGGATCGCTGCTGCCACCGACTTTTGAAAAACAAAAAAAAAGAAGGTAGACTGTGGAAGGGAATTGAAGAAGAATGAGTGCCGCCTGAGGCCCTCACCTCAGTTGACCTAATGGTAGGACCACCAAGGACTATGGGCACATATATGCACTGTTACAAAATAGCACTTAGGTGCCAAATGATTTATAGTAGTAGTAGTAGTAGTAGTAGTAAGTGTACACATATGTACATAAATGCTAGTATTCTATATATTTACACATGTAAAGGGCTCATAAATGCAGGTACCCAGTTATACAAATACCCTCCAGGAATCTAACTTCCAAAATATATTGGCATTTGCGTGATAAAGTGAAAAAAGTTTACAGCTCAATATTTAGACCCCCCCCCCCCCCCCCCCCCATGGCTGCAATTTTGACTTTTAATGCTAGGCATGACATGTAAATCATCCATACAAATTCATTACTGCTATACATATAGTCAACGATACATATTGTAATAACCCGTACTTGGAGCCACTCACAGCCCTCCGAAGCAGCCGCCGCCCGCCCTCAGGCTTGTCTTGCAGCACAGTTCAGGTCAAGGTAGTAAAAAGAGCCGGTCCAGGTTTTTGCTCTTTATTTCCACCACAGGATTCCAGACTTTCAATCCATAATAAAGGTCACCAGAATAATTTTTAAAAAGAGACCAAATCTCTAAAGAAAGATTCTCAAAGTCATTGCAAACCTGGAAACAATCCTCTCAAAGTATGTTCAACTTGGAAAGTTCAACAGTTCAGAACACTCTGCTTCAGCCCTCGGGAAGTCACCACCATCTTCCGGTTTGGGCTGAGCAGAGAGGAACTCCTCCTCTCTCCCTCAGTGTTGCTGGGTAGTCGTGGAAAAATAAGCACATTTTGCTTAAAAAACAAGCGATATCAGTTCCTAAAAATAAGCCCAAATTTTTTTGTGTCTTATAAAGTATGTCCCGGGTGTGAGAAGGCAGCCCTAATACAGGAGCGGTACATGCTGTGATTAACTCCTTTCATAGCCAATGAGGAAGTGAAAGAGGACAGGAAAAGGTGGGACTGAGCGCTGAGTGACACATTTACTTACAATGTTATCACAGCAACAACTGTGGGCAATTGGCAGTATATCAAGTCAAATAAAAGAAAAAACAAGAAGCCCAAAAACAAGCTACCCGTGAGTTCAGAAAAAAAAAACGCAACGTCAAAAAATAACAAGACCAAACTCACGGGAAATAAGCTAGGTTGGCAAATTGCTTTCCCTGGAGAGAAGGGATCACATATTGTCTTTTTATCCATGGGAACTGGGTTTTGGCCTGTGGTAATTGCATTCCTATCCCCAAAGGATTTTCCCTGTGCCCCCCCTCCCCCGGAGCACGCTCCAAGTCTTTCGTCTCTCCCTTATAGGATCCCAAGGGTATTCTAGGGGATTGGGTTTCTTAGTGCCTTTCCTCCTAGCAGGGATCACTACACCCACTTCATCACAATATGTATATGTATAGTAGCGATATTCAGCTGTTATTAGCCAGAGCTTTAAAGGCACTTGTATGTTTAGCAGTGGTCCCTAATCCCCTGAGATCTGCAGGCAAATAAATTAGTTAATGAGCCATTAACAATCAATAATTGGCTGTTAACAGTCAATTATTGACGTTAATTGGCTCTAAGATGGATTTGCATGCAGATCTGGCTGTTCATACTCTATAAAGATCAGTGCTGAAATGCTCTCATGCACAACCCAAAAGGGGGCATGGCTAATGCAGGGGCATGGGTGGGTCAGGATGTTCCAACAAACTGCATGCTGTTTATTAGAATTTGGGGGCTGCTTGCCCAACTTGCACCAGGAGCGTAGCCAGACTTCGGCAGGAGGGGCGTCCAGAGCCCGAGGTGAAGGGGCACATTTTAGCCCCCCCCCCCCCGGCGTCGCTCCACGACATTGCCGACCGCCGCTACCACCAACAACAACTTTGACCCCCCCCCCACCAACGACCCTCTCGACCCCCCTCCCACCGCCAACCCTCCCCCACCACCTACCATTGCTGGCGGGGGACACTAATCCCCGCCAGCCGAGGTCCTCTTCTTCCGGTGCAAGGCTTCGTTCTGTTTCTGAGTCTGATGTCCTGTACGTGCAGGACGTCAGACTCGCAGAAACAGAACAAAGCCTTGCTGGACACTTTTTAGCGCTGCCTAGGAAAAGAGCCCCTCTATCTATCTATCTATCTAGTGGCTGAATATATGTGCATATTAAAAGAATGCTGGTCACGGGGTTTAGATATTGACCTGTAGAAATAGATGTGGAGGGCCATTTTTTCTGAAAAATCAAGTAGTGAAAATGACCAAAATCATTAGTGGGAGGGATTACCTCTTCTCTACCCCAGGAAAAATCCAGAAAATGAAGAACTGCTGTGAGCAGAGCTGGCTAATAAATTAAACAGACTTTATTAAACTAGTTACACAAATCCATTTCCAGGGTTCCCCACTATATGGCTACCTCTACTCTTCTTGGCCCTAGGAACCGATAGTGCCCCAGCATGCCATTTTCTTCTGCCCTGAGCTGCATTTGCTTTCAAGGTCTGCTGCTCTTTCTTCTACCCTGAGCTGTTCTACTTCCAAGAGCCTCTAATAGTACTCCCTTTGCTTGGGTTCAGAATTTCCAGCTCTTAAAAAAACTCTATAATCACCAGTAGCAGGATTTTCTCACTGGAGGACTATCTCCCATTCCAGCTAGAACCATCAGAGATAGTTCAACATAAGACAAATACCCTCCAAAGGCTAATCCCCTTTCTCAGTGAATTTCCAACATGCCATCAATCTGCCTGTAACCTAAACTCATGAGGAGTAGATTTTCAATTACTTCATTCTGATTCAGCTCTCTCCTTACAGTGAGTAGGCATAGTTTGACCCACAAGCTTTATACCCTTCAGTGAATTAATCCCCTCAAAGAGTGTGGAAATGCTCCCATCCACCTGTTTGTCCTCATTTGCATGCAGGCAGAGCTGTGGGACACATGCCCCCTACAGCAAAAGAAACAATTTTCAGCACATTCCTGGATAACTCTACTAAGGCAAGCTTGCATCTTGAAATATCCACTAGATGCTGATCCTGTGCTTTATTGATGTCTTGAGATAAGTGGTTTTCAACTTTTTTGAGCACTATATATACACAGATTGTATTTTGTTTTTCAAATGAATTCACTTTAGTTCTGGGAAGAGTTTTTGCCTATGATGAAGTAGAGATCCATATAATCCATACAGAAATCTACCCAGATCGTTATAGCTCTTTAAAACTTGGTTTTGGTTTTGAGCTACTTTGAGGGTTTTCCTTCCCCCTTTTTAACATTACAATTATATTAGAGTTTCATATTGCTACATTTTGTGGCTTACTTTGTTTTTTGTTGCTATTTGCGTTTGTAATTTCAAGCCCATTTTTGTTATTTAGTTGATTCTAAAAAGAATAAACTCATTTGTATTTTAAAACACTTTACCTAGATTTCTTCTCTCTCTCCTTATTTCTTGTTAAACCCACCCACGGGGGGGGGGGGGGGGGAAATCATATATAAGCCATTTGCAAGCCTGAAGCCTATTGAAGTGGTGTACATTCAGGTACAGTAGGCATTTTTCTGTTCCTGGAGGGCTCACAATTAAGTTTCAGGTTTATCCAATATTTGCTATCCTGCCCATCAAACATATGTCTAGGCGGCAACAGAAGAGATAAAGGAAAATAGTACATCATAAAAAAAGAAATAACAGCATGTGACTAGAAGGGAAAAAGGGTGGAACTGCAGTATAGACAGGATAGGAGGAAAGAGTGAAAGGGAAGGGAAGTGTGGTCAATCAAGCGCGGTCAATCATGTTCAATCTCCAAGGACTGTAGATAGAAAATCAGGAGTATGCATCTGAAAAAAGAAAAGTCTTATATTCTGATTTAAATGTTTGAAGTGAAGTTTGATGACAGAGAGACTGTGGAAATTTATTCCAATGTTCTGGTCCTTCAGCTGAAAAAATTGTTTTCCTAGTATGTTCATCTGATTGCCGCATCTCAAGAAAGATATAGTGGAATTGGAAAAGGTGCAGCAAAGGGCGACCAAAATGATAGCGGGGATGGGACGACTTCCCTATGAAGAAAGACTAAGGAGGCTAGGGCTTTTCAGCTTGGAGAAGAGACGGCTGAGGGGAGACATGATAGAGGTGTATAAAATAATGAGTGGAGTGGAACAGGTGGATGTGAAGTGTCTGTTCACGCTTTCCAAAAATACTAGGACTAGGGGGCATGCGATAAAACTACAGTGTAGTAAATTTAAAACAAATCGGGGGAAAAATTTTCTTCACCCAGCGCATAATTAAACTCTGGAATTCGTTGCCGGAGAATGTGGTGAAGGCGGTTAGCTTGGCAGAGTTTAAAAAGTGGTTAGACGGTTTCCTAAAGGACAAGTCCATAAACCGCTACTAAATGGACTTGGGAAAAATCCACAATTCCAGGAATAACATGTATAGAATGTTTGTATGTTTGGGAAGCTTGCCAGGTACCCTTGGCCTGGATTGGCCGTTGTCGTGGATGGGATGCTGGGCTCGATGGACCCTTGGTCTTTTCCCAGTGTGGCATTACTTATGTACTTATATATAACTACCCAAAAAGATGGTATCACTAGCAAATCTTGAGAGGATGATCGAAGAGATTGCGGAGTATAATATAGAGTTAATAAACGGGAGAGATATGACAGTTCACTGGATAAATGGGTCTTGTAGACTAACAGTAGGATCTTATAGATAATGCTGTGGGGTAAAGGGTGCCAATGGGCAGTTTTCAAGAGAGGGGTAATGTGATCAAACTTCTATTCTCCAGTGTAAACATCTGATATCAATAGTTTTAAGGCCCAGATATTGTGAATTGCAGTAATCTAATTTGCTTATTACAAAAGAATGTATGAGAGTATTCAATGCTGGCAGATCAATAAATGAATGAATGGAATGAATTTGTCGAAGTCTATAAAGACAATTCTTAATCATGTTTGAAATCTGGAGGCAAAAGGAAAGAGATTCGTCTAGGATTATACCTACTATTTTAATATGTTGCAATCAGGAAATGATAATAGAGGTAAGAAGAATAGGATGTGCAAGAGTGTCATTTGAAGAATTAGAAAAAATTCTTCAAATGATTTCTGATTTCTTGATGTCTCAAGTTTGAGAATTAATCTATTTTCCTGCAATCAATTGGTAATTTATGTCAGATTAGAATTGAGATTATGGTTCATTTGGGCATCTGTTGGATCAACATAATGTAATAACTGAATATCGTCTGCACACATATATGCTATAAATCCTAGGGAGTAGGCGAATGTGAGAAGTGGTGCCAGAAAGATGTTAAATAACATAGGGGAAAGGATCGATCCTTGTGGAACTCCAGAATCGTAAGTACATAAGTGTTGCCATACTAGGACAGACCGAAGGTCCATCAAGCCCAGTATCCTGTTTCTAACAGCGGCCAATCCAGGTCACAAATACCTGGCAAGATCCCAAAACAGTACAATACATTTAATTTAATGTATTTATTTATTGCATTTGTACCCCACATTTTCCCACCTATTTGCAGGCTCAATGTGGCTTACATAGCACCATGAGGCATAAACTGCCTCCGGTGATGAAACAAATACAGTGATGTGGCAGAGAATGAGATGTATGTGTTACAGACACATAATAGAATCAAGAGAAGAAGAGTTATATAATGTTCGTTGCAGGTCATGGTTTTGTTGTGTTGCTGAGTCCAGGCACTTAAGTTGGATCAGTAAGGTATGCCTTCTCGAACAGGTCGGTCTTTAGTGATTTCCGGAAGTTGAGGTGGTCGTGTGTTGTCTTTATGGCTTTTGGTAATGCATTCCATAGCTGCGTGCTTATATAGGAGAAGCTGGATCCGTGGATTGATTTATACTTGAGTCCCTTCCAGCTGGGGTGGTGAAGATTTAGGTACGATCGTGATGATCCAATTGTGTTTCTTTTTGGTAGGTCTAAAAGGTCAGACATATAACCCGGTGCTTCGCCATAGATAATCTTGTGGACCAGGGTGCAGATTTTGAAAGTAATACATTCTTTAATTGGGAGCCCGTGCAGTTTTTCTCGTAGCGGTTTGGCGCTGTCGAATTGTGATTTTCCAAATATGAGCCTGGCTGCTGTGTTTTGAGCAGTCTGTAGTTTCTTTATGAGTTGTTCTTTGCATCCCGCATAAAGTCCATTGCAATAGTCAGCATGGCTTAGTACCATTGATTGAACCAGATTTTGGAAAGTTGCCCTCGAGAAGAATGGCTTTACACATTTACGTTTCCACATTGAGTGGAACATTTTCTTGATTGTGGAGTTAACTTGGGCCTCGAGTGTAAGGATTCGGTCGATTGTGACACCCAGGATTTTCAGGCTATCTGAGATGGGGAGGGCGCAATCTGGGGTGACTAAGTTTGTGGGTATATTCGTGTTGTATTGGGATGTGAGGATAAGGCAGTGCGTTTTTTCTGTATTGAGTTTTAGTTGGAATGTGTTTGCCCATGAGTTCATGATATGGAGGCTGAGATTCATTTTGTAGGTGATTTCTGTTAGATCGTGTTTGAAAGTTAAATATTCATTGTGTAAATGTATGCTGGAACCCTTAACAACCAGTGATGGGTCAGGCAGCACAGAAATTTTAAAAATCCTGTTTGGAAATTTTGTAATTGGCACCAAAATTATCTGATTTTCTTAATTTGACTTAAAAAGAGGATGCTTTGTCCTAATATAGTTGATGATGGCATCTGAAGAGCAGTAGACCATTCACTTGTCTCTTAGATTGTAAGCTCTTTGAGAAGGGACCGTCCCTCTATGTTTAAATTGTACAGCGCTGCATAACCCTTGTAGCGCTTTAGAAATGTTAAGTAGTAGTAGTAGTAGTGAAAGGGATGTATATTGTGACATCATCTGCATAGATGAATGTGTTAAGGCCCTGAGTGGATAAAGACTTGGTTAGTGGGGTCATCATTAGGTTGAACAGGATCGGTGATAATGGTGATCCTTGAGGTACTCCGCAATCTGCCTTCCAAGGTGATGATATGTTGGAGTTTACTTTCACTTGATATGTTCTGGTGCTTAGGAAGTCCTTGATCCAACTGAGTATTGCTCCATTGATCCCGAAGTAGTCTAGGAGTCATAGTAATATGCTATGATTTACCATGTCGAATGCAATGGACATGTCAAATTGGAGAAGTATGCTTTTGCCTGCTGCTATTTCCTGTTTGAATTTGGCCAGGAGGGTGGATAGCACTGTTTCGGTGCAGTGGTGGGAGCGGAATCCTGATTGTGATTCATGTAGTATTGAGAATTTGTGTATGTAATTGGTTAATTGTTTTATGCTGCTTATCCCAGAAATAAGCAGTGGATTTTCCCAAGTCCGTTTTAATAATGGCTTATAGACTTTTCTTTTAGGAAGCTATCCAAACCTTTATTAAACCCCACTAAGCTAACTGCTTTTACCACATTCTCTGGCACTGAATTCCAGAGTTTAATTACACATTGAGTGAAAAAATATTTTCTTCGATTCGTTTTAAATTTACTACTTTGTAGCTTCATTGTGTGCCCCCTAGTCCTAGTATTTTTTGAAAGAGTAAACAAGCAATTCACATCGAGTGATAGAGATTTCTAATCTTGATATTGAAATATGTATGAATGTTGGGAAAGATAAGACTTAAACCAGTCAAGAGCTAAATTCCTATGGTGTGGTCTAAATCCTATTTGATTGGGGTAAAGTGTGTTTGTTTTAGTTAGAAAGTCTTGAAGCTGAGCGTGAATGATTGTTTCTACAGTTTTAATGAGAAAAGGAAGATTAGCAATAGGGCAATAATTTCCTTTACCAGAAACAGATTTAGAGAGATCTTTTAACTTAGGCTCAATATGTCCTTTTTCCATGCCTCGGGAACTATTCCAGAGGAAAAAGAGGACGCAATTATATGTAAAATAAATGGACTCCGCTCTTGAACAGACCGTTTGATAAAGATAGAAGGAATGGGATCATGGAGGGGCTGTAGTAGATTCCATGCCCTGTATAATATGACTTTATTGAGATGCAGATGGGCTATGAAGAGGAGAAGACATTAGTAGTTGACAGATGGGAATCCAAATTAGAATGAGTTGCTCTGGCATTAGTAGTTGTCAAAAAGATGCTGCGTAAGGTAGACATTTTGTTACTGAAATAAATTACATGATCTTGACTGGAAGGGAGCAATGCCAGATCAACAGTAAGGGAGCATGTTATGGTTAGAGATTTTAGAGTTTGATATAATACTGCTGTATTTGGTGCTTTGATTATTTTAAATGAATAGTAGTTCTTTTTTGCCGTAATGTTTTTTTGTACGATTGAGCTGTAGCCTTGTAAATAATAAGAGTAGTTTGAGAACTCTGATGTCTCCAAATACTCTCGGCTTGTCTAATTTGACGCTTATTGCTTAGAATGTTTTGTTGTAGATACTATTATGGAAGCAAGCGTTTCAAAGGAGTTGTGAAGAGGAGTTAAACAGGGATTTGAAACTGGATTCCTTGGTTTAAAGTCCACTACACTAACCACTAGGCTGCTCCTCTGCAGGGATGTCTGTGTGGCCATTCTTCTAAGAATGCTGCCAGACAGACATCCTTCTCCCTGCTTTTTCGCCATTCATATGTTGGATGTTCCAGTTTGTAAAATGACTGTTCATGCTGGATGTCCTCAGCACACGGACATCAATCTCACGTATTTTCAAACAGGAAACCCTGACGCACTTCCTCTTGGAAAATACATGTGAGATGGACCTCTGTTTTGGACGTTATGAGCTGGAAAGCTCTGTTCTGACTTGGACATCCTTTTGAAAATGCTCCTCCATTTGTGAAAGTAGAAAAGGAGATTATAGATTGCCTCCTAAGTGGCATCTGACAAAGAGTAGAATGAAGTACAGAGCTGTTATAAAAGGAGTTCGACCAGAGGAGAAATGTGTAGTCTTTCCTGCACGCTAAACTGTAAAAATGGCTTTTTTTCTCTGTTTTGCACTTATTTTATTTATTTATTTATTTATTTATTTACCTAATTTATTATTAGGATATATTTACCTTATTGTTTGAAGGAATTCACTCAAGGCAGTGTACAGCAAGAATAAGTCAAACATAAGCCACAGACAATTACAGCAGTAAAAATATTCAAACAACAATACAAAGTATGGCATAATATGCTACATTATAGTGCCAACACAATACCCAATAAAACATTTTAATAGACAGCATAGGGTATAAGCAAAGATGGAACATATAGATGCTATATATATATATGCTAAACCTAGTGGACCTACCGCCCAGAAACGCCAAAAGATCAGCCCGCAAATTCCTTAATCTGAATTTCCCCAGCTGTAAAGGAGTGAAATACAAACAGGCCTATGCTACGACCTTTGCATACAAAAGCACACAGTTCTGGAATGCGCTACCCAAAACTGTAAAAACCATGAACAATCTAACCAGCTTCCGCAAAGCTCTGAAAACACACCTCTTTAACAGAGCCTACAAAAGTCACCCTCAATGATACAATTCATTCCCCAAATCACCTGAACACACATAAAATACTTTGCACACAATTCATTCCCCTAACCACCCGAACACACCAAAACACTTCGCACACAACCTACCCAACACCCGCCCATCTACTACCTCTTTTACCTCAGCTTATGATCAACTGTATTTAAATCATGTATCGACTTTATCATAACCTTACTCTGTAGGCCACATTGAGCCTGCAAAAAGGTGGGATAATGTAGGGTACAAATGCAATAAATAAATAAATAAGATAAAATAACAGGAGTAAGAAAATAAGGTAGTAATTTAAAGAATGTTGCAAATGAGTTCGGAAAGGTGTTTGAATATTATCTTAGCTAGGGTAGGAGTGTGCTGCTGTTGCCATTCGCGCAAGCTTTCCTTAATAGGGTCCTTTCTTCAAAGCTGAGAACTGCAATCTATATCACTTTCTGCCCACCCACCTTTTGTTTTGTTCAAGGTTTTATAGCCTTATGTCTTATGACAGAAAACAAATTTAGTTATGGCCGACTTTTCTCTGAGAAATGTACGTGTATGATTGCATAAATTGGCTTGCTGGATGCTTGTTGCTATGATGAGTATTTTCGGTTGATTATCTGGAATGTTGAGTTAGTCCTTGAATACCACAAATGGGCCTTGTTTAAGGATAATTATAATAAACCAGAGCAGACATATGCAGATAAATCTCATGAATATTCAAGGAATTGATCCTAAAAATAGATCTAGTTACAGACAGCAATTTTCCATCTCTGATAGAAAAATATTGTTTATGAAATGGTTCAAAAAGCAGTGATATATAATGAATCAGACCAGGCTACACGGCCAAATAGTAACATTTAATGTATAGCACGTAAACAGTTTACATCATAGGAAATCTAGATTCACAACTTTCAACAATATATGTCAAGTTTTTTCTGTGTCAAACAAATCCAAAGGAATTATCAGAAACATTTTTCCTGAAGCAAACAGCTTACATTCCTAATGATTCTTGTCTCCACTAGAGCTGCAATTCCCCAGGTAGGAGATTCAGAGACTCATTTTCTGGTTCAAACAGTGTTTTAAGTATAAGAAGAGTTATTGCAATTATAATTGCTTGGAGTGAGGGTGTAACCTAATGATTAAAGCCGCAGGTTGAAGACTGGGGAAATCAGGGCTCAGATACTGCTTCAAATCCCATCTCTCTGTCCTGTCTTCAGTACAGACAAATGGACCTATTCACTAACAGGTCAATTCTATGAGCTCACGCTTAGAGCTAGACACAAAGGCACCGTTAATTGTGGATTTTGTGGCGTTATTCTATAAAGTAGCTCCAAACTCCAAGGTGACCATAAATGTGGGAGGAGCCTGGGTAGACCATGGATGTGGTGCCAAGTGGCACATTTATAGAATACGATCAGTTATACGCATCACCTGGCACACTAAGGCGTGGCCATTTATACCTGCCTCACACCTCAGTATTATTTATTTATTTATTTGTTACATTTGTAACCCACATTTTCCCACCTGTTTGCAGGCTCAATGTGGCTTACATAATGCCATGAGGCGATAGCCACCTACGGTGAAGAAACAAATATAGACTGAAGTTATTTACAATGAAATAGATATAAACAGACACATCAAGGGATCATAAAGAGAGAAGTTATATAACGAATATAAAGTTCAATACAAGTTTGGATGTCTTTGTGTTGTTGGATTTAGGTAATTAAGTTGGGTCAGTAGGATATGCTCTTCCGAACAGGTACTAGCGTACCAGTATGAGTTTGTGCCAGTGGTGTAGATAGGTGGGGCGCCAGGGGAGCGGCTGCTCCCCCAAATGGAGTTCTGCTGGCGGCAGCGCCTATTTGTTTCATCTTGTCGCACTGAAAATGTGTGCTAGCGCAGGCGGAAGTCCGCTCTCGCTCCCCCATGCTGTCAACCTGGCTCCGTTTCTGGTTTGTGCTAGTGTTCTATGACAGCTTAGTCAGGTCTATGTCTAGTTATAGAATTGGTGTAATCACACACTACTGTAGCACCAAAATTAAGGTGCTCATTTATAGAATTGCCTCCTTAAAAAGTTTTCTCCCCTTTTGTGTCTGTAGAAACTGCTCCGTAAATAGGGTTTTAGATTGTGAGCCTTCTAGGAACTGGGAAATACCTACTGTACCCGATTGTAACTCACCTAGAACTACCAAGGAAATGGTTCAATATTAAAAATATTCATTGACTATATTTTATTGGGAAAGGATAATTTATTAAGTTAAGAACATAAGAAAAGCCATACTGGGTCAGACCTATGGTGCATCTAGCCCAGTATCCTGCTTCCAACAGTGGCCAATCCAGGTCACAAGTGCCTGGCAAAATCCCAAATAGTAACAAAGTTTCATGCTACCAATCCCAGAGCAAGCAGTGACTGGTTGGGATAAGGTGCTCTTTCTTTTCACCAAGTCCATCTCACCTATCCATGGCATGCAGCATGATAATTTTTGTGCATTGACATGTGCCTTAGTACCTCAAGACTTCTGATACTCTTGATAGCTCTTTTGTCACTTAGGAAACCACTTAGCAAAGCAAAGTTAGAAAGAGACACAGCTATGTCTACATTATTCCACTTTGAACATGAAAAGTTTTGCATCTTGTTTATAAACCTCCTCTCTATAGCATCACTGATGTGCATATTGATCAGGTTTTACCTATTTGCTTTGGAAACGCACTGAGAGCCACTGACTGCATGACTTCTAATGCAAGGTTATGTCATGTTATGTTAAATGGTTCTTGTAGTCCACCAACTCCCTTAAAAAGGCCCAAAGTGGATTACAGTCAATAGCAGCAGAGCAGCTATAAATAATGACAACAGTTAGCTTCTGAAAAATAAAAACAACTACAACACCTCAATAAAAACTGATCTGTCTGTTCTGACTAGATTATGAGCTCCAAGAAGTAGGGAAATGTCTTTTATCATCTTTCTCTATATGGGTGCATACATCTACTATGGAATAATAATAATAATAGTCCTAGGTTTTTGGGAAAGACTCAATATTTAGAGTACCAGACCCAGCCAAGAGCATCTAGCAGACTGTGACGGGTCATGCTAGCTGTTGTTTAAATCTATATGTGATCTCTCAAGGAAGTGGAGGTTTACCTGGGTTGAATATATCACTTCCTGTTGTTGCTGTGCTGGAAAATAAAGCAAATTGTTGAGATTTTTTTTAACTAGCCTGGGAGTGCCTCAATTTGTTACATGTCAGAAGTAAATTAGCGATGGAAGGTCATACATCGATTCTAATTCTGCTACTATTGAGTTTGGCAGGGGATTATGCTATGAATTTTAAGTGTTCCAAGATCCACTGCCAGAATTATGACATTGCAACTGACCTGGAGAAACAGCAAATGAAGAAACAGGTTGCAATTCTACTGGCATGCAATGGCAGAGAAACGTATGAGTTGTATGAGACCCTAACCTTTGAGAGCAATGCAGATAAAACTGACGTGAGCAAAATCTGGGATTATTTCAAAATTTACTGTGTTAGAGAAACAAATATTACTTACAAAAGGTACATCCTGAGAAAAAAAAAAAAAAAGAATCATTTGATGCTAACAGAAGTAAAGTGTCAAGACAAATCCCTCCTTTCAGTACCCTTCTCCACCACCGCCAACTCCAGGCTCCGCCCTTTCTGCCTCGCCTCACCCCACGCATAGAACAAACTCCCCGAGCCCATACGCCAGGCCCCCTCCCTGCCCATCTTCAAATCTCTGCTTAAAGCCCACCTCTTCAAGGTCACCTTCGGCACCTAACCTCTACACCTCTATCCAAGAAATCTAGACTGCCCCAACTTGACATTTCATTCTTTAGATTGTAAGCTCCTTTGAGCAGGGACCTTTTTGTTTATTTTGTACAGCGCTGCGTAACCATAGTAGCGCTCTAGAAATGTTAAGTAGTACTAAAGTCATACAAATACAGAGATCTAGAAGACTCAATCACACAAAAAAAAATTGTTATCAGCTTCAGGGATGATATTACTTGGTAGAAGCTTCTCCAGACATAAAAGCTAACCCTGATTGACACCATTGCAATATGCCGTGCAGACGAGGTGGCCTCTAAGCATACGAAGGACATGGAAAAAGCCCAGCAGTTGTCCGAGTGTAACTTAGAGCACAGGTGACCACAAGCACTCTGGCATTTCAGGTGGTATGAAGCTGACCAAAAGGGTATATGCTGCTACTGAAATGACAATTAAGAGACAAAGAAGGAAGCTTGCCTTGCGTATGGAAAAAGTTTCAAGTTCTGCATGAAAAAAAATGATTTTGCCAGTGCATGCAGAAGCCAGCTAAATGTAATTTCACTAGCTAATGTCTTTGATGATATAACAAGCCTCTTAGCCTTAACAAGAGGTATAAACAAAAAAAAATGAAAAAAATTATACACCCACTTTGCAGGTTAGAAACAAGCTGGTGAGGATCCAGTTAGATAAAGGGGCCATGATAAATCTCTTGCCACAAGATACAGCCAGAGAAGCTCTTGGAATAGGATATGCTGTACATTCTCCTGAGGCTAATATCTTACATACTGAGCCAAATATACAAGTTAAGGAGTAGTAAATCACCTGGACCAGATGGTGTAAGCCCCAGAGCACTGAAGAAACTCAAAAATGAAATTGCTGATCTACTATTAGTGATCTGTAACCTGCTGCTAATATCGTCCGTGGTACCTGAAGATTAGAAGATGACCAATGTATATCAAAAAGAGATCCAGGGGTGATCTGGGAAATTTTGGACCAGTAAGCCTAATTTTAATGGCAGGCAAAATATAGAAACTATTACAAAGAATAACATTACTGAACACATAGACAAACATGGTTTAATAGGACAAAGTCAATATGGATTCTGCCAAGGGAAATCTTGCCCCGCCACTTTGCTTTATTTCTTTAAAAGCATGAATAAAGATACGGATAAAGGTGACCTGGTTTATGTAGTGCATCTTGATTTTCAGAAAGCTTTTGACAAGGTCCCTCATGAGAGACTTCTAAGAAAAATTTTTAAAACCATGGGATAGGAGGCAATGTTCTGTTAAAAGATAGAAAACAGAAGATAGGGTTAAATGGCCATTTCTCTCAAAGAAAGAAAGTAAATAGTGGAGTGCCCCAGGGATCTCTACTGGGATCGGTACAATTTAACATATTTATAAATGATCTGGAAATGGGAAAGATGAGTAAGGTGATTAAATTTGCAGATGAAACAAAACTATTCAAAATGGTTAAATTGTATGTGGAATGTGAAAAATTATAGGAAGATCTTAGGAAATTGGAAGACTAGGCAACGAAATGGCAGATGAAATTGAATATGGACAAGCTTGGAAAAGAGACAGATGAGGAGAGATATGATTAAGGTCTAAAAAATCCTGAGTGGTGTAGAATGAGTAGAAGTGAATTGATTTTTTACTCATTCCAAAAGCACAACGACTAGGGGACACACAAGGAATTACATGGAAATACTTTTAAAACAAATAGGCGGTAATATTTTTTCACTCAACAAATAGTTAAGCTCTGGAACTCTTTGCCAAAAGATATAGTAACAGCGGTTAGCATATCTTCGTTTAAAAAAGATTTGACCAAGTTCCTGGAGGAAAAGTCCATAGTCTGATATTGAGACAGACATGGAGAAGTTACTGCTTGCCCTGAGATTGGAAGCATGGAATGTTGCCACAATTTGGATTTCTGCCAGATACTTGTGACCTGGCTTGACCACTGTTGGAAGCAGGATACTGGGCTAGATGGACAATTTGGTCTGACCCAGTATAGCTATTCTTATGTTCTTATGTAAGTGCAAAGTGAGGCAAGTTGGGAAGAATAGTCAAAATCATAGCTAGGAGTCACCACCCAAGAAAAAAAAATCTAGGTGTCATTTTGGACAGTACATTAAAATCTTCTGCATAGTGTGTGGTGACGGCCAAAAAAGCAAAAAGAATGTTAAGAATGCCTCTATATTGCTCCATGGTACATCCTCACCTTGAGCATTGTATGCAATTCTGGTCACCATCTCAAAAAAGATAATATTGAAATTTTAAAAAGTTCAAAGAAGGACAACCAAAATGATTAATGGGATGGAACTCCTCTCATATGAGGAAAGGCTTAAGAGGTTAGGGCTCTTCAGCTTGCAGAAAAGGCAGCTGAAGGGGAATATGATCAAGGTCTACAACAGTGGCTTTCCTAGCCTCGACGGCACCCGGGGCGGATCGCCGATGCACCCCCCCCAGGTGCAGCGCGTCCCCCCCCCCCCCCCACGAAATGACACCCCCGGGTGCATGCCGCTAGGGGGGGCCGCAGCGCGCGCCTGTCTGCCTCCAGTTCACTACGCTCGCTAAATTCTCTTGTTCGCTGCAGCTCCCGCCCTCTGCCCCAGAACAGGAAGTAACCTGTTCCGGGGCAGAAGGAGGGAACTGCTGCAGCGAACGAGAGAATTTAGCGAGCGTAGCGAACTGGGAGCAGATAGGCACACGCTGCGGCACCCCCCCAGCGGCATGCACCCGGGGCGGACCGCCCCCACCGCCCCCCCTTGGTACGCCACTGGTCTACAAAATCTTTTCATGGAGGACATATGTCGATTGTTTGCTCTTTCAAAATTACAAAGACAAGGGGACACTCCATGAAGTTACATGGTAATACCTTTAAAGCAAAAAGGAGAAAATATTATTTTACTCTATGAATAGTTAAGCCCTGGAACTCATTTCTGGAGGATGTGGTAAAAAATGCATGGAAAGGTCCATAATCTGCTATTGAGACAGAAATGGGAAAAGCCACTACTTATACCTGGAGTTGGAAGCATGGACTCTTGTTACTCTTTAGGATTCCAAAATCTTGCTATTCTTTTGGGTTCTACATTGAATCTTGCTACTCTGGGTTTCTGCCAGGTATTTGTGATCTGGATTGGCCACTGTTGGAAAACAGGATACTAGGCTAGATGGACCACCGGTCTGATCCAGTAAGCCTATTCTTATGTTCTTATGGAATTTATCCTCAAAATGGCAAAAATGTTAATGTTTGATTTAGCTCTCATAGTTTCATATATATTGTCTTTTCTATTAATACTTGTTGGTTGCTTTTTCACTGACAGTTTCCCGATTCTATGACCAGTAGAACTTTGTCACATTTATTTATGTTATCTCTTTAAATAAAGAATTTTTTTAAAATCAAGCTCTACCATCATATAATTTATTCTAGTGCTTAGTTCATGAACAGAAGGAAAAGAGAAATGTTCTCTGTAATTCACACCTAATATATGAGGCCGCTATTCTCATTTGAATAAACATATGTTGTAGTTAATTAAAGCTCCACTGTAAGACTTGTTCAGATGGGAATCTGAAAATCTCTTAAAACATACAATCTTCCTATTCTAATGCTATTACATATGCCTTGCACTTCTGCCAGTCTTTTGGCCGCTTTATAGCAAATTTTTCATGAATAGTAGAACATTGTAGGTCCATTGTATACCACACCTCAATGGCTGATATTTGTTTATTACTACTGAGGGAATTATGTGCAAAAAATTCAAAATTCTACAATTTCAGCACACTTCCTCCCGTTTACCGAGCCACGCTAGCGGCTGGTGGTGCAGCATTGCCGCACAAGACTTAGGAAACAGGGGGTTTATTTGTCATTTTCTTTTGCAGAATTCTCCCATTAGAAAGGCTGGTATCCTCCTCCCCCCCCCCCCCCAGGCATACAAATCACCCAACCCACTTTTTCTAGTCTTCCATCCCATGAGACACGCACACTATCCACCTTTCTCCAGACTCACCCTTTCACCTACCCGTGACATACACACACAGTATCCACTTTTCTTCATCCCCCCCCCCCCAAGACACACACCACCACATCCACCTTCCTTCAGCCCTCCCCCTCCCATGACACACCACCCCATTCAACTACTACTACTACTTATCATTTCTATAGTGCTACTAGACGTAAGCAGCGCTGTACACTTGAACATGAAGAGACAGTCCCTGCCCGACAGAGCTTACAATCTAATTAGGACAAACAAACAGGACAAACAAGAGATGGTAAAATTATGTATAATCATACCTGATAATTTTCTTTCCATTAATCATAGCTGATCAATCCATAGACTGGTGGGTTGTGTCCATCTACCAGCAGGTGGAGATAGAGAGCAAACTTTTGCCTCCCTATATGTGGTCATGTGCTGCCGGAAACTCCTCAGTATGTCGATATCAAAGCTCCATCCGCAGGACTCAGCACTTAGAGAATTACACCCACGAAGGGACACTCTGCCCAGCTCACCACCGCCGAAACGGGGGGGGGAATTAACCCAGCTCATCCCCACACAAGTGGGGGAGGGGAATCCGTCCAGCTCATCCCCGCGGAGCGGGGGAGGGACACCACACCCGCCGATGCGGGGGGGATCTGGCTTATCCTGCAACCGCAACCGCGGGAGGAGCTGACTGACCCTAACACCGCCGAAGCGGGAGGGGTACAAAGCTGCCCTACAGCCGCACGAAGCGGGAGGGAGTGCCGGCAGAATTTTAAGTCTCAATCCAGCCCCGTAAAACGGAGGGGAGAGGAATGCAGCAGCTCACTGTAACACAAACTCGTCTTAACTCTTGAAGAATCCAAGTGAAAAAACTTGAACACGAAGTCTTTCTGAAGTAACTGAAGACTAAACTTGAACCTGAAATGCAACCAGAATAAAAACAGTACAGATATCTGGGAGGGGCTATGGATTGATCAGCTATGATTAATGGAAAGAAAATTATCAGGTATGATTATACATAATTTTACCTTCCATATCATCAAGCTGATCAATCCATAGACTGGTGGGATGTACCGAAGCAGTACTCACCCAGGGCGGGACATTGAAATCCCTGACCTCAACACTGAAGCTCCAAACCGGGCCTCCGCCCGTGCAGCCACAGTCAAACGGTAATGCTTGGAGAATGTATGAGCCGAAGCCCAAGTTGCCGCCTTGCATATCTCTTCAAAGGAGACGGATCCGGCCTCTGCCATCGAGGCCGCCTGAGCTCTCGTGGAGTGAGCCTTCAGCTGGATAGGCGGCACCTTCCCCGCGGCCACATAAGCCGCTGCAATGGCTTCCTTGACCCATCTTGCCACTGTAGGCTTAGCAGCCTGCAGACCCTTACGAGGACCTGCAAACAGGACAAACAGATGATCCGATTTCCGGAAATCATTGGTCACTTCCAAGTATCTGATGATGACTCATCTCACATCCAGATATTTAAGAGCAGAGTACTCCTCTGGGTAGTCCTCCCTACGAAAGGAAGGGAGACAGAGCTGCTGATTCACATGGAAGCGAGAAACAATCTTGGGCAGGAAGGAAGGCACTGTGCGAATAGTCACTCCTGCCTCAGTGAACTGCAGAAAAGGCTCTCGACATGAGAGCGCCTGGAGCTCGGAAACTCTTCTGGCTGAAGTGATAGCCACCAAAAAGACTGCTTTCAACGTCAGGTCTTTCAGAGATGCCCTCGACAAGGGTTCAAAAGGCGGCTTCTGCAATGCTCTTAGTACCAGGTTGAGATTCCACGCAGGCACCACTGAGTGCAGAGGAGGGCGCAGGTGATTAACTCCCTTGAGAAAGCGCACCACATCTGGCTGCGAAGCCAGGGAAGCACCCTTCAGGCGGCCCCTGAAGCAAGCCAGAGCCGCTACCTGGACTTTAAGGGGACTGAGCGACAGGCCTTTCTCCAGACCTTCTTGCAGGAACGCCAACACTGAAGAAATTGGAGCAGTGAAGGGAGAAAGTGAGCCTGCTTCACACCACGCTGCAAAGATACGCCAAACCCTGGCGTAAGCAGTAGAAGTAGAGCGCTTCCTCGCTCTCAGCATAGTGGCGATGACCTTGTCTGAGAAGCCCTTCTTCCTCAGACGCTGCCGCTCAATAGCCAGGCCGTAAGACCAAAGGGGGAGGGATCCTCCATCACCACGGGACCCTGATGTAACAGGCCCTGCTCCACTGGCAGCCGCAGAGGATCGTCGACTGAGAGCCTGATCAAGTCCGCATACCAGGGACGCCTGGGCCAATCCGGACTCACCAGGATTACCCTGCCGGGATGCTTTGCCACCCGGTCTAGCACCCTGCCCAACATGGGCCAGGGCGGGAACACATAGAGAAGCTCTTGTGTCGGCCACTGTTGGAGAAGAGCATCTACTCCCAGGGATCGAGGGTCCCGTCCTCTGCTGAAAAAGCGCGGCACTTGGCAATTGGCCGATGATGCCATCAGATCTAGGCTCGGCTGGCCCCAGCGCTTCGTGATGTCCAAGAACGCCTGAGCAGATAGCTGCCACTCTCCGGGCTCCAAGGTATGGCGACTGAGAAAGTCCGCCTTGACATTCATGACTCCGGCAATGTGGGCCGCTGAAAGCTGCTCCAGGTTAGCTTCCGCCCACTGGCAAAAATTCATAGCCTCCTTGGCTAGAGGGGCGCTCTTGGTACCTCCCTGGCGGTTGACATAGGCCACAGCCGTGGCATTGTCCGACAGGACCCGTACAGGCTTCAACACCAGTACCGGGATGAACTCCAAAAGCGCCAACCGAATGGCTCTGAGTTCCAGGAGGTTGATAGACCACTTTGCCTCTGCAGGAGACCAGAGCCCCTGCGCTGTCCTTCCCAAGCAGTGGACTCCCCAGCCCGACAACGAGGCGTCCGTCGTGACGACAATCCACTCTGGGGTCACCAGAGGCATTCCCGCAGACAACTTGTCTGTCTGCATCCACCAGCTCAGCGCCTTGCGCACTGCTGGGTCCAAGGGAAGGCGCACAGCATAATCCTCCGACAACGGAGTCCAGCGCTGCAGCAAAGAGTGTTGAAGTGGTCTCATATGAGCCCTGGCCCAGGGCACAACTTCCATCGTGGCCGTCATAGAGCCCAACAGCTGCACATAGTCCCAAGCCCGAAGGGGAGAGGCTACTAGGAACTGGTCCACCTGAGCCTGAAGTTTGACAATCCGATTGTCTGGCAGGAACACTCTGCCCACTTGGGTGTCGAATCGAACTCCCAGGTACTCCAGGGACTGAGTCGGGCGCAGCTGGCTCTTCTCCCAGTTGATGATCCATCCCAGGGAGCTCAAAAGAGCAACTACCCGGTCCACAGCTTTGCCGCACTCTGCATAAGAGGGGGCTCGGATCAACCAGTCGTCCAGATAAGGATGGACTTGTACCCCTTCCTTTCGTAGGAAGGCCGCGATGACCACCATTACTTTGGAAAAGGTCCGCGGAGCAGTAGCCAACCCGAAAGGGAGGGCTCTGAACTGGAAGTGTCGTCCCAGGACTGCAAAACGCAGAAAGCGTTGATGAGGAGGCCAGATGGGAATATGCAGGTACGCTTCCTTGATGTCCAAGGATGCCAGGAACTCTCCTGCCTTCACTGCCGCTATAACAGAGCGGAGAGTCTCCATGCGAAAGTGCCGCACTTTCAAGGCCCGATTGACCCCTTTGAGGTCGAGGATAGGCCGGACAGAACCTCCTTTCTTTGGTACCACAAAGTAAATGGAGTAACGTCCCTTGCCAAGCTGACTTTCTGGCACCGGAACGACCGTGCCCAGGCGGATCAGATTGTCCAAGGTCTGCTGCACTGCCACAGCTTTGACCGGAGACTTGCAGGGAGAGAGTACAAACCCGTCTTTTAAGGGTCGGCAGAGCTCTAGTTTGTAGCCGTCTCTGATGACTTCCAGCACCCACGCGTCTGAAGTTATTGTGGTCCACTCGCCCAGAAACGAGGACAGCCGTCCTCCAATCTGCACTGGGGCGTGGACCAAGACCCCGTCATTGGGTACGAGACCCTGGGGGAGGACCGGAGGGAGCACCTCCGGGACGGCGGTCTCTGCGAAAGGAATGCTGCTGGGGGAGAAATTCCTCTTGAAGGAAGAGGGGGCAGAGGAACCCGACTTGCCCGGGCGGTACCGACGGGCTTCCTGCAACCGTCCTCTGGAGGTACCGGGACGAGTACTAGCCCGAGCCCTGACCTCTGGTAATTTCTTGCCCTTAGACGTGCCGAGATCGGTCACGATTTTGTCCAGCTCGACCCCAAAGAGCAGCTTGCCTTTAAAAGGCAACCTAGCCAGGCGGGATTTAGAGGCGTGGTCAGCAGACCAATGTTTCAGCCAAAGCCACCGCCGCGCAGAGATTGTCTGAGCCATGCCTTTCGCTGAGGCCCTCAAGACATCATACAGCAAGTCTGCCAAATAGGCTAAGCCCGTTCCAGGGCCGGCCAATCAGCCCTCAAGGAATGATCTGAGGGGGAAGCCCGCTGCACCATAGTCAGGCACGCCCTGGCCACATAGGAGCCGCAAACTGAGGCCTGCAAACTTAAAGCAGCCGCCTCAAAGGACGACCTTAAGGCCGCCTCCAATCTTCTGTCTTGGGCGTCCTTTAGGGCCGTGCCACCTTCCACCGGCAACGCCGTTTTCTTAGTCACCGCAGTGATTAAAGAATCCACGGTAGGCCACAGATAGGCCTCACGTTCACTCACAGCCAAAGGATAGAGGCGGGACATAGCCCTAGCCACTTTAAGGCTCGCTTCTGGGACATCCCATTGAGCCGAAATTAGGGTGTGCATGGCATCATGCACGTGGAAGGTTCTAGGCGGGCGCTTCGTCCCCAGCATAATGGCAGAGCCAACAGGGGCTGAGGGAGAGACGTCCTCCAGAGAGGAAATCTTCAAAGTGTCCATGGCCTGTAACAACAGGTTGGGCAAATCCTCTGGGCTAAAAAGCCGCGCTGCAGAGGGGTCATCCGCTCCATCCGAGCGGGGATCCGTCTCCTCCAAGGACTCCGCAAAGGACCGTTGGGAGATCTCAGACACGCTGCCCTCATCTACATCGGAGGAGACAAATTCCTCCAAGGCCTGGGAATCAACCCGAGGGCGTTTACCTCTGGGAACCTCAACCTCTTTACCAGACGAGGTAGCAGGGGCAGCGTTTTGCATGAGGAAAGCCTGATGCAGCAGCAAAACAAACTCGGGGGAGAAACCCCCCAGACTGTGCACTTCCGCAGCCTGGGCAACAGCCCTAGACGCACCCTCAACCGGCGCTCGCAAGAGCGGGGGAGAGACATGCTGCGCATCCAAAATGGCGTCCGGCGCGACACTCCGCGAAGGAGCCGCGCAGGAAGAACGGCGCTTAACTTTAGCCGCTTTTGTGCCGTCGCCCAAATTAAGGGCGTTCATGGCATTAATGTCTCCAACCTCAAGGGCGGCCCAAGAAGAAGCCGTCCGAGCCACGTGGCCGGCCAAGATGGCGGAGGCGAGGAGCGGGGGATGGGCGTTTATGGCGGGAAAAACCGCCACGCCGGAGGAAGGACCGGGACATTCATCGGTCACGAAACTGTCACCCAACAAGGGCGAATCAGGCTGTAAGACCCCCGCATCCCCTCTAGAAGCGCTCAAGCGATCCGGGGAGCGACCCTTTGCGCCCTCGCCCTCCGACGCCATGTGCCACGAGGAGAAGAATCTGGGAACCCCCTGCCCGCTATAAAAAGGTAAAAATTACCTGCTGTCCGCTCCGAGCTGTAACGAACTGGTGTCCCAGTGAGTAGCTGCAATGAACGTTTAAATAAACGTCGAAATAAACGCCTTTAAGGACGTTTAAAATTTTTTTTTTTTTTTTTTTTTAACGGAGCCAGCGGGAGGGGGGAGAAAAGGAGGGACCTGGCACCACCAGGTTTGCACTTGCTCAAAAGAGCCCTCAACCCCAGGCACTCAACAAAACCTAAAAATTAGGCTTGGAGGCCTAGCCAGAGCTGCTGCTGTGTGTGACCACCACCTGCTGAGATAGAGAACATACTGAGGAGTTTCCGGCAGCACATGACCACATATAGGGAGGCAAAAGTTTGCTCTCTATCTCCACCTGCTGGTAGATGGACACAACCCACCAGTCTATGGATTGATCAGCTTGATGATATGGAAAAGGGAATATTAAAGTGAGGATGATAAAATAAGGGTTCTGAACAAGTGAACAAGGGTTAGGAGTTAAAAGCAGCATCAAAAAGGTGGGCTTTTAGCTTAGATTTGAAGACGGTCAGAGATGGAGCTTGACGTACCGGCTCAGGAAGTCTATTCCAGGCATATGGTATAGCAAGATAAAAGGAACGGAGTCTAGAGTTAGCAGTGGAGAAGAAGGGTGCAGATAAGAGAGATTTACCCAGTGAACAGAGTTCCCGGGGAGGAATGTAGGGAGAGATGAGAGTAGAGAGGTACTGAGGAGCTGCAGAGTGAAAGCACTTATAGATCAACAAGAGGAGTTTGAACTGTATACGGAAACGGATAGGAAGCCAGTGAAGTAAGTGACTTGAGGAGAGGGCTAATATGAGCATAACGACACTGGCGGAATATTAGTCGTGCAGCAGAATTTTGAACAGATTGAAGAGGAGAGAGATGACTAAGTGGGGGACCTGTGAGAAGCAAGTTACAATAGTCTAAGTGAGAGGTGATAAGAGCGTGGATGAGGGTTTTGGTAGTGTGCTCAGAAAGGAAAGGGCGAATTTTGCTGATATTATAGAGAAAGAAATGACAGGTTCAGCACTCCCATGGCATATCCCATGGCCCAATCACTTTCAGCTCAAGCCCACCCAGCAGTACGCCCTTGGTGTAGCTGGCAGGAATCCCCAAGCCCTGCCAGCTGAAGACATTTGAAACCTGCCAAAACTCTCCAGCCAACCTTGACAGTCAGCAGCAGCTTTGCTGAACTGCTGACATTGGTACCTTCTGCATGCACAGTTCTCACTCATGCTTGGTTCATGCATTAGAACTGATCATGTGCAAGGTGCAGTGGCTGGGACAGCTGCTGCTGCAAAGGACCCAGCTCTGTGTATACTTGAACATCCCCCATATTGAGCAAACTCCTTAACCGTGTTCCCAAAGGGCATAATGTCCATTGGGTTTGGCACCCCCAATCATTTTGAATAGTTGGCTCCTATATGCTGTTGCTGACTTCTACGGTTACCTTGAGCATTGCATTCAGTTCTGGTCACTGTACCTCAAAAAAGATATAGCGTAATTAGGAAAGTTTCAAAGACCGATTGAAAGTACTTCTCTTTGGATCATGTGTGCTATAATATGGAGATAGTGTTAATCTAGTGCTATTAAGATGTGTGTGTGTGCTTTATATCAAAGCACTTTTTACATTTTGTGTCTATAGGAGACTTGTTTCCTACACAGGTCCCATTGGTGTGTGTACTGATTAATTTTTGCCTTGGCCATAGTGGTGGTGTAGCGCCCCCTAGGTTTCTGCGTTGCCTTGTCCCAAAGTAGTAGCAAAGCTACTGGTGTCAAAATGGTTGGTGGCAAAAGTGCTCCCCTGGGTCAAGACACACATCCACCCAAAACTTCTTCAGAAGTTCATAAAAAAAACTGCGTTAAAAAATAATTGGAGAATGTGTGATAACTCCTGAGAAACTCGCACTCAGACTTTTTCAGTAAACAAATCTTTATTACACATCAAATACAAAAACTTTCATAAATTACGCTGAATTCTTTAAAAGATATTGGTAAATTCACTCAATAAAACTTTAACATAATGTGAAGTAGTTTCGCATAATAAAAATGACTAACAAGACATTTATCCTTATATCAAACACTCTCTTTTAGAGTCAATTACTTCTTTAATACAGTGCTCCCAATAATCATAGCACTAACATAAACATTTAATAAACTCTCGTTTAAACTACTCAATTTTCTACTTGCAGCTCTTCCTCACTGTGGAATCTTTATCAGGTAAGTATATTCAATTTTGTTTAAGCTTCACTTTTGCTTAAATTTTATCAAAGGATATATTCCTTTGTGCTAAAATTTGTCTCTGTTCTTCCCCATCTCAGGTCCGGAACCCTCCAGGAACCTCTCCAGGTAAGTAATGTTCTCTTTAGTGTACTCTTGGAATGTTTATAGCATAACACTAAAGCGCTTTTAAAATTACCCTAATGTCCCAAAAATAATGACCAAAAAAAAAACATGTGTTCACACACACACACAAAAATTATACTTGCAACGCTTGATCTCCTTCAGACACTATCTGGCGTTGGCTTTCCTCTCACACTCACTCTGGAACCGCTTCACCTTGGCACCGACACTGGAACTGAGGCACTGCTGTGGCACTGGTACTGCAACACTGGTACTATGATACTGGAGCTGTAATGCTGGCACTGGTATCTGACTCTCCAATCAAGAAGAAATTTGCCTCCCATATATATGCACTCTAATATTCTATCAGGAAACTATCTTTAATTAGCTCCTGCACTACAACAAAGGTTTCCCTCTGTATTAGTCTCAGGGTCTGAGCCTTTAAGCTCTGATCCTCCCAAAACCACCTCTTCTCCTGAGTGTCAAACTTAGAAAATGTGGTATGAGTCCTCTCTGACCCCTCTTTGAGATTAGAGGCCTTACTACCTTTTCAGATTAGGATTAAAATTAGCCTTAAATGCCCGTCCTGATTTATTCAGGTTTCCCAATCTCAATAACTTTACTCCTAGTAATCAAAGCTCTAACCTGGCCTTACCCAAAGTTCTCCAGGCCCTGTTATTTAATTTCTCTGGAGAGCACATACAGACAGCACCCTCCCCTTACCAATGCATCTTCCTAACCAACTTTTCTCTTTCACCCTAGCTGTAGCCATAACAACAGGAATTCTATGACATCATCTGCCCCTTTCGGACCAATCAAAAGTCTCAAAACAAAAGTCACAGTTTTTACTGTGAACATATGTCTCTCATCTATCCACCCCCATCCTGTTAGACTGTCACTGAAATCAAAGTTGCCAGATGGGCGGTTTTCTGCGACCCGCTGCGGGAAATTTTTGCCCGCTGCTGGTTGCGGTTTTTTGGGTGGTTTTTGATTTTGTTGGGCGGGTTGTTTTTTCTTCTCCGGCTGCGGGTTTTCTCGCCCCGCGGGGGGGGCGTGGTTAACGACATGTCAACAACGTGTTAACGACGTTGGTGATGTTGTGGGCGGAGTTGGTGACTTCGGGGGCGTGGTTGGTGACGGTGGGGTGGAGCTGATGATGGCGGGAGCGGGGTTGATGACGGCAGGGCGGGGGGTGCGGTTTTGGGCGAGTTTTCAACTGGTTTGGGGTCAGAAAATTTATTTAAACCTGGCAACCCTGACTGAAATGCTTTGATGTCTCACTTATATATACTGTCATCTACCAACATTTGCTTATTTCCAATTTGACGAAGAAGGGCAACCGTCGAAAGCTAATCAAGAAATGTATTAAGTTATGTCCAATAAAAAAGGTATCATCTTAATTTCTTTTCCATGTTTTATTTTGTTTTATTTCTATTGATTATCTTTACATGTGGACTAACATGGCCACCACACCTCTCTGCTGTGAACATAGAATTCTGAATCTTTAAGTGTCAGCTGCATTTTGAAAACAGAAATCCCATAGACTTCAATGGGGCAGGAACATTTTTCCAATATTTTGGCAACCGTATATAGTACACATTCCCCGTTCACTGCACAAGTGTAGCACATCTCTTTAGGCATCCCCACAATTTTAAATTTTAAAAATCCGCCATTCCCCGTAAATGCCGCGTTTTCCTCAATAAAAACAATTAAATTACTAAAATTTTCCCAAAACTACTTAACAAGTTCCCTAAAATTCCCCTCTATCATGTATAACCATTAGAATTTTAAAACGCGCGACCAGAGATGTGCAGCCCCTTAAAACTGTATTCGTCCACAAATCAGCCCCAAATTAACTTTCCTTTGGCTGAGACCCCCATAGTTCACCTAAATAAGACCACCGGATACCCCTAACAACAAAAATAATTTTTAAATAATTTTTCCCTGGGGTCCTGGCCAACATGTGCTAAAAATTACTATTTAAAACTAAAACAATCCAAACCCAAAGGGCTTCTTACCCGAGTCCCCTTACATACTGACCACCACCCTCCACCTTCCAAAATGGGCTAAAAACGCCGTCGGAGCACCATTAAAAAACGTCCGAAAAAACATGAATTCCCAGGAACTAAAATTGGGCAGGTCAAAAATCGAGGCCCAGGCTTCATTTTCGGGCCTACCCGGAGCTCCGTTGCCATTCTGAGCATGTAAAAAATTGCTCTACTCAGCAGGCTAGGCCTGAAACCAGCCATTTTCCTGCCTTAAGCTACTTGCCTTCCCCTCATATGTGGTCAGCCAGCCCTGAAGGCTGGTCGGAACTTTTACCAGCTCCTGTCCTGGACCTCCCTGAAGTCACCAGCCACCAGAGATCAGCCCAGAAACGGCCCAAAATGGGTCAGGAATGTCTTGGACCCTAAAAATGGGCCCCAACAAACTTATAAAAAAAACTAAAATGGACAAAAACGACACAAAGTGGGTCAGCACCTCCAGGGCAGCCCTGGATTAATCCCAGACTCAGGAAATAGGTCAGAGGAGTCCCGGACCACCTCCAAAACCCCTCCAGGTACCAATTTAATTATTTTAACTCTGTTTACAGTGGGTTTTCCTCAAGCTCTCTTCTAACTCATTCCTGAACCTGGCATCCTGTACCCTGCCAGTTGGGTTAACTATGGTGACCATTATTATCATCACCAGTGGTACCCTGACTACTACTACTACTACTATAAATCACTTTTATAGTGCTACCAGTCGTATGCAGCGCTGACTCAAAATAAAGTTTATATTTATTGACAAATCTCAGAAGAACACAAGGATAAGATCTATGGCTCATTCATATCATACTGTTTCTTCTATGGGAGGACTAGACCTTTTACTAAGAAAACAACAGTTTAAAATTTTTTTAAAGTCTGGGGTGCATCAGTATAATCTGTGTCAAGCATGGATGCAGGTCTTATAGTTTCCAGGGGAGCAGTGAACTATTTGCTGCCCTGAAATGTTCATAAGGATGTGCATAGGGAGGGAGAGTTGATGGGATTGAGTGTACATTGACTATATAATAACTCACCAGCAGAATGGAAGTTGCCCAGTACTTGAAACCTACAAAATACCCAAACTAAACAAGGAAAACAAATACCTAAAAATGCACTCTAGTCATCTGCAGTTATCACTCCCTTCTCCCTCCTCCTGCTCCCCGGTGTGTGGACCTCTCATTAATGCTGAAAAATGCCCTTCCCTCCTGGGATTACCCTTTGAAACCTGAAAATAACAATATATGGAGACTTCCCAAAACCCAGTGGCAGCTGATTGAATCCATGCCCCCGATGACATACCTCTGCCCTACCACGTTCATGTGTGGCTCATGATAATCTCGGGAGAACCATATCACTGAATCTGTAGTCTAGTGGCGTGTGCAGGCCAAGTGAATGGGAAACACACACAGACTACTAATTCCTCTTCTAACAGTGAAGCAGAGCGACTGCTCACGTGCAATGCTCTGGGCCCTGCCACTGCTTCAGTTTGGGCAGCTTTATCTCCCTTTATATCACTTAAACCCCAGTTGAAAATGGGCAATAACAATTATGATAATTGCAAGCACAAGCTGTTAGAAGGAATCATGTTTATAAATGAGAAATATTAGCACTGCTATAAAAACACAGCTGCCTTTCCCTGCATAAAGGGGTTTATGATGTGTCTAGAGGTGCCAGGATGTAAGCTAGTGGCTCCATTTGCATCGGTAAGGACAGCATTAGTGCGGCAGAGCGCTGTTAAATGCAGACCAATGATGTAGCCAATGTGTATTCTTTTACTAATAAATGTAGATGTAGCTTTCTTTCTCTGAGTGGGTTTCACCAGTCCACCAGGTTTACATATATACATTTTAATTCAATTATTTTAAACCTCTTGGTCACGAGACTGCCACAGAAGGTCCCAGCAATCATTTTGACAGTGGAGCCGGCGTGGACGGGAGCGAGTGGGGATCACTTCTGCCCCCAACTAGCTATTAGATCACCAAGATATGGTAGGCCCAAGGGGAGGGGAGCCTATGTGTTTGTAATCCCCCTCCCCCCCCATAATATTGGGGATTACTAAACTGTTGAGAAACCCCTCCCTAGAGTCACTGGGAGGGAAGGAAGTGGGTTGGAAAGGGAGAGTGAGAAGCCCAGCCCTAAGGGAAGTGTTTATGGGAAAGTGCTGAGGGAAATGTTTCTGGTTATTGAATGACAGTAGGAGTGGGGTTTGGAGTTTATAAAAAGTTATTGTTATGCAAAGCAAAAGGTCTTTGGTTGTCTCTACCCCCAACAGGATCTATGCAGAGAGGGGGGTGTCCTGGATGGGCTCCATAAACTAAGGCCGAACTAAGTGGAGGTTTCTGCCAGTACATGCATGAACTGTGTGACATGGAGGAGTGCTTCAGGTAGGAAACAGTGGAACCCAGCAGGGAAGGAGCCTGTTCAGAGCCAAAGGCAACGGTCCTGAGAGGTACACCTTTGGGACAAAGTGGACAGACAGGGAGGTCTGATCCATAGTGGACATATTTATTTATTTAGATTTTCCTCACACCTTTTTCAGTAGTAGCTCAAGGTGAGTTACATTCAGGTATGGTGGATATTTCTCTGTCCCAGGAGGGCTAAGATCACAAGGAGCAGCAGTGGGATTTGAACCGGCCACCTCTGGATTGCAAGACTGGTGCTCTAACCACTGGGCCACTCCTAGCTTGCTGCACCCATGCTGCAGGTACATCCTTAGATTGTGCACCCTGAAAGGATGGGTAATGGACTGGAGTTGTAAATATGTATATACCTTAGGATTTACAAATGGTATAAAATGCTGCAGCAAGGCTTGTCGTGGGCATTTCATGGATGGAGCATATTACACTGATTTTGAAGCGCCTCCATTGGTTGCCAGTGCAATACAGAGTGAAATTTAAAGTGCTGTGTTTTTTGCATCAGGCTTTATAGCAGTTTGCTCCAAAATATTTGAAGAAGGTGTTTTCTGTGTACCATCCAGGAAAAACATAGCAACAGTCTATGATGGCTGATAAAGACCTGTGTGGTCCATCCAGTCTTCCCAACATGATTACATATGGTATGTGATACTTTATATGTATATCTGTCTTGATCTGTTCTTTGCCATTTTCAGAGCACAGTCCGCAGAAGTCTGCCCAGCACTGTTCTTGTACTAAAATTTCTGAAGTTAACGTTGAAGCCCCTTAACAGTTACACTCCAACTCATCCATATCTATTCAGTCACAATCAAGTCACAGACCGTAGAAGTCTGCCACACACTGGTTTTGCTTCCCAATTACCAGTGTTGCCACCCAATCTCTGTTAAGATTCCGTGGATCCATTCCTTCTAAACAGGATTTCTTTGTGCTTATCCCACGCATTTTTGAATTCTGTTACCATTTTCATCTCCACCACCTCCCGTGGGAGGGCATTCCAAGCACCTCCCTCCCTCTCTGTGAAAATATACTTCCTGACATTATTTCTGAGCCTGCCCCCCATCAACCTCAATCCATGTCCTCTAGTTCTACTGCCTTCTCGTCTCTGGAGGAGGTTGTTTGTGGATTAATACCTTTCAAATATTTGAACGTCTGTATCATGTCACCAGTGTTTCTCTTTTCCTCCAGAGTATACATGTTCAGGTCAGCAAGTCTATCCTCGTATAGTTTGCAATGCAAATCCCGTACCATTTTTGTAGCTCTCCATTGCACCACCTCACGTATTTTTACATCCTTGACAAGACACGTCCTCCAAAACTGAACACAATACTCCAAGTGGGGCCTCACCAACGACTTGTACAGGAGCATCAACACCTCCTGTCTTCTGCTGGTTATAACCCTCTCTATGCAGCCTAGCATCCTTCTGTCCATGTCTGCTGCCTTGTCACATTGTTTCTTCACCTTGAGATCCTCAAGACACCATCACCCCAAGTTCCCGCTCCTGAGTCAAGATTACTAATCTCTCTTCTCCTATCCGGTAACTCTCTTTTGGGTTTCTGCACCCAAATGCATCACTCTGCACTTCTTTGCATTAAATTTTAATTGCTAATCCCTCAACCATTCTTATAATTCTTGGAGATCCTTTCTCATTGTTTCTACTCTCTCTATGGTATCCACTCTATCGGTTGTCTTCGTGTCATCCGCAAAAAGGCAAACCTTTCCTTCTAACCCTTCAGCAATATCGCTCACAAATATATTAAACAAAATTGGCCCCAGAACCAAACCCTGAGGCACTCCACTGCTCATCTTCCTTTCCTCCAAGCGGATTCCGTTTACCACCACCCTCTGCCGCCTGTCGGTCAACCAGTTTCCTATCCAGTTCACCTCTTTGGGTCCTAAGTTCAGCCCTCTCAGCTTATTCCCTCATATCAAAGCCTTTGATATGAGGGGCCGTATCAAAGGCTTTGCTGAAATCCAAGTAGATTGCATCTAGCGCACGTCCTTCATCCAGTTCTTTGGTCACCCAGTCAAAGAAGTCAATAAGATCAGAGTCTGCAATGCAGCTCTCTTTGGATCCACTTATACATGTGCATTATTGTGAAACAAAGGCAGCTGCTTTTTCGATAGCAGGAATTCAAATGTGGAATGCACTAGTGGGACAGTTGCGTCTATATTAAGACTAATTATTTGTGGAGGCCTTTTTCTGAGGTAGTGGACTGGTTTGATAGTGCTTTCCTTTCTCTGTATTTTTATGATATGACTAGTAAAAGAGGCCCATTTCGAATGAAATGGGCACTAGCAAGGTTCCACGCCCCCCTCCCTACCTCCCTGTCTGTCATCCGAGTTCCAGCCCCCCTCCCCTCCGAGTTCCTTGGCCTCCTCCGTCCCTCCCTCCCTCTGTCCCTCTCTGTCGTCCGAGTTCCAGCCCCCCTCCCTCTGTCTCCTCCGAGTTCCAGGCCCCCCTCCCCTTCAAGTTGCAGGACACCCCCCTCCCTCCCTCCACTCCCCTCCGAGTTCTACGTCCCCCCTCTCCTCCGAGTTCAATGCCCCCGCACCTCCCTCCCTCCTTCGAAGTGCAAGCAGGACCTGTGCTCCGGCAGCCCCTCACCTTCCTGCATGCCGGCTGTAATCTAAAAATTGTTACCTCGGGGTCCGGCGTCAGCATTGAAGGCGAGCGGCGCTATAGGCTGCCTTCCCATCTGTCTGAGCTCTGTCTCTGGTTCCACCCTCATTTCCTGTTTCCAGAAGAACGGGACCAGAGGCAGAGCTCAGACATTATACAAAGTCAAATCACTATTCAACCGAATACAAATAATGTTTTTGAGGCCAAATCGAATATGAATATTCAGTTCAGCTCTACCTCTAACCACCACATATTCACATATTTATAATTTGGTTTTATCCTAAGCACTGCACTCATGAACCAATAAAAGGAGTAGTTATTAGTGCGTTAAGGAATAATGCATGATATGACAAAATAATGTGTTATTTGATTTTAATATACACATTTTACTGCAGCATGAGCTAAATAATAATTAGATGCAAAGCATGAGCTGGTGTTATTTTTCCCTCCAGGGCAGCATCAGAATGCTCCCAACAGCCAGACATAATTCCTGTGCCCACCCACTAATCCTCTCTAGCAAAGATCCCTCCTGATCAGAGCCCCCAAAATACAATGCCCCCAAAACATAAAAAGCAATGCATCTAGAATCCTGGAGATGAATCCTGCATAGATGGTGTCACTGAGAGCATTAAACTTTATGACATCATAATCTTCAATGTTTATGAGATTCAATTTGTCGTATTCCTCTCTCATTGCCAAGCCCTCCAAATATTTTGCAGAACCATAACCTCATCTCTTATAGCTAGTTTTTATTTTTTTTAAACTTAAGCTGTGCAACACCATTGAAATATAATACAATCTATGTTCAAATACATTACAGCTTCCTGGACCATGGGTTCATTTGCCAAAGGCTGCTGAGCAGAGATTGTATCCACCTGTTAAAGTGCCTTCCATAATAGACCGGTAACCTTTCTGAGCAGAGTTTTCAACTAGAACTGTTGGGGATGGGTGAACTAAGCCCCCAGGTATGGAAAAGCCCTCAGGTATAGAAATGGCTAAGAAGGGCAACATCAGAAAAGCTGTGTTTATTAATGCCCATAGTTTGGTAAATAATGTTCCAGATCTGGAAGCGGACTTAGATTTTGAGTGGGAACAAAGATGTGGTTTATGGAGAACCATAGCTGTTTGAAAAGGGGAGAGGGGGTAAAGATGACAGAATATCATGTATTCTTCCATATGTAGCCAATATAGAGGAAGAAAGGAAAATTATTCAAAAGCATTGGAGAATGCTGGGGGTTCACAAGATTTTTCGGAATGCCCCCAGGTTCACATACAAGAAGGGATGGAATTTGGGAGAAAAACTAAAAAAAACAATGGGACCAACCAAACGTGAAGAGAGGTCATTATAAATGTACAGGATACAGGTATTGCCCTTTAGCTATTGAAGGGGACTGGATTAAGGTGCCGAATCAGAACACAGAGAAGAAGTTCCAGCTAAAGTTTAACACGAATTGTGAGTCTGAATTTGTCATATATGCGATTCTTTGCTCATATGGGTTGTTGTACATAGGGCAAACCATAAAGAAAATCAAACATAGAATCACTCAGCATTTAAGTAACATCAGACTGGGTAAAAGAGAAACCCCGTTAGTGGATCATTGGATGAGATCTGGACATAAAGTGGAAGAATTAAAATTTGTAGTTTTGGTTCAAATGGATACCACTGGAGGGGGGGGGGGGCAATATACTGCAAAGTATGTTAAAAGTAGAACAATGTCTGATCTTGCAATGGAAGACGGTTGCCCCCACAGGATTAAATAAAGCGATAGAGTGGGCGGGTCTATAAATAAGAGGTAAATCCAACCACAGGGTTTTGAAATCGAAGTCTGAATAACGCATGCGTGGCGTCTGAAAGGATTTCTGCGCCATGTTGGGCAAGCCGGTTTGAGACCCGACCTGACAAAGCTGAGGAAGCAGAGCTAGAATTGATTTGTGATAAGGTATTTAAAGTTGTAATAAGTTTTACATAATAGATTTGAATAGATAGGGGTGTAGGAGAAGTAGAGAATTCCTTACTGTATTTTTCTTGGTTATAGTCATCGCCCCTGACGACGCCTAGAGCGAAACACAATTGTGTTGGGCCTGATTACAACAGAGATGAAAGTCACAATAACACAGTGTAATGGGAAACACGAACGGAGATATTGAGAAAATAGGAGCTGCATGATACGAGCACATAATGCACTGAAGATTTAGTAAAAGTGAAACGGCAGTGGGCAGCCCTCTGGAGGGAGTTGAAAGAACCAGAAGGAAAATATCCAAGGAATGAGGCAACTGGAAATATGCAAGAGACACAAAACTACCCAAGATAAGAAACTATTCTGGACGAGGGGAATTGTTTTATAGAACTTTAAAATAGACAAAAAAAAGCAATTACAACAGAGATTGTCTTAGGGCAATATATTGATTACAAAAATAAAGAGTTTGCATTATTCATGTAAAGGTGGACTGGTTTGTTTTCAACTAGATGAAACCATATAGTAACATTTACACTGTGTAATGGATATGATTAAAGTATGAGTGTAGTGTGGTGTATGAATGTGATGTGAGAGGAGCAGTGAGGACATGGGAGTTTTATAGAAATTGTGAATTCATGATTATGAAAGAAAAAATTGAATAAAGATTTGTTAAAAAGTAGAAAAAAAGTAAAGTATAAGTTACTGGGGAAAGTCAATAAATATACATGAGATAGATTTGCATACCAAGGAGGCAGTGCATGCAAATTTATCTTATGCAAATTCATTGTGGATATGCTGAAAAACTGAGTGGCCAGGTATTACCCAAGGACTGGGTTGAGAAACACTGTTGTAGTGAGTGATTATCTGGCGTGATGTGGAGATGGTCCATTCAAAAATGAAGATCCTAGACTTCAGGACAATGAACTTTGTTAACATGTGGAATACTTCAAGAAGTCGTTAGATGTTCCCATCTAGCTGAGGGACATAGAAAAGCATTGAGAAAAAAAACTGAAACGAGCAATCATAAGGCTAACTCTTGTTTCCCTTTAGGGAACCAGACTACCAATTACACACAAGAACCTTAGCTAATGAAACACAAGGACGATTTAGATTGTGTGTGTGTGTGTGTGTGTGTGTGGAGGGGGGGGGGGTCAAAATATCAGCTTTGTCTTTGGTTCACAGCATGCATCTTGGAAGATCATGATTAGGCAGAGTTAGTGCTGCAAATTAAAATATGCCACTCTAGAAAGCCTTGTGCATGCCAATCAACATGTACATTGTTCATTTATGTATTCATTCATTAAATTTATACTGTTGCTCCAGTTGATTGAGCTGTCTGTAAGATCCTCTGAACAAGAAGCTGTGTCTCTCTCAACAGTGAACTTCTGCCAAACACTATCAGTAGAGTGACTATCTGGTTCTAGGTCATAACAAACAACCAGAGGTAAAAACAAGTTCTGGTTTTACAACTGTTTCAGAGGTTTTCATACTGTGAAACTCCAAAAATGGTTCTACTTTTCAACAGGAATTGTAAACTCATATGTTTCTCATCCCAGGAACGAGAGGGAAACTCTGTGTATTAGTACTCTTGCTTATTGCTTTCTTCATGATGTTCACCTGAAACATTTTTTAAAACGAGATGCTGAAGCAGGGCCGTGCCAACACAGTAAGTGGGGTAAGCAACTCAGGGGGGCACCGACCTCTGGAGGGCACCTACCATTTCCTGAGGTCAGCTCACTTGCAAAATGTTTTACCTGAAGCTGTGATTCTCCTCTCTCCCCTGCCCTCCCCTCCCCTCTTCGACCGCAGTGCTCACTGAGGCAGGCAAGCTCTGCTGAAGTTGTTTGAAAGAATACAACCAGTGCTATTTATGCCTTTGGTGTGGAACGAACTCCTCATTCAGGGTGAGCTTGAACAACATTCAAATTAAAGAGAACAGCCAGGTTTGGAGAGAGGAGTGCAAGTGAGACTGGGGAGAAATAAAAACTAAATAGTGTAATTGTTAAAATCTGTAAGTGGTTCAAAGTTTTTGGGTTTTTTTCTCTGAGCTTGTACACCGAGAGGAGGGTATGACTGCAATGATGTTTGCATAATTATCAGGTAACCGGATATATACAGCTAAAAGCTATTTCATTGGCTGATGGTTCCAACAGTAGTTTCAGAGGAAGTTTAGCTGAAGTAGTGTAGAAGAGCTGGTAAGTGAAAATCTGATTGTTTTTGTTTTGGTGTTTGTTTTTATATAAAAGATTCTCCTTGGATAGGAAGAGTCTGTGATATGTGAAAATATATTTTGCTTTAATGAAATTGCTAAACTTTAGAGTCAGAGACTTATCAATGATCAGAAAAAGAAAGTCACCAGACAACAAAGGTAGAGAAAAATCATTTTATTTTCATTTTAGTGTTTGGAATATGTCCACTTTGAGAATTTACATCTGCTATCTTATTTTGCAATGTATAGCAATTTGTTTCTAAGAATATTGCTGACAATTCCTGTCAGTGTGGCAAGTGGTGAGCGATCATTTTCATGGTTAAAAATCATAAAAAACTAGTAAAAATGCCCGTTTCAAAAGGGAAGGAAACGGGCACTAGCAAGGCCATCCCCCACCCTCCCTCCCTTGCTGTTCCAGACTCTGCCGATCCTCCGTTTTCACCCCCCCTTTCTGCAACCCAGTCGACCCCCCCTTCTCGGCGAAAACCGTCCCCCGCAGCCGTCCAGTACCTGTGCTGACGGAAGACCCCAACCCCCATCAGCAGAAGTCCTGTGCTGGCCTTCAAGGCGTTGCTTCTTCAATGATTTTGTGTCCAAGTTGCTCTGCGTGCATCTGACATCAGACGCACGCAGAGGAACTTGAACCAAAGATCACTGAAGAAGCAACGGCGCAAAGGCCAGCACAGGACTTTGGCTGACGGGGGTTGGGATCCCCTTCAGCACAGGTACTGGACGGCGGCGGGGGACGGTTTTTGCCGAGAAGGGGGGGGGGGTCGACTGGGTCGCGGAAGGGGGCTGTAACACAGGGGGAGGAGTAGGGAAACACACTCCGCGTGTTTCCCTACTCCTCCCCTTGCTTTGGTATCAGCTGTCACTGACATCACTGACGTCAGTGCGTGCCTGCCTAGCAGACCACCTCCGAGGGAGGCACGGTCCCAGGCACATCCTGTTGGAGGTGAGAATTATTATATAGGATTATTTGCGATCAAGTATTTCGCAAGAAAGGCTTGTAAGCCTTGCCATGATTGCTATTGAGAATGATATATGTGCCCAGTTAGATATCAAAGATTTAATTACTAATTTCGTGAACATGAAAGCATGAAAAGCTAAGTGGTTGTAAACCCTCTATTTGTTCAGCAATCCCACAAAGATGCACTCCATCTTTCAGCTCCTATTTCCTTTGCATCTTGTGCCACATGGGGGGGGGGGGGGGGGGTCGCCAACTGATAGTCTGCAGGAGGGCACCAGAGACCCTAGGCATGGCCCTGTGCTGAAGAGCTAGAGTGCTCCAAAGAGTTCAATGTGACAAGAAAAAAATGGCTATTTTTTGCTTAAAAAGATGGATAAAAATTGAGCACTGCCTGATTGCATCTTCCTTGTTAGTAGAATTTCAATTATTAGAAACTGAAAATAATATCTATATAGACCATGCTTTGACGATGGGTTCCAAAATTTTTGTGCAAATAAACAGTATAACTGTGCAGTGGATCCCAGCATAACTGTATCACTGATTAGTTGAAAGATTACAGCAGTAATCACAGTCTCTTGATTTTAAAATGAATGCAAAAACCATTCCAAATCAGAAAATGTTATATCATGAGGACAGCATCAGGCAAAATGAAGGCTACTGGGGTAATCCTTAAAACCCCTTCAACAAATGTTCTTCAAGACAAGATAACAATTTGATGCCACAACCGGTAATCCAGCCTTGGAAAGCAGTCTTGATGATTGCGTGATTTGGTTCTCCTGATGAAGGATATAACGAGATGCGGTCTCGCATTGAGAACCAGTATGTCTTGAAGAACATTTGTTGAAGGGGTTTTAAGGATTACCCCAGTAGCCTTCATTTTGCCTGATGCTGTCCTCATGATAACGAACAACTACATAAGTGGTGAAAGGATTGTAAAGACTTGCCACTTGCTAGTTCATAGCATCTTGTGATATCTTTGAAGTATTTGGAACATTGTTACTTTAAGGACATTGACAATTGAGTGTTTTGAAACACAGCCTTAGAGTTTCGCTCAGGACTCTACAACAGTCTAATTGATTATTGGAGTTTGTATCTTCAATGTACCATGATTTAATGTAGAAGTAAGATCTATGGAAATGATATGATTGAAAATGTGAATATAAGAGGAATGAATGATCTTGAGCATTTGTTGGACAGTAGAAAGGAGTTCTGGGGTAATGCCAAGAGGGTAAAATAAATGGGCACATGTGTGTATTATAAATAAATTTTTAAAACGTTATTGGATATTGGAGTATTGTAATAATTTGTATCCTGTTAATCTTCGTACTCCGGTAATAAATCTTATTTCCCCTGTGGTAATATAATTAAATTTTAACTGCCAGACCCTTAACCATTCTTCTAAGGTTCAGAGATCCCTTCTCATCATTTCTACTCCCTCCAGGGTATCCACTCCATTGGCTATTTTCGTGTCATCCGCAAAAAGGCACACCTTTCCTTCCAACCCTTCAGCAAATATATTAAACCAATAGGCCCCAGCACCGACCCCTGAGGAACTCCACTGCTCACCTTCCTTTCCTCCAAGCAGATTCCATTTACCACCACCCTCTGCCACCTGTTGGTCAACCAGTTTCTTATCCAGTTTTTTTTTTTTTTTTACTTGGAAAGCTTATATTTAAATGTAAGAAACAGGTGCCAATGTGTGCTTTCACTTTTGCGTTGTCTCTGAATGGCACACATTCGTCTCTCACTACCGGGGCATGCATGGGCTTCCCTTTGCTTCCAAATTATATAAAAATCAGCAGATTTTAAAGAAAGAATCATGAGAAATTTTCTCTTCAAGCACCCTAATGCCGCCTCTTCCAGGCTGACGTTATTTTTTCAGCAGTAAAGCAACTTTTTTTTGCACTGTTCTCTATGCATTGGGAGGGAATAAGAAATGACCTCATTAAGGGAATGGGACTTGACATACCACCTTTCTGTGTTTTTTTTTTTTCAACTACATTCAAAGTGGTTTACGCAGTATATACAGGCACTTATTTGTTCCTGTGGCAATGGAGGGTTAAGTGACTTGCCCAGAGTCACAAGGATCTGCAGTGGGAATTGAACCCAGTTCCCTAGGATCAAAGTCCACTGCACTAACCACTAGGCTACTAACATCCATTTGACTATATTAGCATGTTATTTGTAATAATTTTGGGGGTGCACATTGTCTCCCACATTAGAGCCTCTGAGCATTCTGCTCTCACTGTGGGTGCTGGTCCGGCGCTAATCACCTCTAGGCTCCTACATTTAGTTCTGAGCATTGGCCCACAAGAGCATGCTCCTGCAGCTCCTCCCCCTCCCCGTGAGCATATTAGGCTGCTTACACAGCCATGCTCGTGTCTGAGAATGGAAGAAGGGGAAACACACTATTGTGCATTTGTTTAATTCAGCTTTAAAATCGTACGTGATTTAGGCTGGTACAGTTGTGTAATGTTTGGAGCAAAGAAAAGGAATCTCTAAGCTCCTTCTGGGATTTCCTTATTTGTCATACATTGTGTAACCTCCAGTGTGCATAGCCCTAGGGAGCTCAGACTTTTTTTATTTTTTTGGGGGGGGGGTATTTTGCTCACACCTTTTTCAGTAGTAGCTCAAGGTGAGTTAAATTCAGGTACAAGGGGTATTTGATGCCATTCTATAGCGAGATCATGCAGATAGATATGTAAAGGGTAGTTGGGGGATCATTAAAAAAATACTATGTTGGAGGGGTTGTGGTCAGAGGGGTACTATGGGGCACCTCTGGTGGTCTTGTGTTAAGGTGCGTGCTTTTTGGAAAGCCATTCAATATCGACTCCAGTGTTGGTTTTCCAAACCCATTAAGTGGTCCCCTGAATATTTTTTAGTAAACCTCCAGGTCTCATTATGCCTCAGTCATTGCTGGTTCGTCATGCCATGTCGGCTGCTAGAGTCACACTAGCTGCTTCTTGGAAGTCCCCTCAGGTTCCTTCTTTGATTAAGTGGTTAAATAAGTTGTGGTATATTTGTGAAATGGAACGGCTGAGAGCTATTAGGGGAAAAACTTTATCTCAGTGGAAGGTGGTTTGGGAACCTTTTACTTCACATTGTTCTTTTTGATTACAGTCTGCTGAAGTTTAAGGGATAATTTGATGGGTTTTTGTGGTGGTGTTTTTTTTTTTTTGTTTGTTTTGCTTTGGGTGGGTTGAGTTTTTGTTTTCTTAAAATTGTTATAAATTATGGAAGTTTCTTGGTTGTGTAATAATATATGCTTTTGGGACTTGTTCCCTCTTGGGAATTTTGTTGCTGTTTGCTATCAAATTTGTATTTTGCTGCATTTGTTACATTCTTGGTTTTTTATAATTTTATTTTTGTTATATTTGTACCCCACGCTTCCCCACTCATGGCAGGCTCAATGTGGCTTACATGGGGCAATGGAGGGTTAAGTGACATGCCCAGAGTCACAAGGAGCTGCCTGTGCCTGAAGTGGGAATTGAACTCAGTTCCTCAGGACCAGAGTCCACCACCCTAACCACTAGGCCACTCCTCCACTCTCTAATTGTTTAATAAAGACTTCTTTAAATTTCAAAAAATTACTGAGGCTGACATATTAAAGTGGAATGCAATATACATGAAATTGGTAGAATATAAGCAACATACCACAGTTATTGTGCAATTAAAACTCAACCACTACTTTCCTATTTCCATTTATTATGTGATATGTAGCAGTTTGCAATACAAGAGCACCCTCCCCCCCCCCCCCCCCCCACAAGGCACCACAAGGAATCTCAACCAATATTATAACATTTTAAATGCAAATAAAGTCAAATGTACATAATTTAATTAACAATACAATGAATAACATAATACAGTAATTACAATTAACCTAAAACAATATAACCATATTGTTCTATACAATAATGAAATGCAAAAATACTGTTTAAGTGTTCTTACTACATTCAGGTGAGGTTTCCTACTTACCAAGCAGAAAGGTTGTATTGCAAATGGAGTTACAGAGGAAAAGAATTGAGCTAATTTTGGAAGCTTTTCAAAATGGGACCCATACTGAAGAACAAAATCTCACCACAGTTACTAAAATACATTTGCAGAAATATGCTGTTTCTTTTCTCTCTATGGGCGTCAACGACAGACAATTAGCAAAACTATACAAAGAAACAAAAACAGAGAATGATGACAGATAAAGACTATACAACCTATTCAGTCTGCCCATCCATACCATCTATTAATCTCAACTATCTCTTGCTCTCCCCAGTAGTATCTATTCAAGGTGTGTATGTTGTATATGCAACCCCTATCAGACCCACCCCCCCCTTCCAACCCCTGCCTCCCACCCGTGCCTTAAAATCACCTCTGCTCTACTCTTTGCCCGGGCATCGGCAGTGGCACTCATAAGCTGCCTGCGGCCTGCACCAGGACTTTCTCTCTGAAGCATTCCACCCCTTCTAATGCAAGTTCCTGCTTTGTGAAGGACAAAACAGTTCAAAGAAAAAATCCCGGTGCAGGCCACAGGCAGCCTATGAGTGCCACTGCTGCTGCATGCACAAATTTGGGCATGTACCCAATTTGTGTGTGGAATTTAAACAATAAGCTAATTAGTAGCAATAATTGGGTACCATCAATTACTGACACTAATTGGCACCAACTTGAATTTACACATGCATCTTTGTAGTTGGTATTCTATAAAGATGCATGCAAAACTTTTATGTGCAGGTCCAAAAAGGGGGTGTGGCCTTGGAAGGAGTATGGACAGGTCAGGGCGTTCCTAGAACTTTGATTCTAAATAGATTTTTAAACTAAAGCCACAATATATTTTTGAAAAAGAGAGGTGTTTAATGATTTTCTAAATTGTAAAATCTTGTGTTGTCTTTAAATTCTATGGAAGGGAGTTCCAGATCTTTGCTGCTTGATATCCTAAAGTCTTTGACCAATAGGTTTTATATCAAACCCCTTTTGGGCTGGGAAAACTTACTAACAAGGCTGGCTGTACAACAGAAAATGCCTGGGACCTACCTAGTCCTGACTTTGGGGCCCTTTTACTAAGCTGCAATAAAAGGGGTCCTGCGTTACCAGTGACAGTCATTTTTGCCATGTGCTAGGGCCCCTTTTACTGCAGCAGGTAAAAATAGCCAAAAATGAAATGGCCGTGCGGTAAGTTTTCATTTGCCATGTGGCCATTTTAGGGGGAGCCCTTACCACCACCCATTAAGGGCTATCATGCTAAACCTGGTGGTAACCCCCTGTGGAAATATTTTTTTTCCAATATCCCCCACTAGCGCCAGAAATGGTGTGCACTGGGGGGTGGAACTACCACTGGCAACCCTTTAAAGGCCCCTTTATGCATTATCTTCAAGGAAGATTCAGCCAGTAGCCCCTCCAGAAGAATGTGGGAAGGAGGAGTACTTAATATTGTCTGTATTGTCTCTGCATTGTGATCTAAAATAAGTATTCCAGCAAACATTCGAGTGCAAAAAATAGCAGATACAATGTCCATAGGTACGGCAAGCAGTTTTCAAAGGATAGTTGCCTATCAGCCTTATTTTTGAAAGTGTTGGGCGCCCATATTTCGACCCAAATCGGGAGATGGGCGCCCATCTCGCAAAGGCACCCAAATCGTTTTAATCGAAAGCCGATTTTGGGCGCCTCCAACTGCAATCTGTCGCGGAAACAGGCAAAGTTGACTGGGCTTGTCGGAGGTGTGGTGAAGGCGGGACTGGGGCGTGTTTATCGGCCGAGGAGAGATGGGCGCCTTCGGCCGATAATCGAAAAAAGAAAGGCGTTTTTAGTGCGAATTTGGGTTATTTTTTGGACCTTTTTTTTTTGTTTGTTTTTTTGTTACATTTGTACCCCGCGCTTTCCCACTCATGGCAGGCTCAATGCGGCTTACATATTGTGTACAGGTACTTATTTGTACCTGGGGTAATGGAGGGATAAGTGAGTTGCCCAGAGTCACAAGGAGCTGCCTGTCCCAAAAAAGGCGACCCTCAGGGGGAGGAATGCTGGCTTCGGCCTAACCCCTGCTAAGCCTTTCCTCAGCTGAGAGGTGCCCAGCTCTACCACCGGCTGCCTTTCAGGTGCTGTGGAGGACTTGCAGCTCATCTGCATATCCTTACAGCCTTCTCCGGGGTGACACCCAGGTCCACTCCGATCCACTCAGGGCCTCCGCTCTAGGTGCCCAGCGCTCCCACCAGGTGCTGTGGAGGACTTGCAGCCCTTCTGCATTTCCTCACAGCTGTATCTGGGGTGACTCCAGTTCCACCCCAATCTTCCCAGGGCCTTCGCTCCAAGTGCACAGAGTTTCCAGGTGCTTTTTGGCTAGGATCAGGCGACCCTCAGGGGAAGGAATGCTGGCTTCGGCCTAACCCATGGTAAGCCTTTCCTCAGCTGAGAGGTGCCCAGCTCTACCACCGGCTGCCTTTCAGGTGCTGTGGAGGACTTGCAGCTCATCTGCATATCCTTACAGCCTTCTCCGGGGTGACACCCAGGTCCACTCCGATCCACTCAGGGCCTCCGCTCTAGGTGCCGCGCGCCTAACGGCACGCGGGGCATTTTTCTCTTTACATCTAATCTTGCTAAAGTACCTCAGTCATTTATGGCCTCTATTCATATTCTCTTCCTAGCCCTGTCCCTTCCTAATTTTTTCCCTCACCCCCTACCTCTCTCCGCTACAGGAACTCACTGCCCATCCATCGACTTCATCACCTCACCTTCTCTCCTACCCTCTTCCTCCCTCTTGGCTTTTAATCTCCGCCTCTTTCTTCCGTCCATTTTGCCTTCCCCATTCCACCTAAATACCTCTCGCCTTCGACGCCTTCATGGCCACACCTCTCCTACTCTCCTCCGCTCTCTTTTACTCCTTCTCTTACTCTCAGCCGGTGACATCAATCCCAATCCTGGCCCCCCTCACCAACTATTATCCCAACTCTACAGATCTCACCGCGACCTCTCTAACCTCATCTCTATTTCTCTACTCCCCTCCTCTTCTCTGCCCTTCTCTTGCGCCCTATGGAATGCCCACTCTATCTGTAACAAACTCGCCTATATCCATGACCTCTTTATCTCGCGTCACCTCCATCTGCTCGCCATAACAGAAACCTGGCTCTGCCCTGATGACTCTGCTTCAGTCGCAGCCCTGTGCCATGGCGGTTATCTATTTTCACATACTCCTCGCCCTGCTGGCCGTGGGGGCGGTGTTGGACTACTTCTCTCTCCTTCCTCCAGATTTCAACCCCTTCTTCCACCTCAGTCTCACTGTTTTTCCTCCTTTGAAGTCCACTCTATCCGCCTTTTCTCTCTTCTGCCTCTTCGAATAGCGGTCATTTATCGTCCCCCTGATAAGTCCCTTTCATCCTTTCTCAGTGACTTTGATGCCTGGCTTGCCTTCTTCCATGATCCTTCCTCCCCCTCTCTCATCCTTGGTGACTTTAATATTCCTGCTAATGATCCTACCAACTCTTATATTTCCAAGTTACTCGCTTTAACGTCCTCCTTTAATCTCCAACTATGCTCCACCTCCCCCACTCATCAAAATGGTCACTGTCTTGATCTCATCTTCTCCTCCAACTGTTCACCCTCTAGTTTCCTTGCCTTTGATCTTCCCTCCTCTGATCACCATCTTATAACTTTCACACTTAAATCTCCTCCCTCCCAGTCCCGTCCTATCTTATCTAATTTATCTAGGAATCTTCACGATATTGACCCTTCATCTCTATCCTCCCATGTTTCAAACCTCCTCTCTACTGTGGCACCATCCACATCTGACAACGAGGCTGTTTTTTCTTACAACAATACTCTATCCTCTGCCTTAGACACTCTTGCACCTTTGATGACCCGCCCTGTAAGGCGTACAAAACCCCAACCTTGGCTGACTTCTAATATCCGCTACCTACGTTCCTGTACCCGCTCTGCCGAACGCCTCTGGAGGAAATCTCAGGCCCTTGCTGATTTCTTACACTTTAAATTCATGCTGACCTCCTTCCAATCTGCTCTTTTACGTGCCAAACAGGATTATTATATCCAACTGACCAACTCTCTTGGCTCTAATCCTCGACTTCTCTTCACCACATTGAACTCTCTCCTCAAGGTGCCCCCTCCCCCAACTCCCCCTTCATTATCTCCTCAGACCCTTGCTGAATTCTTTCACAACAAGGTTCAAAAGATAAACCTTGCTTTCTCTACCTCACCACCTCTCCCTCCACTAGTCCGTCCCCCTCTCTCTCCTTCCCCTCATTCCCTTTCCTCCTTTCCTGAAGTTACTATTGAGGAAACTACACTTCTCCTTTCTTCCTCAAAATGTACCACCTGTTCCTCTGATCCCATTCCCACCCACCTTCTTAATGCCATCTCTCCTGATCTTATTCCTTTTATCTGTCACATTCTCAACCTCTCACTTTCCACTGCGACTGTCCCTGCTGCCTTTAAACATGCTGTGGTCACACCTCTCCTTAAGAAGCCTTCACTCGACCGTACTTGTCCCTCTAATTACCGACCCATCTCCCTCCTTCCTTTTCTCTCCAAATTACTTGAGCGTGCTGTTCACCGCCGCTGCCTTGATTTTCTCTCCTCACATGCTATTCTTGACCCACTACAATCTGGTTTTTGCCCTCTCCACTCAACCGAAACTACGCTTACTAAAGTCTCCAATGACCTATTACTGGCTAAATCCAGAGGTCAATACTCCATCCTCATTCTTCTTGATCTTTCCGCTGCTTTTGACACTGTCGATCACAGCATACTTCTCGATACCCTGTCCTCACTTGGATTCCAGGGCTCTGTCCTTTCCTGGTTCTCTTCCTACCTCTCCCTCCGCACCTTTAGTGTTCACTCTGGTGGATCCTCTTCTACTTCTATCCCTCTGCCTGTCGGCGTACCTCAGAGTTCTGTTCTTGGTCCCCTCCTCTTTTCTATCTACACTTCTTCCCTTGGTTCATTAATCTCATCCCATGGCTTTTCCTACCATCTCTATGCTGATGACTCCCAAATCTACCTTTCTACCCCTGATATCTCACCTTGCATCCAAACCAAAGTTTCAGCGTGCTTGTCTGACATTGCTGTCTGGATGTCTCAACGCCACCTGAAATTAAATATGACCAAAACCGAGCTTCTCATTTTCCCCCCCAAACCCACCTCCACGCTCCCCCCTTTTTCTATTTCTGTTGATGGCTCTCTCATTCTCCCTGTCTCCTCAGCTCGAAATCTTGGGGTCATCTTTGACTCTTCTCTCTCCTTCTCTGCTCATATTCAGCAGATTGCCAAGACCTGTCATTTCTTTCTTTACAACATCCGTAAAATCCGCCCCTTTCTTTCCGAGCACTGTACCAAAACCCTCATCCACACCCTTGTCACCTCTCGTTTAGACTACTGCAATCTGCTTCTTGCTGGCCTCCCACTTAGTCACCTCTCCCCTCTCCAGTCGGTTCAAAACTCTGCTGCCCGTCTCATCTTCCGCCAGGGTCGCTTTACTCATACTACCCCTCTCCTCAAGACCCTTCACTGGCTCCCTATCCATTTTCGCATCCTGTTCAAACTTCTTCTACTAACCTATAAATGTACTCACTCTGCTGCTCCCCAGTATCTCTCCACACTCGTCCTTCCCTATACCCCTTCCCGTGCACTCCGCTCCATGGATAAATCCTTCTTATCTGTTCCCTTCTCCACTACTGCCAACTCCAGACTTCGCGCCTTCTGTCTCGCTGCACCCTACGCCTGGAATAAACTTCCTGAGCCCCTAAGTCTTGCCCCATCCTTGGCCATCTTTAAATCTAGACTGAAAGCCCACCTCTTTAACATTGCTTTTGACTCGTAACCACTTGTAACCACTCACCTCCACCTACCCTCCTCTCTTCCTTCCCGTTCACATTAATTGATTTGATTTGCTTACTTTATTTATTTTTTGTCTATTAGATTGTAAGCTCTTTGAGCAGGGACTGTCTTTCTTCTATGTTTGTGCAGCGCTGCGTATGCCTTGTAGCACTATAGAAATGCTAAATAGTAGTAGTAGTAGTAGTATATGACCAGATGACCACTGGAGGGAATCGGGGATGACCACCCTGACTCCCCCAGTGGTCACTAACCCCCTCCCACCAAAAAAAAAAGAACTGTAAAAACTTTTTTTCCCAGCCTGTATGTCAGCCTCAAATGTCATACCCAGCTCCATCACAGCAGTATGAAGGTCCCTGGAGCAGTTGTTATTGGGTGCAGTGGACTTCAGGCAGGTGGACCCAGGCCCATCCCCCCTACCTGTTACACTTGTGGTGGTAAATGGGAGCCCTCCAAACCGCCCCCAAAACCCACTGTACCCACATGTAGGGGCCCCCCTTCACCCATAAGGGCTATGGTAATGGTGTAGAGTTGTGGGCAGTGGGTTTTGGGGGGGATTTGAGGGGCTCAGCACCCAAGGGATGGGAGCTATGGACTTGGGAGGTATTTTAATTTTTTTTTTAATTTTTAGAAGTACCCCCTAGGGTGCCGGTTGGTGTCCTGGCATGTGAGGGGGACCAGTGCACTATGAATCCTGGCCCCTCCCACGACCAAATGCCTTGGATTTGTTCATTTTTGAGCTGGGCGCCTTCGGTTTCCATTATCGCTGAAAAACAAAACCGCCCAGCTCAAATCCGCACAAATCTGATGCATTTGCCGGGCACAAACCGTATTATCAAAAAAAAAAAGAGGGGCGCCCATTTTTTTCGAAAATACGGCCTGTCCCGCCCCTTCACGTGCCCGTTCTCGAACATAGATGCCCATGGAGATGGGCGTTCACATTCGATTATGCCCCTCCACGTAGTTTCCATTTAAAAATTAGTTTTACAGTATGCTAGTTCAAAGAATTTACAGACTTTGCAGCTGTCTGAAAGGTATCTCTCCCTCACCTCCCTAGTTGATTGTGCTTGAAGACAAGCCTGAAGCTTTTGAGACAAGTTTGGCTTTCCTCCTAATCCACAATCCTTAACTCCTCTTGAAAGTGTAGAAATCAGGTATTCAATGCATAAAAGGCTCAGCAGCACAGTCTGTCTATATAACGCAGATATCATGATACAGTTGATATTCACACCACCCCCAACACCAGCATCATTCTTTTTAGCTTAAGCAGCCCTGAACAACCCAAGATTCCTCATTACATGCAGCAGTGCCTCTAAATCTCAGGTTAGCCGTGATCTCTAATAAACTGAAAAATCATTCCACTTAAGCTCAGTGCGATTACATTTGAAAATGAAGAATGGCGAGTGTCAGATCCAGTTTTGAAGCAGAGGAGTCCTGCTTCTGCCACAAGCACGTTGCATTTCCTTGCTTACCATGTTCATATTGGAGTCAAAATTGGACAGCGTTTTAGACTTGACACATTATATTATTTATTTGTAAAGGTTTTATATCAGTTGCCTGAAAATTCATTCAAGATGGCTTATAACACATAATAGCAGCATAAAAATCATAATAAAATCACTACATAATCTCAAACCCCAGTCATTAACAACAACTAATTATACATATGTACACACAGTTAAGTACTGTGTTACCATGCTCCAACACACTTTAATGCACATTATTACTGCAGGTCCCATTTTATGTAATGGGACCTATTTACTAATGGCATTAGCACACCCTAACATGGTAGCCCACTTTAGTAAATCCAGTCTATTTATTTCCACATTTGTATCCCACAGTTTCCCGCCTGTTGGTAGGTTCAACATGGCTTACAGGAGTTTAGAATAAATTGTTTACAGGTTAAGAGAACAATGATATCAGTTATATAAAATAGTGAGGTTTACAGTTTTCATATAAATGTTTCTTAACTCAACAAATATATTTCCTATAGGTAAGGCTCATCATCTGTCCATTGTTCTGGTCATGATGTTTTTCTAGGAACCCTGCATTGTTAAGTTGGTTTATCAAGAAGGAATTTTCTGAATAGATAGGCTTTCAGATGTTTTCAAAAGATTATGTAGTTGTCCATGTATTTCAGGTCTTTCGGTAGTGTATTCTAAAGTTTGGTGCCAATGTATGAGAAGCCTGTAGCGCATGTTGATTTGTATTTGAGGCCTTTGCATCTTGGGAAATGGAGAGCGAGGTAGGATTTTGCCAAGTTAGTTGCATTGCAGATTGGTAGGTCTATTAGGCTGGTCATGTAGCCTGGTGCGAGGCCGAAGATTATTCGGTAGGCTAGGAAACAGATTTTGAAAGATATGTAAGCTTGGATTGGTAGTTTTTGAAGTAAGGGGTTAGCTTTTTCATATTTGTTTTTTCCTAGTACGAGTCTGGCTGCTGTGTTTTGTGCTGTTTGTAGTTTCTTTAGGATTTGGTCTTTGCACCCTGAGTAAATTCCATTGCAATAGTCCGTATGGGCTAGGACCATGGTTTGGATCAGGGTGCGGGACACATCTCTTGGGAAGTATTGTTTTAAGCGTTTAAGTTTCTACATTGTGTGCAACATTTTCTTTGTAATTTTGATAGCCTATGGTTTCTAATCTAGTTTTTTTTTCTTTTCAATTATTTACATAGCTGTTTGGTTTTCTTGTACTGCAAATCCTTATCCAAGTCCCTTCCTCCTATCTGATACAGTTATTCCAGTCTTCCTTCAACAAAGTTACAACATTAAGGGGCCCTTTTACGAAGTGGCGGTAAAGCTACCACCACTTTGTTGTGCACCAATCTGGCACTGCTCACTGCATGATCATGACTAAGTCACAAAAATGTATCCTACACAACCAGATGACCACTGGAGGGATTAAGGCATGACTCCTCCCCCCCCCCCCCTTACTCCCCCAGTGGTCTCTGACCTCAAACCTCCCAAAGATGGGAAAGAAACAGTACATATCAGGATCTTTGACAGCTTCAGATGTTATGGCCAGGCCTATTAGAGCCTAGTAGTCGGTGCAGTACACTGTAGAGAAGGAGACCCAGGCCCATATCCCACTCTGGTACACTTGTAATGGAAAGCATGAGCCCTCCAAGACACACCAAAAGTCTACTGCATCCACCATGCAACTAGGCCACCGATTCCTTGAAAGTTGTACACACGACCACAAATGTCATACTCAAAAACTAGGGGAAAGAAGTGGCCAATGTTGACGCACAGAGATAGACAGAGTGATGATACACGTGCACAGTCTTATCTCTTGCCTCCTCCAGTCGTTGATAACATATAAAACAGGGATCAGACAATACAAAGCCCCTCTCACTATAGCCGTAGCAGCTGAAACAGATGGGAACTTGAAAGTTGAGCCTGTGTTCCTACTACCACACCAATAGAGAAAATATGCAACTGAAGCTGCACAGAGGTTCCAAACTGTCACTGTATAGGTCCTACATACAAAGAGTTACTCTATCACGGTGGCACTCTACATTATCTATCCCTATCCCCCCCCCCCCCCCCAGTAGTGAAATATAGGTGCTCCTGTCTACCCAAACTTCATGTCCCATATATTATGCTCATACCCAGACCATACCTCTCTGCAGCCCTGGTACCCGTTATCACAACATAAAAGCTTAACACAATACCATTGGCAAGACCATCATGTGAAACTCCTCTTTATACCCCCTGGCTGCTGTTGATGCTATAGAGCCTATGGTTGCAATATTGCCAAAAATTCATACTTTCATTCCCCCAGCTGCAGTAGAGCAGGACAACAGCAGCAGTGAGGAGGAGGAGAAAGAAATCAGCAGTTCCCTGTGGCAGGAGAGGGAAGAGGAAGAGGATGAAGAACAACTCCCTGGCCTTGAGCAGGTGGAGTGACTGTATGAGGAGGAGGAAAGGGCCCCCCCCCCCCCAGCACTTGAAAACCTGTGCCTAGTAGAGGAGGAGGAGGAGCAGAAGGAAGTGCTCCTAGCCTTAGAGCCAGTGCTGCCGCAGAAGGAGGAGGAAGACTTCCCTGCCTGGGTTGCCAGGTAGTAGTGGAAAAATAAGCACGTTTTACTTAAAGCACAAAACAAGTGATATCAGTTCCTAAAAATAAGCCCAATTTTTTTGTGTGTCTTATAAAGTATATCCCAGGTATCAGAAGGCAGCCCTAATACAGGGGTGGTGCATGTTGTGATTAACTCCTTCCACAGCCAATGAGGAAATGAAAGAGGACAGGAAAAGGCAGGACTAAGCGCCGGCTGACACACCTACTTGCAATGTTATCACGGTGACAAATGTAGGCAAAAAAAAAACAAGCTACCCGCGAGTTCAGAAAAAAATACACAACTTTAAAAAATAAAAAGCCCAAACTCACAAGAAATAAGGTAGGTTGGCAACACTGTTTCCTGCTTACCAGCCATGCAGGATAAGCAAGGTCAGAAAGACCAACCAGAACCTCCCTTCCCCCTGCCCTACGCTCACACACACACATATATACAGCTGCTGGCGAAAAAAGATATGACCACAACAGAAGCTGTGGACCAGATCTAGCTTTTCTTGATGTAGCCCAAAGGTTAAAATATATATATATATATATATTTTTTTTTTACTTGGCTGAGGGCTTTAAGAACAGCTGGTGGGTACCCCAGGTTGGCTAGTAGAGTCAGCTTGGTACTGGGAGGCATAGCAGGAATGTGGTAATTGTGAGTATATGTGTGTGTGAGCAATAAGTGTGTGAGTAAATAATTCTCCAACACATTGTTAAAAGGCAGTTTGAATTTGAAGGTTGGCAAATGGGACACCCATGCATTCAAGAAACAGAACATTAATGGGCCGATGATCAGAAGCAAACGCAGGTGCTAGAGGCTGTTAATGCCATTCTAGCACCTGTGTTTGCTACCGCCCCATGATCAGAGCCCCAGAGCACATAAAACAACGTGCTCGCAGGCTCTGAACGCAACTAGCATGCAAATGCAAGCAAAATAGGGCTCTTAGCGCAACTAGTATGCAAATGCATGCTAAATGTATTCCTCTCCAATGATCAGCTTGTAGCATACCAAACATTGGTGCGCTGTCCTTATCAAACCCTACGCCAGCTCGGAGCTGGTGTTAGGGCTTGCAGACCATTGGGGAAGAATGGTGAGCTTCTCCCTTATATGGTGTGTATCCCAGGATACACTGGGCAGGGCTGAGGCGGCGCCAATGAAAGAGGAGGGAGGTCCAACAAAGGTAAGGGGGTGGGGAAGGACCACTAGACCACCAGGTGGAGGGGAATTGACTCGCAGCCCGCTGGGCCATCAGGGACATTTGAGGGGATACTGGGGGGCGGGTCAAGGGGGGCTGGCTTGGGGTTGGGGTACTTGGGGTCTGGCACTTCTACCCTATGATTAGAGACAATAGTATGCTTAAATTTGCATGCTATTATCTCTGATCATAGGGGCAGTAAAGCCCCGTGCTGTTCCAGTGCTATTTTTAGAGCGCTGTTTGGAACAGCACGAGGCTTTCAATCATTTGCCCATAAGAGAATGCATAAAACCTACTATCTGTACTACTCAGTGGGGGAACCTGTTTTTGAGCTGCGCTACAGAAAACACAGAAAGCGACGGCTTTGCTGAGAGAAGAAAGAAAGAACCTGTTTGAAATGTTTGGTGAAACTAAGGGCAGTGAAGGGGAAAATATAAAATACTTGATTTACATATGAGAAAAATTGTGAGAGTGCATGAAGAAGAAACTCTGGTTAGTGGTTTAATAGTGTTTTGAGTAAAATTTTGTAGCATAGAAAAATGAGAGGAAGGGAAGTTAAGTTGGAGTTTGGTTGCTGAGAATGAGTTATTAGAGGGAATATAACCAAAAGATATTTTCAGTAACAATTTTTAATGAGAGAATTAATATTTCTGACAGAGTGCATTTGAGACAGACAGATTGTGTGACTGTGTAGGTGGTGTAAGTCATATAAATGTGTGACTAAGGCTGATGAATATCAGTATTATTAAGTGGGAAAAAGAAGTGACTTCTGTATGAGATTTTAATTTCTGGGGAAATTGTTAAGACATTAATGTTTTATGTCTTTCACATTCTGATAAGAAAGTGTGTCTTAAACTAATAGGTCAAAATCATTGATCAAATTAAGCAGTACATGTTGAGAAAGAGTAATACTCTCACCGGAATTCTACTAAAATCTCTAAAAAACATAAATCAGGTAAAGAAAGGGAGTGACATTTTTAGTACCCATTACTGAACTTGAAGCTGAAGTGCTACCTTGAAGATTGAAAAGCCTATGAGGTTTTACTGACAAACTGCAGGCTATTGTTAGATATTTTGCCAGTGGCATGTCTAGACAGAAATATTTGGGGTGGCAACAGGAGGGGGAGCAAGCTGGGTATGGGGAAGGGGCAAGCGAAAGTGACATTTCCATACATCATACCCTTCCTTCCCCCAACTTTTAAATTAGTGATAAAAGACATCACGGCCTTTTATGCAGAAAGAAACCCTCACCCCTCCAATCAGTTTCAGCTACCTGATAAAAATGCCGCTATAATTAATAGCATCATTCAACAAATTCTTCTAAGTGGGAGTGGATTCTGGATTCTCTACCGGATTGGTGGAGGAGTGGCCTATTGGTTAGGGTGGTGAACTCTGGTCCTGGTGAACTGAGTTCAATTCCCACTGCAGGCACAGGCAGCTCCTTGTGACTCTGGGCAAGTCACTTAACCCTCCATTGCCCCAGGTACAAATAAGTACCTGTATATATAAGCTGCATTGAGCCTGCCATGAGTGGGAAAGTGCAGGGTACAAATGTAACAACAAAAAAATCACAACATGAACCTCCAGTTCTGTACCACAAACTTCATATTCCCCAACTATGGAGCTATTCCTCTTATGTCTCCGTATAAAAAAACATTCAGATTGTGATTATCACATCAAGAACAGCATACCCTCCTTCTATTGCCAGACACTTTGTTTAAAGCAGATGGGTTTTTATTAGTGTGCTGACTCTACAAGATGTGGATATCACTAGTCTTGAGCATTTTATTTTGGGTGACAAAGGCCACCTCAAAGCCTGCTTTCAAATAGGGCCAGATACTTTACAAAACAAGACCCTGCAAAAAAAAAAAAAAAAAAAACACTCAAAACACTAACAGCCCTATTAATAGGACTGCCAAGAAGGGGGGGGGGAGGGGGGGCAAATTTTAATTTAGTCACTTCATCTTCCAAGCTAGTCTTCTTAGCGGCAATAGTTTCAACACAATTTTTAACTTCTCTAATTTGCACAGCATTGTTTAAAGAAACTGAAACAAAGGAAGTACAAGCCTTATGCAAGGTTTCAAGGGCTGTCCATATTGATTCCAGCAATATCTCTTGTGGTCCCTCTAATGGCTGAAGTGCAGAAGCACAGAGGGCAATTTCATCTGTAGCATAGGCTATGGAAATACCTTCCTCAGTAGCTTTCACTGACACCATATCCAAGAGGCACTGGGTCTCCTCCGCAAGAGGCTGTGGAGTTAAATTGACAGCAGCAATCTTCCCCAATGATTCTACAGCTGCAGTTCGCTTCCCCTTCAATTCTTACAGGCCACTTCGTCCTGGATGAAGAATTGACACAGAAACTCCATCAGGTTGTGGAACAGGAGGGGTTGCTGGCCCCATTGGGCTGAGCGACGAAACGCCCTCCAATCCCGGACTCTTCCAAGTTCTGGAAGCAGAAACACCTGATATCAGGGAAGGTGTAACAAAGGCTGTTATGGAGGTCTGTCAAGTAAGAGGAGTCTCTGGCGTTGGGAAGGGAAGTCCCTTTAGCTTTTCCTTCCTCTTTGGCATGCTCAAAACCAGGTAAAAGAAATATTCGGCAGTATAGAGAACAGCACACGAGCACTCCTAACAGCCTGCCTGTCGCACTGTCATCTTGGATCTCCAAAAAATATTTTAAAAATTTTGTTGGAGGGAGCACGTCTAGATCAGGGTGAATGTGTTCCTGTGCTAATCGGTTAGCCTGTCTGCATTATCACATACGAACTGGTTAGCGCAGGGTTACTTATAGTTAAGAACATATTAATTTTCTACTTTTTTTTCTTTTTCCAGTTTCTTTATGGATTACTATCTGGACTCAGTGTCTGGTAAGTATGATTTTAATGTTTTCTTTTTCTTCTTGTCTCTTTTCTATTTTTTAAATATTCTGATGTATACAGAAGCGGAGTCAGGTTGACACTGTGCGGGGAGCGAAAGCAGCGCGAGAGCGTACTTCTGCTGGCACACATTTTCAATGAAACACGATGAAAAAAAAACAGGCGCCGGCGCCATCAGAACTCCATTTGGGGGAGCGGCCACTCCCCTGGTGCCCCACCTAGCTACTGTAGAACCTCAAAAGTTTCTCTCCTATGTTGGCACCAAAGTATTTTTATATATATGAATGACTATGGTTCTGTGAAGTGCATTATAGAATATTTTAGCTGTAAAGTTCTATGTGCCTCAGCAGAAACCACCCGAAAACAACGTGATCTCCTGTACATTTTGCACGGTGTTTAGATCCTGATTCAATCCTTCTGAGATCAAGTGTTCGGGGGACGATTGTTGGATCTGTTTTGGGACCTGTTCTGTGATCTGCCTTGTCAATTTTGTGGGCCTTTTTTTTTTTTTTGAGAGTACCTGTCTAAAAGAGGTTCATCGGAACCCGAAAAGTTGTCTTCAGATGACTCTGACCGATCAAATGTCGCCTTGTTGGATCTAGGTTTGGAAGTCAGATTCTCTTGTAACCATTGATATACCGACTACTTGACATAGTCTAATGAATCTCTTTTGAACTTCTTGAGCTTAAATTTATGTAAATCTTGTTTAAAGGAGTCTATTTTCTTATTTTTTTTAAACCACTAGTAATGAGAGGTCCTACCTAAATCAGAGATTCCTCTGATTTTCTGATAAAGTTGGACACCGTGCAAAATGTACAGGAGATCACATTTCTTGCCTCTTTTGATGTTAAAGCCCTCTATACATCCATTCCACAAATGGATACTTTGATACTCGACTACTTGAGGAGGAACCAAACCATGGTATCTCTACTTCCTTCCTGATTTCCTTGATTGATCTGGCTCTGAAACAAAATTTCTTCAAGTACCGAGATGAGTTTTTCCAACAGGTCTCAGGTGTGGCAATGGGGGCCACATTTGCCCCCTCGGTAGCGAACCTATTTATGCAGGATTTTGAGTCCAAATGGATCTTCCACAATCAATTTTGGGATTCCATACCTCTGTGGGTACTTTATATAGATGACATGTTTGTCCTATGAACTGGAACGGAGAAACTGCTTGAATTTTTTAACTGGCTGAACACGTGTCACTCTAAGATACAATTCACACTAAATTACCACCCTATCCAAATATCATTTCTGGATATATTGATTGTAAAACAGAATGATCTGATTTTTTATTTGTTTGATTTTTTATTTATTTGATGACCTCTGTGTTTAAAAAAAAGAGACGTTCAATTTTGAATGGGCTGTGTTGGAACTGCTGTGCAGCTTAGTAAATGGGGGGGTTAGATAGTTGATTTAAAAACAGTACTTGCCAGTTTTAACATGCACCCATTTTTCAGTGTCAGAGTTCCGTCTACCATAGCAGAGGGTTCACTTCCTTCAAATACCTCATAATTTTATCACTTCCAGTAATGTACCAGACTCACAAAATTTTAAAAGAAACTTTTCCATTCAGTGTGCAAGTTCAAACCATGCAGTTCTTCAGTTCTTAAAGTACAGATTCAAAATAATTATCTTTGAATTAAAAATTTATCACAGTTCAGTCCAGGGGTGTGCTGGTAAATTTTTGACAATGGGCTCTCTCTCCAGGCATAGCCGGCCCTGAAATTCTTTTTTTGGGGGGTAATACATGCCTCTCTCTCCCCTCCCTTGTGCGGGCACGCTAGGCATACCTTTGTCGAGCCCCACCAGCCAATAAATGGACTGCCACCATTCTCTGCTGCTTGTTTCTGGCTCTGAGCAGCATGATGGAACCTTCTCGCGCTTGCATGAAAAGTCTCAGCCTGATGCTCAGAGTCAGAAACAGGGAGCAGCAGCAGCAGTCTATTTACTTGGCTGGTGGGACCAGCATTACTGCCAGCAAAGTAAAAATGAATTCAGGAGGGGGCCCAAGCCCACATTTTGGGAGTCAGTTTTTAAGTAGCCATGGGGAAGCCTACTTTAACAACCAGCTCCCAAAATTCTTAAAAACTTAACAAACGGCTCTTGCGAGCCCGTGAAAGCCTGCTCCAGCACACCACTAGTTCAGTCTATCTCCTGTCACATGATCTATCACGCAAACTCACAAATGTAGAAAAAGAATAACCCATTTTCATGCACTGTTCAACAATTGGGGCTTCAATGAGCTGGTGTTTCAAAACAGCTTTTGTGTTCAGTCAATCTAATTCGTGTGGTTTCCCCAACATAGATCTTCAAACTGCAAGTGGTGACGTTTTTTTCACCAGATACTTTTTGGCAGAAATAGAATGACTAAACCATGTATCCAATTATAACACGATATCACAGAATTGACATTTGACACTTCAGGTGTCATCCCTTGTGAGCAATGCTCCATCCGGTTTTGTTTTAATGTCAAACGGGCTCATCAGCTCTTTCAGATTTGAATTCCTGCTAAAAGCTATTCTTAAATGAGTGTCAGCATGTGACAAATACTAATACACCTATTGGAAAGGTAATGGGTCAGCTCTGAGGTGAAGACACATCAGGGTCACATTGGACTTGAGCTGTATGCAAGAGTCTGTTGGCCTGTATTGCCTTTATTGTCCAGACAATTCAAACTTAGTATGGCACTTGCTAGTAAACTCTAGTTCAATGTCTAAATAAGCAAGTATGTCTCTCAGTTTTTCGTTACGGAGGAAAAAGACTTCAGATGCTCAACGGTCTTTGCTCCTTTGAACAATGAACAATGAACCACTGAATGCTTATATCCACTATTTGCAGGGAAATGCTCCCTTGTGGACAGCGCTTGAGCTCCTCATCAGTCTTAAAAAAAACCTCCTAGTATGTAATAATAGCATTTGCTATATCTATTCTGATGAACTATATAAGTTTTCAACTATAGTATCAACGGTACTTATTTGGGCTTTTGAAGACCACTGTGGCTGGGCACGCTCTACAGAAAATTTCCGTTTCGCTACAAGCTTCTTAAGGAGCAAATTCCATACCCATGGTATAGCCCTGAAAATAACAATGCGAATAACATCATATTAGAGGAAAAATATATTCTCTGGAGGCTAAAGCATAAGGGGTCTCACTTACCATATATTCTCTTGCCTTCCTTTCCAAGGACTGTTATACAAAGATGGCTGCCGCTTTATTGAGAAATCTATGAAATATCCATTCTTCTTTAGGTTCTGCCTCCTCAGCAACATCTGGACTGTCCAATGCCTTCTCCTTCTCCTCAACTGGCTGCTCTGTGTCTTACCTGGATCTATTTTGGTATTGATACCCAGTTCTACAGCATAAACTTGGCTTGAACCAGTTGTGGTACTTATTGGTATTGTCTCTTCAAAGCTCACTGGAGTATGTTCTCTGGGAAACAGATTTTATGCCTGCTTGGACAACAATATTCTGTATTCTCTATTTTGTTCACTGTATCCCAAAATTACCCCCTCTGTGGCTCTGTCAGCTTGCGGTGCTTCTCACTTAGAACATGGACATAGCTCTTGCTGCCCACACTCCTGGGTGATTGACATGAGCTTTCTTGCAGTGCCACATTTCATGCAATGTTACCTTACTTTGCCCTGGTTGGCAGCAGGTTCTGCAGGAAATTTTCAGTCATCAGTGCCTCTCCCCACAACCTCTCAAGAAGACCTGCTTTATCTACCAGCATGCAAGTCCACAGACAGTGGAACTGAGTGGACCACTAGGGCCATAGTCCAAGTATAGGGCTTAGGGACAGGGACAGGGCCAGGGATTGATCTGATTGGTCCCTCCAACCATAAAGATGTTCTGCTGTCCTTGAGATCCTAAGATGTTCTGCTGCCCTTGAGATCCTTCTTTCTTCTACACCATTCTGTTCAGAAATATAGGGTCCTGTGGTCTTGCTACTTGAAATACAGTACACTTGTGTTTGGATAACATACTTTCCCATATTGTCAGGTTACAGTAGAACTTGTTACTGGTCACTGTCAGAAACTCCTCGAGTTTCTCATGTTTCATTTTTGTATATGAAGTAAACACCAGTGTAGGTTAGTATTCATTCAAAAAAAAAAGGGGGGGGGGTGATGCTTTCTTTGAGTCCTTGTCGGGTTTCCATGGTAACAGAAAACCCCACAGTAGGAACCGGCATGCACTGCTGGACTTGGATGAGCTCCATGCTGAATTTTGTTGGATCCCTGGAATTATGATTCCAAGAGAAGAGATCTGCCTCACCTGAAGTACAGTATGTTCCCCTAATCTCCCCATAGAGTGAGCATACCTGCTGATGGGAAACAGTCCTGGGGAGGAGTGTTTTTTTTCATGAATGGCTCATCACCCCAGTGCTGGATCTCCATATATTGAAATTGCCATGCAAAATTTCTCATCTCCAGGTTTAATTAAAGCTATTATAAACATACACGAGAACTATGTATGAATTATTAAACAGCCTCTGAAAAAAATTACAGTACTCAAGTGGAAGTTAAAAATAAGGGAAGGAATTAACTCTGCATCATCAGAATTTTCTCCACTTGAAGTGTACAGACCATTAGCTGCCACGCGGCATGTTAATTTGTGTGGGCGAGACTAGCAGAATCTGGCGTTACAGAAGTCTCAAGCATCCTGGCATAAAAATAGCACATTGTGAAACCTCATTACATTATACTCAAGTTCATAGTGCACAGAGCTTAGAACTTCAGTCTTTACCCTGCAGGAAACCATAATTGTTTTAAAGCTTACTTTTTCAAACAAAATAAGTTATTTTAGAGGTACCTCTGTAGATCTTGCTTTTAGATTTCTTTATTCACTTTTTCCAAGCTCAAGGCAAATTGCAAATTTTGGTACAGTGGATATTTCCCTGCCCAAGTGGGTTTATAATTTATCTCAGTAGTTATCAATCTAGTTCTTGGAACACACCCAACCATCAAGTTTTCAGGATATCCACAATGAATATGCACGAGGAGGAGCTGCATGCATTCACTGCTTCCATTGTACTGAAAATTCTCTTATGAACACTCATCATAGATATTCTATGAAGAATAGTAATGGTTAGCACAATGGACTGAGAACTGGGGGGAAACAGGTTCAATTCCCACTGTGGCTCCTTGTGACCCTGGACAAATCACTTATCCCTCCATTGTCACAGGTACAAAACTTAGATTGTGAGCCCACTAGGGAGAGAAAAATTACCTGTATGATATGTAAACCACTTTGGTTGTACCACAGCAAAGCAGATGATCAAGAATTTAACAAACAAACCTGACTGGCTATGTCCATTGTAAGCACAGGGTTGAGAACTACTGCCTCAAGTTGTGTTGAGGTAATAGAAAGTGAAGGGACTTTACCAATGTCACAAGAGCATCAATGGGATTCGAACCCTGGCTTTTAGTAGGCTAGCCAGTCTCTGGCTGTGGTTTATCTATTGTGGGGTGCAAGTACACCAATCAGAAAATGTTTCTGCTGACAGTCATGAGTGTAGTTTGAGGGTGGGATTAAAGGGCATTCCCCCTCAAAAAAAAAATTAGAGCAGAGTTTCTCCCTAGCCCCTCAAACCTCTCTGCTCCTGCCATGTCAGTGTCAACAGTAAAAGGAAAAGCAAGGTGATGTGAGTCTTTGCACTAAATTGCTCTGCAAGTCCAGCATCTCTATTCTCTCTCCCCAACTTGGTCCAGCATCTTCCCCTCTCTTCCCTCAACATAATCTAGCATCTTCCCTCTTCTTCTGCCCTCATGTGATCAAGCAACTCTCGCTCTCTCTTCCCTTCCCCCTGTATAGCATCTTCCTCTCTTACACCATCTCCCGTGTTCCACCCACCTTACCTCAGACTTCTCTGTTTTCCCTGTTGTGCAGTGCCAACAGTAAAAAAGAAAAGCAAAGTGCTGTGAGTCTTTGAGCCAAACACCCTGCAAGTCTCTGCTGGATACTGCCCCCAATAAAATGAGAGGGGGCAGTATCCAGCAGAAACTTGCAGAGTGTTTGGCTCAAAGACACACAGCACTTTGCTTTGCTTTTTACTGTTAACACTGACACAACAGGGAAAACAGAGAGGTCCGAGGTAAGGTGGGTGGAACACATGAGGGGGTGCAAAAGAGGAAGATGCTGTACAGGGGGAAGGAGAGCGAGTGAGAGAGCTGCTGGATCACATAAGGGGAGGGAGAGGCAGGAGAGGAGATGAAAATTACTGGACCATGATGGAAAGCAAAAGGGGAAGATGGAATGGAGGAGAGAAGAGGGAAAAGGGGAGAGAGGGGGAGATGCTGGACCATGTTGGGGAGAAAGAAAAGAGAATGGAGATGCTGGACTTGAGAAGGAGGGAATAGGGAGAAAGGGGGACTGGATTGGGATGAGAGATAAGGATGCTAATGCTGGTAGATAGAAGGGTGGGAGAGTGGGACATTATGCTAGAACAGTTTGATGCTGGGGTTGTGAAAAGAGGCCTGGGGGTTAAGGAAGAGGCTGTATTTTGAAGATGGATGATTGACAGAATGAGTGGGGGAAGGGGGCAGATTTGGGAGAAGGGTGTGATGCTGGAAGAGTGAGAAGGAAGAGGATGACAAACTGTATAGAGAGGGTAAGCAAGGACATATGCAAGGGAAGGTAGAGATGAAGTAACAGGGTTGGATGCTGGAGGTAAGGGGGAAAGACAGGGTAAATGAACACTGGGAAAAGAAGTAGGTGAGTGGATGCCATGAAGGGAGTATAATGGAAGAGGTGGGAAAATGGATGCTAGGCACGAGGCAGAAGGCTATGATAAGGGTGAGAGGCAATGGAAAGGGACAGGTTCTTGAAGGATGTGAGAGAATATATATTGGAAAGTAAAAGATGGAATAGGAGCCTAGATAAGGGGGTAAGATGTAAGAAAAGGACATGAAGTGAAAAGGAATGAGTGTCAGGGATGATGAGGCGATGAGAAGCAGAAGACAGATGAGGCTGGGGAAGGGATAAGTACAGGGGATGGAAATGGGGTACAAGAAAGTGGCTGAAAGACAGGAATAGGAGGCTGATAATGGATTGAAGGGCATATGATAATGGGAGGGCCTGAGAGGTAAGTGTAGGGAGACTAAAAACTGGCGAAGAGAGAAGGTAATAAAAAGGCTTGTAAGAGAAATGGAGAAAAAAAGAAACAGATGGATCAATGTCAGAGACAGGTTTAAGAGAGAAAGGGAAGAAGATGAGGGAGTAAAGAAACAGAAAATGGAAATGAGATCCTGTAAAAGGATATAATAGCAAACAAGAAGTAGTAGTAGAGAGAGATCAAAGCCCTAACTGGAAAAATAACATGAATTAGCAAGTACAAAATACTTGTGTTTAGAGAATGAAATCTGTCTGCTTTAAAAATGTGCAGTACTTTGTATTTTATTCAATACAGAAGGAAATGCACTTTTTTCTCTTTATTCAGTGTTCCACAGCATACAATCTGGTTTTTTTGTTTTCCATTTCATTTTTTGTCTGTAAAATTGTTTGTAATTGAAGTTTCTTCTTCTTTGCTAGATGATGATTTATGTTTTCCGTATGTAGCTGAAATGAAGGATTTTTTTTTTTAATGTAGAGTTTGTGTTGGAATCTGTAGCTGTTCAAATTGTTCTCTTTTCCCAGTTAGAGTGTACTGATGTTCTAGAATAGTTGCAGTAATGACCTTTTGTAGATAGGATTGGTGCAGTTCGAGCTCTCAGACTTGGTGCTCGCATCCATTTACACAGTTGTATTACTTCACACAGTGCCTTGCAATGGAGAGAGAAAGAGGATACTGGGGAAGAAGAGGAGAGGAGGGAAAGAGGGAGTGCCCAGAGGGGAGAGAAGTGAGGAGGACAGAGGTTGTACCGGTAGGGGTTGGAGGGTGAGATATATATATTTTTTTGTTACATTTGTACCCCGCGCTTTCCCACTCATATTGTGAGCAACTGACAGGAAACATGTGTGGAAACATATATAGCTGACCCCTTTTTCAGGCACATTGCCCAGAGGAGGAAGGGACAAAGTGTGCTGGGGAGGGGAAATACGAGAGATGGAAGAGAGATATGAGAAGAGGTGCAAGAAGGAGAAAGGAAAGATATACAGAGGGGGAGATAAAGGAGGGAGTGAAGGTGCATGGTGCCTAAATATAGACACTCTATAAATTATCCTCCACATGGAGGAATTGTAACGTGGTAACGTAGTAGATGCTGGCAGATAGAGACCTGCATGGTCCATCCAATCTGTCCATAAAGCCGGCCAGAATTGAACCTGGAACTCTTCACAGGTTCCAAGTCGTCATGATTTAATTCTGGTATGCTTACTCTCTGTCTCTCCCTGTCAGTTTTAGGGCACAGACTTGTTGTCTGCTCAGCACTGGTCCTACTTCCCAACTACTGCAGTTACCATTGAAGCCCACTCCAGCCTCGATCCTGATCTGTTTTACCCATTTATGGGACCCAGACCATAGAAGTCTGCCCAGACTGGTAAGCCTGATGTCAGTGCCGGGCAATATTGTGGGAACTATAAAGAATAAAATTATGGAACACATGAATAAACATGGTTTAATCCAGTGATTCCCAAACCTGGTCCTGGAGGCACTCTAGCCAGTCAGGCTTTCAGGATATCCACAATGAATATTCATTAGAGATGTCTACATGCACTGCCTCCACTGCATGCAAATCCATCTCAAGAATATTCATTGTGGATATCCTGAAAACCTGACTGGCTGGGGTGCCTCCAGGATCAGGTTTGGGAACCACTGGTTTAATGGGATGGAGTCAGCAGGGTTTTGGCCAAGGGATGTCTTGCCTCACCCATTGCTTCATTTTTTGAAGGCATGAATAAACATGTGGATAAAGGTGAGCCAGTTTATGTAGTATATCTAAATTTTCAGAAACCTTTTGACAAAGTTCCTCATGGACTCCTGAGAACATTAAAGAGTCATGGGATAGAAGGCAATGTTCTGTTGTGGATTTAGGAATTGATTATTGGTCAGAAAATAGAGGGTAGGGTTAAATGGCCATTTCTCTCAATGGAGGAGGGTGAATAGTGGAGTGCCACAGGGATCTGTACTGGGACTAGTACTATTTAACATATTTATAAATGATCTGGAAATTGGAATGAAGAGTGAGGTGCAGATGACACAAAACTATTCAAGTTAACACACACGTATGGACTATGAAACATTGCACCTTAGGAAATTGGAAGGCTGGGCATCCAAATGGAAGATGAAATTTAATGTGGATAAATGCAAAGTGATGCACATTGGGAAGAATAATCTAAATCATAGTTACCTGATGCTAGGGTCTACCTTGGGGGGGGGGGGGGGTCAGCACCCAAGAAAAAGATCAAGGGGTAATTGTAGACGCTGACATCTTCTGCTCAGTGTGTGGCAGCAGCTAAAAAAGCAAACAGGATGCTAGGAATTATTAGGAAAGGAATGGTAAATAAGACCAAGAATACTATAATGCCTCTGTATCGCTCTATGGTGCGATCTCACCTTGAGTATTGCATTCAGTTCTGGTAACCATATCTCAAAAAAGATATAGGTAAAGTAGACGAGGTTCAAAGCAGAGCAACCAAAATAATAAAAGGATAGAACTCCTCTCATATGAGGAAAGTTTAAAGAGGATAGAGCTCTTCAGCTTGGAAAAGAAACAGCTGAGGAGATATGATTGAGGTCTGCAAAATCCTGAGTGATGTAGAATGAGAAAAAGTGAATCAACTTTTTTTTTACTCATTCAAAAAGAGTAAACACTAGGGGGGCATTCAATGAAGTTACATGGAAATACTTTTAAAACAAATAGGAGAAAATATTTTTTCATTCAACGAATAGTTAAGCTCTGGAACTCTTTCCGGGAGGATGTAGTAACAGTGGTTAGTGTATCTGGGTATAAATAGTTTTAAACAAGTTCCTGGAGGAAAAGTCCATAGTCTGCTATTGAGACAGACATAAGGAAGTCACTGCTTGCCCTGGGATTCATAGCATTGGATGTACTGAATGCACTGGTGGCTTATGCCATGGTGGAAGATGAGGAGAGTTTGGAGGAGGAATTCACAGTAGATACCCACATCCCAGAATTTTCTGGCCTCATACCCATTTCCTGGACCTTACTGATCAGCAATGTCTCAACATGTACAGCTTTGACATTGCTGCCTTTCAGCACCTGTATAACCATCTCCAACCCCTCCTGCAGCTCAGGACCCATAGGAACAATCCCATCCCTATACACCTGAAGGTCATCGCCTCCCTCTCTTTTCTGGTCACTGGTAGCTTCCAGTCTGTCCTAGCTGTGAAGACAGGTCTGGCCCAGCCCACTATTTCAAACAGCCTCACCCAGTTCTTTGATTCCTTCATTACCCACACCTCAGACTACATCATTTTCCCCACCACACTCCAGGCCCTGTAGAACAATGATGCCTCACTTCTATGGCACAGCTTGCTTCTTGTCAGTCATAGGCATCATCGACTGCACACACATCACACTCAGATCCCCCCCCCCCCAGGCATGAGAGGCCACCTATAGGAATAGGAAAGCATGAACTTGCAGGTTGTGTGTATGTTCAGAGGGAGATTATGGATGTTTGTGCCCGATACCCAGGTTCCACCCATGACGCCTACGTACTACAGCATTCTGGAATCTACTTCAGGTTCAACTGAGGGGCGATCATCAATGACTGGCTCCTAGGTAAGCGCAATGGGGATCCATCAATCCCAAACCCCCACCTCCCACAAGCCATGAAGCACTGCCTTCCTCCACGTGTCTCCACAACCCAAATTCCCCACCCCACCTCCACAAGATACCTAGACCAGCCGATACACACCCATGTCTCTCCTTCTTCTTTCACCCTAGGTGACAATTCGTATCAGCACCAGCCTCTGCAATAGAGCCAAGTGTCTGCTTCGTCTTTTGAAGCAGCTCCTGATGAAGTGTCCAGAGAAACAGGCAGCTCTATTGAGCAGATGAGAATAGCTTCAAATATAAAAAAGTGATGAGAAATGTTTGCACAACATTTATACAGCATTGAAAACCTCTTGGACTAAATAATATGCACTTCTGTAGACATTGTATATGAATTGAGCCACTGAGCTCTATAATATTGGGAATGTAAAGACTAGAAAAATACAGGAGTCTCACCTTTAAACTAAAGAGGGGGGGGGGCTTAGACTTAAGATGGGTCCATTGTGAAGCTATTCAGCAATTATTGTGAAGCTATTCAGCAATTATTGCTATAAGCCGATTCAGTCACTTAAGTCTTTTCTTCCTCTCGTGGTGAGTCAATGTGAGTAGATAAGAGTGTATTCAAATTAGAATGGGCCTTTTTTAGGATTGTGGGTGTTACAAAAAAAAAAAAAGTTTTTTAAGAGTGGTGGATACAAGTAATAGGCTCCTTGCAGAGGTGATGGAGATTAGGACTGGATGAATTCAAGAAAGCATGGGGCAAACACAGAGGATCTCCGAGAAGAATGGATTGTAGAGCTTAGTAGCTGGTATGGATTGGCAATCTTTATAGGCCATCATTTTCTATGTTTCTGTGTAATGCTGACAGGAATCACATGCTAGGAAACATGAAAAACGCCTACAATGATTTGATCTGAATTATTCACACTTATGAAAGACACTTTACTAATTTTCAGATGGCTCTCAATTGTATTCTAATTAAGTGCAATCTTTTCATTTTGCTCATGCAATATTTAGCACAAAGCAATTCTGTAGCATTACAAGTACAAGCATGAGATTGCCTTGTATTCACTACAATAAAGGAATGGAAGAATGAGCAATATTTTTTTAATTCTGTTTCAAGTGCAATAATCCCTCAGAGTGTCAGAGGCCATGGTGGAAAGCTGGGGGAGAAAAGGGGACTAAAAGGCTGTGATTTGTATAGCTTTCCCAAGTGTTCACAACATAATTGGTATTACAATTTGGTCAAGACCAGAGATGCTACGTCTCACTCAATAGAGTGTGTCACCTTCAGTTGATGGGTGTTTCACTCACACTCTTCAAGCCCCTTCTCTTAACTCAGTCTTCCTGCCAGGGCACTGATCTTCAGCAGAGCTTTCATGAAAAGCAAGCCTAAGAAAGAAAAGCCAGATCAGAGCGCACGTTCCTGCTTCCAATGACCACTAGGCACATTTAGCTCTTAAGAACCAATCAGCCATGAGAAGTGGAAGAGCAGCCCTGTGTGTCCATCACTGATATTTCTTCACCTTCTGCATCTTTATCTGCCTCTCTTTTTCCTTTCAACTTTCCATTTTTAGGATTTCATTTATCCTTTGATTTTGTATTTATACATTTGCTAGGCCCTAGGGATGGGCTGTCATTAGAAATACACAAATGAACCAAGCCTAAAACAGATAATGATGCAATAATAGAAGACCTCAGCTGCCCCAAAGACATCTTATGTTTGCAGAGTCTTAAAATAGCCCTTAATATCTTTCATTGGTCAAACACCTCCACACAATTTTTAATTATTTTAAATTTAGTTACATTTAAAAATGTCCACACTCAGCTTGAGCATTAATGTTTTATTCTTCAAGAGACAAGAACACTTATCTGAACCAAACAGTGGCCCTCCATTTCACTTAAATGGTTTCATCAGGGGCTGTATCTTTATGTAGTCTTGTTTGTTGCTATTGAAGTCAGGTAGAAAAAACTGCTATTTTCGGGCACTGTGTTTTATCATTTCCTGCACCAACAATTCTTAAATAGTGCCTTTCAAAACAAAAGCCCGCAGTTAGCATTCACATATTAAATTGCACTGTATGTATTTCAAAAAGTGGCATACTTCTTACTTTCAAAATCACCATGAGCCTACTCTTGCTCAAACTCATTGTAAAAGAAAAAAAAACATTTGAAATCTATGTTCCCCGTTTCTTGTGTTTGTGTTAGCTGTGATCTTGTATATGAAAAGTTAATAAAGGGGGGCAATAGTGATCCCAAGACAACATGGACGCTTAATGCAATTTCATTCCCCATAATAGCGAGAGCATAGTCTTCTTATAAGGCTATTATTTTTGCTAAAAGCAGATTTTATCATAAAACATCCTGCGGAACATGCCCTCTAATAAATCCACTAAACAATACTCTTTTCATCCACTCTCGTCTGGAGCAAAACACAGCAAACAGAACTTACCTTCTCCTGATAAACTCTCGCCAAGTATAAAAATGTCTTCTTCATCAGAAGTAATACTCAAAGAAATTCGAGAACTATGGGAAATTTCCTCTAAACACTTCGAAGGAAAGAGCAAACTAAAAGGAGACGTTTCTACAATCAGCATCACTCACAGCATTTCAAATAAGAGTAGAAAAAGTGGAGCAACATGCAGACCATGCGCCACTCACAATCGCCAAGAATGAAGGAGCTATATTCCAACACTTCAAAAAATTAGAGATGGAATTAGAGGACCTCTCCAACAGATCCTGTCATAACATATGGATCATTGGACTAAAAGGAGGAGTCGAAGGTACAAACCTTAAGGAATTCCTGCTAAAATGGCTTCCTTCGCTACTGAACATCACTTTTAATCCACCATTGGAATTTGAGCACGTGCATCATGCACATCTCACTTGAAGCAAGGCCAGCTACATCCCAGATCCATTGTGGCGAAACCGCTTCGATTCCAACAAGCACACCAAATTCTCACAGCAGCCCGCTCCACATCTGCTCTCCAAATTGAAGGTAAAAGAATCCTCGTACCCAATCTTGCAAAATCAATGGCCAGAAAACGGAAGTCATTCCTCAAGCACATCTTAAATCAAATCAGAGCCCGGCTCGTATGACAGTGACTGTAAATAACACTACATGTCCCTTTAATCGCCGGAGCAACTAACTTCATTTCTGGATCAGCTTCAATCAAGTGGTATGTTTTAATGAGCCTTTTGAGGCTACTAACCACCCTGCACAAATACAATACTTAATCTCATGGTACAATAACCACAATTTATATCTCCTTTCTTACTTGCAAACTCTTGATAAATTGTGTTTCTGTTCACTTTCTTTTCAGTTTAAAATGTATGCTTTATATCTTTTCTACCAATATGATTGGAGGTTATCAATCATATTGGTTATCAATCATATTGGTAGAAAAGATATAAAGCATACATTTTAAACTGAAAAGAAAGTGAACAGAAACACAATTTATCAAGAGTTTGCAAGTAAGAAAGGAGATATAAATTGTGGTTATTGTACCATGAGATTAAGTATTGTATTTGTGCAGGGTGGTTAGTAGCCTCAAAAGGCTCATTAAAACATACCACTTGATTGAAGCTGATCCAGAAATGAAGTTAGTTGCTCCGGCGATTAAAGTGACATGTAGTGTTATTTACAGTCACTGTCATATGAGCCGGGCTCTGATTTGATTTAAGATGTGCTTGAGGAATGACTTCCGTTTTCTGGCCATTGATTTTGCAAGATTGGGTACAATGAGGATTCTTTTACCTTCAATTTGGAGAGCAGATGTGGAGCGGGCTGCTGTGAGAATTTGGTGTGCTTGTTCTATATAACTAGGACCATATATTACTTTATATTTCTCCTTATAAGAAAACTTCTATATGGTTATACAAAAAAGAGGTTATTACATTGGAAGTCCTGTCTTGGCTCTTAGCACTATTATTATTATTGCACCTCACAGGCTGAGCAGCCTGTTGCTGCTCTTTATGCCGTTTTCTCTAATAGATGTTCCAAAATCAAACCGTGCTCAATTTCAAGTAAAACATCTATGTAACTTTCTTTTTAATACATGCATTGCCTACGTTACTACGCTTCACATGGCATTCCACAAGAATTTAAACAACATATTGGAAATAACTACCTGGAATGTTAATGGACTCTGACACCCAATCAAAAGGGAAAAAAATCTTTTCTCACTTAAAAAAGCTTAAATCATCTATAATCTTTTTACTAGAAACACACATACCTAATCTCAAAGCATACTTATCCTCCATTCCATGGATCTCACAAACTTCGCATTCTCCATCTGTAGGTAGGAAACATGGTGTCTCCGTGTTGTTTCACAAAGATATACTGGTTAATATCATGGAACAATATGGTGATCCAGAAGGCCACTGGCTCATACTTAAAATACAAATATCCTCAAAGCAACTTATTTTAATCAACATCTACACCCCAAACACAGACAATCAACCACACCTCTTACACCTTCAAAAACTAACATAACCATAAAATCTCTTAATGCTCAAATCATTCTGATTGACCCTTGGAGAATTCTGCACCCAGACCTTAAGGACTTCACATTTTTCTCTGTTCCTCACCACTCTTTTTCAAGAATAGATTTTTTTTGTCTCCTCCTCCCAAATGCGGTCCATCAACCTCCAAAATTCATCCTATCATAATATCCGATCATGCCCCTGTCACTCTCAGTGTACATTCAATGTCATCCTCAATAAACATATCCCCTAAGTGGTGGCTTAATATGAAACTCTTCATAAGTACATAAGCATTGCCATACTGGGACAGACCAAAGGTCCCTCAAGCCCAGCATCCTGTTTACAACAGTGGCCTATCCAGGTCACAAATACCTGGCAAGATCCCAAAAAGTACAAAACATTTCATGTGCTTATCCCGTAATTGAGCAGTGGATTTTCCCCAAGTCCATTTTAATAATGGTCTATGGACTTTTCCTTTAGGAAGCCGGCCAACCCTTTTTTTAAACCCCACTAAGCAAACCACCTTTACTACATTCTCTGGCAATGAATGCCAGAGTTTAATTATACGTTGAGTGAAAAAAAAATTCTCTGATTTGTTTTAAATTTACTACTTTGTAGCTTCATCAAATGCCCCCTAGTCCTAGTATTTTTGGAAAGAGTAAACAGATGCTTCACGTCTAACCTTTCCACTCCACTCATTATTTTATAGACCTTTATCATATCTCCCCCCAGCCATCTTTTCTCTAAGCTGAAGAGCCCTAGCCGCTTTAGCCTTTCGTCATAGGGAAGTCATCCAATCCCCTTTATCATTTTTGTTGCCCTTCTCTGTACCTTTTCTAATTCCACTATATATTTTTTGAGATGCAGTGACCAGAATTGAACACAATATGCCAGGTGCAGTCGCACCATGGAGTGATACAAGGGAATTATAATGTCCTCATTTTTGTTTTCCATTCCTTTCCAAATAATACCTAACATTCTATTTGCTTTCTTAGCCGCAGCAGCACACTGAGCAGAAGGTATCAACGACAACACCTAGATCCTTTTCTTGGTTGGTGACTCCTAAGGTGGAATCTTGCATTATGTAGCTATAATTCGGGTTCCTCTTTCCCACATGCATCACTTTACATTTGCTTACATTAAACATCATCTGTCATTTAGACGCCCAGTCTCCCATGGTCCTCTTATAATTTTTCACAATCCTCTCACGATTTAACAACTTTGAATAACTTTGTGTCATCAGCAAATTTAATTACCTCACTAGTTACTCCCATCGCTAGGTCATTTATAAATATGTTAAAAAGCAGCGGTCCCAGCACAGACCCCTGGAGAACCCCACTATCTACACTACTCCATTGAGAATACTGACCATTTAACCCTACTCTCTGTTTTCTATCTTTTAAAAAGTTTTTAATCCACAATAGGACATTACCTCCTATCCCATGACACTCTAATTTCCTCTGGAGTCTTTCATGAGGTACTTTGTCAAATACCTTTTGAAAATCTACATACACAATATCAATCGACTCATCTTTATCCACATGTTTGTTCACCCCTTCAAAGAAATGTAATAGATTGGTGATGCAAGATTTCCCTTCACTAAATCCATGTTGGCTTTATCTCTTTAATCCATGCTTTTGAATATGCTCAGTAATTTTGTTCTTTATAATAGTCTCTACCATTTTGCCCGGCACTGATGTCATGCTCACCGGTCTATAATTTCCCGGATCTCCTCTGGAACCTTTTTGAAAAATTGGCATTACATTGGCCACCCTCCAATCTTCTGGTACAACGCTCGATTTTAAAGATAAATTACATATTACTAACAATAGTTCCGCCAGTTCATTTTTCAATTCTATTAGTACTCTGGAATGGATACCATCTGGTCCAGGAGGTTGGCTACTCTTCAATTTGTCAAATTGCCCCATTACATCCTCCAGGTTTATAGAGATTTCATTCAGTTTTTCCAACTTGTCAGCTTTGAATACCATTTCTGACACTGGTATCTCTCCTAAAACTTCCTCAGTGAAGACCAAAGCAAAGAATGTATTTACTCTCTCTGGAATGGCTTTGTCTTCTCTGAGTGCCCCTTTTACCCCTCGGTCATCTAGCGGTCCAACCAATTCTTTTGCCGGCTTCTTGCTTTTAATATATCTAAAACAATTTTAAATATACGTTTTTGCCTCCAACACAATCTTTTTTCAAAGTTCCTCTTTGCCATCCTTATCAGCGCTTTGCATTTGATTTGACATGATATTCCTTATGCTGTTTCTTATTATTTTCAGTTGATTTCTTCTTCCATTTTCTGAAAGATTTTCTTTTGGCTCTAATAGCATCCTTCACCTCCCTTTTTAACCATGCTGGCTCTCATTTGTTCTTCATTCATCATTTTTAATACATGGAATATGTTTGGCCTGTGCTTCTAGGATGTTGTTTTTGAACAGCATCCACGCCTAATGTAAATTTTTGACCTTCGCAGCTGCTCCTCTAAGTTTTTTTTTACACTGTTCTTCTTATTTTATCATAGTCTCCTTTATGAAAGTTAAATGCTAATGTATTGGATTTCCTGTGTGTACTTACTCCAAAGCAGCTATCAAATCTGATCATATTATGATTATGGTTATCAAGCGGCACCAGCACCATTATGTCCTGCACTAGATCATGTGCTCCACTAAGGACTAGAATTTTTCTTCTCTTTTTGGCTCCTGTACCAGCTGCTCCATAAAGCAGTCCTTGATTTTGTCAAGGAATTTTACTTCCCTAGCATGCCCTGATGTTACATTTACCCATTCAATATCAGGATAATTGAAATCGCCTATTATTATTGCGTTCCCCAGTTAGCCTCCCTAATTTCTGATAACATTTCTACATCTGTCTGTTCATCCTGGACAGGTGGCAGAAAAATAAATTGTTTGTCATTTTTCTCTCCTTTTTCTTTTTTTTCTTCAGACAGGAAACCCTGGCAAGAGAGTTAAGAGAAGACAAAAGAAGGCAGAATCAAGGGACTGGGACCAACACAATTAGAAAAAGTAAATGACCAGACAACAAAGGTACAGAAAATAATTTTATTTTTATGCTTTCACAGATTAATCAAGAATACTCTTGATAAAGAAAAGATACAAAAAAGATTGAAAATATTAACACCATATTACTTAATTATACAGGAAATAAGTAATCTTTCCGATCTATAGTCCACAAATAAGGAGAACAAGGTACAATTTTAGGAAATATAAATTTCACTTAAATAAGTACAGGAAATATAAGAGAAACTCAGACCATTCATATTATTACTGGTTGTACAATTGGAGACACCACAGCCTTTGAATCTAAGAAAGAGGTTAAATGTATTGGATCATAAAATACATATTTTACCGAATTTACTTTCAGTACACATTTGCAAGGAAAATTCAACCAAAACAGACCACCCATTTATAAAACCCTAGGGCGAAGTTTAAGAAAAAGTTGAAGCCGCTTTTGGGTTGTTCTAGCGACATCTGGGAACACTCTGATCTTATAATTCATTAAACGTTGTTCCCTATGTCGGAAAACTTGCTTTAATACCCACTCTCGGTCAGGTTGTAACACAAATGTTACTATTAATGTTGCTGGTTTAGAACCCAGCTCATCCTCTTCAATCAATTGTGTAAGATTTAGAACATCAAAGGAAACATCAGCTCCTTCCACAATAGGTTGGTTTGTGTCTTTCTTTTTATATGGTGGCAAATAATATATCTTAGAAACTGGTGGATATGCTTGTTCAAGAATCTTCAATATCTCCAGTAAGTATTTTTTTAAGGTAATAAGAGGAGCTATAGCCGGTATTTTGGGAAAGTTCATCAAATGTAAAGTGTTAGCTTTATGTTTTTGTTTTCCAAGTTTTCAATTTTATATTGCAACAATTTATTTTCTTTAATAAGGCTCATATGAACTTGTTGAAGATTGCATATTTTACTAGTGTTAGTTTCAATATTTTTTCAACTGTTATTACTTTTGTTTCTAACATAGTAATTTTTTCTAGGGGAGCCTTAGAATATTGGCTCACAAAAATCAGTTTTTGTAAAACAGGTTTCCAGACCCAAAAGACCGAGGTTGCCCATATCTGCTCTAACAAGTGTAGGTAGGAACACAGAAAATGAACTCTGCCTTGTAATACAGAATAAGGTAAAGCAAGTGGTGAAACCAACCAGAGGAAAATACAGTGTCGAAGTGGCAGACTTCCTCAGCGCATCCCAGGGTAGTGCCCTTTAACCACCTGGTAGGCCTGCATTAGGCCTATCGCACCTTAGCAAAAAGGCCCCTAACTCTGCATTTTCTAGTTAGCACACACTAATGCAAACATGCTAGTTGGATAACTCTTCCATGCCCATTCCCCCCCTCCTGAAAAAAAAAAAAGAAACACCCTCACATGATTAGCATGTGCTGACAGGCAAATTAATAAGGCTTACCACAAAATACATTAAGGTGTTTTATAGTAAATGCATGTTAGTGCTTAGTGTGTTTCAGTAAAAGGCCCCTGTATAATTAAAATTAAGGCATAGAAAAAGAACAAATTTAAGTATAAAAAGTACCAGCCAGATCTATAGCTTTCAGCTAGAAGCCATCCTTCATACTCAGGCATCCACGTCCTCAGCATAAAAGCACAAAAAAAAACCAGGTGAGACCAAAGGCTCATCAAGCTCAGCATCTATTTTTAACAGTGGCCAAAACAGGTTCAGGTCCTGGCAGTATTCTAAAAAGTAGTTCCATTCCTTGTTACTTGCACCCAAGGATAAGCAGTGGCTTTTCCGAATCTGCCTGGCTAATAATGATTTATTGACCTTTCCTCCAGAAGCTCATCTAAATTCTTTAAAACCAACTGTAAACTGCTTTCACCACATCTTCTGGTGACAAATTCCACAACTTAATTGTGTGTTGATTGAAAAACAAAATGCTCCACTTCTTAAAAGTGCTTTTTCTATAAGCTTCATGGAATGTTCCCTAAACTTAGTAAATCATTCCTTACTTATCCCATTCCAGCCCACCCCACTCATGGTTTTAAACTTCCACCATGTCTCATCAAGCCAAAGAATAAGCATTAGATTGCTTTCTTGGTATGTAAATCATTGTATGCAAATCTAGCTCATGACTATTTATTGTGGATATCCTGAAAATCTGACTAGCTGGGGTGCCTGCAGGACAAGTTTGGGAATCACTACTGTAGTCTCTTCTGTGGTCACCCTTCTCTAAACTTTATCTAATTCCACTATATGCGATATGAGGTAACCAGATAATACTCATGGTGCTGTTACACCATAGACCTACCCCCCAGGAATGCAGATCATCCCGCACATTCCTTAATCTGCACTTCCCTAACTGCAAAGGACTAAAATACAAACTAATGCACGCGTCAATCTTTACCTACTTGAGTGCACAGTTATGGAACGCACCGCCGAGAAATTTAAAATCGATCTACGAACTAATGAACTTTCGCAAACTACTGAAGACCCATCTCTTTAACAAAGCATACCCCAAAGATCAACCAACGTAAATATACACAACTCCTCCACATATATTCAGAACTGTCCAACAGTATCTGCTGTTATACCACTATCATGTTTTTCATTATCATGTTGGCCAAGATCCTTCTGTAACACTAAATATCTAATTTCTAATGTATTTCCACTATTCATGATGTATTGTAAGGCACATTGAGCCTGCAAAGAGGTGGGAAAATGTGGGATACAAATGCAATAAATAATAATAATTTATTTTCCAATCCTTTCCTACTTTCTTTTTTTGACCATCATTGTCCACCATTGACCACCATGACATTATCATCCTTCTTTCCTGATTGGTGATGCTTAATGAGGAATCCAACACTGGGTAGCTATAGTTTGGACGTTTTCATCACTTTGCAATTGCGCACATTTAAATTGCATCTGCCATTTAGATGTCCAATCCCCCACATTATAAGGTCCTCCTGCAAGTCCTCAACATCTGCTGACTTAACTTTGAACAATTTGTGTCATCTGCAAATCTGATCACCTTACCCATTCCCTTTTCCAGATCATTTAAGCACACTGGTCCCAGTACAGACTGATGTGGTATTCCACTACTTAGCTTTCTCTAAGAAAAAAAATATCTGTTTATCCCTAATCTATTTTCTCTATTTTAACCAGTTACCAATCCACAAAGGAAACTTGTTTTTGATCTCATGACTTAAAAGTCCTTCATGAATCTCTTATGAAGGGATTTCAGCAAATGCCTTATGAAAATCCAGATACACTACTATTTCAATTGCCACAGCCTTACTACAGGTTTATAAAACCCTTCAAAACCAGACCGGTAAGGCCAGTGCTTTTTTTGTAGAAAAAAAGGTGCCGGTACTCATTATGGGCGGGGTCACCACATATGACTCCACCCCTATTGTAGCCACACCCACATTAGCCACACCCCCTTATACCAGCCATGGCTCATATAAACAGACATCATTGAAAATATTATACTAGTATAGGAGAAAAAAATAACGTGATTTTTTTTTCATTATAAATAATTTCTGTAAGCTGTTACAGCTCCAGTATACCTGCAAAATAAGACAGCAGATGTAAATTCTCAAACTGAACATATTCCAAACACTAAAATGAAAATAAAATGATTTTTTTCTACCTTTGTTGTCTGGTGACTTTTTCTATCCATATTGGTCCCAGTCTCTGATTCAGCTGCTCTCTATCAGTTCTCCTAACTCCGCTTCCAGCGCTTCCTTTCCATTTATTTCTTTACTTTCCTCCTTTCTTCTTAATTTCTTGCCCTCTATCCATAAGTAAAAGCTGGGTCCTCCTCCATGGAATTTACTGGAGGAGGTATAACGTGGATCCAGCTTTTGCCTATTTTCTCCATTCATGTGCAGTTTTTCTCCTCTCTTCCCTTTCCCTCATTTCCATCCATGTGCATCTTCTTCTTTCTTCCCTCCCCTCATCCATGTCCAGCACTTCTCCTCTCTCCTCACTTCCATCCATGTCCAGCAATTCTCCTCTAGCCCCTGTCCTCCCCTGCCATCCATGTCCAGCGATTCTCCTCTCTCCCCTCCCCTTCCCTCTCATCCATGTCCAACGATTCTCCTCTATTCACTGCCCTCCCCTTCCAACCATGTCCAGCAAATCTCTCTTTGCTGACCTCCCCTCCCATCCACATGCAACGATTATCCTCTGCCCCCTGTCCTCCCCTGCCATCCATGCCCCCAGCCACATGCTAGCATCTCCCCCTCTCTCTCACCCTAGGGGTCCAGCAAGTATTTTTCGCTCTTCCCTCACTTCTATTGTGTTTCCTCTTTGCAGGGTCAGCACTTCTCCCTCTTCCTTCTTTCCCCACATGTCCAGGCACCTCTCTCTCTTTCTTGTCCTTCCAATCCCCATCCCCAAAGTCCAGCACCTCTTTCCCTCTCTCCCTCTCTGTGACCCTTCTCTTCCTCATTCCACTCACCGAATCTCTTTCTATGGTACCTAACCTCCTATCCAGCACTTCTCTGCTTCTTTGCACTCATCTTGATGCAGCACCTCTGTCCTTCATTGACCTTATTCAGCAACTCTGTCCCTCTCTACTTCTCCTGATGCAGCACTTCACTCTCTCCTTGCTCCCCCCACCCCATGCAATACCTGTCTTCCTCATTGCTCCCTCCAATGCAGCACATCTCTCCTTCTTTGACTCCCCATGCAGCACTTCTCTCCCTCCATCCAACCTCCCCCCATGCAGTACCTGGCTGGCTGCCTCCCTTGTCTCCCCCCCCCCCCCCCATGATGCAGTATCTGTCTCCCTCTGCTCTCAGCTTCTTCTTCGCCAATTTCTCTTTGTTCTTCTCCTCCTTTTCCATCTCCTTCAACAGATCCTAGAACTTGACACTACAGTGGTCCAAGTTGTAGCCAAATCGCTCCTGTGCCAGGGCTAGTAGGCGCTCCCGCCGGGCAGCCTCTACCCGCTGTTTCTCCTCCTGCTTTTCCCGCCACCAGTCTTCCACCATCTTTGGCATCTGGGCCATGATGGCGGCAATCAGCTTCTCTCTCGCCAGTCTGCTGCGCCGCTCCTCCTCCTCCCATTGCCAGATCCAGGCCTGCATGTCAGCGAGCGGCGGATACCACGTCTCCTCCTCGCGGATCTCCCAGAGCTGGGCCGGATTCATGCCCGAGGCCGCTCCATAGAGCCCGAATAGCTTCGCCTCCCAGCGGGGGCTCTTCTGCCACTCCGGGGTGCGCTTGTCCTGCGGGTCCGGTACGTACATACCGTCCAGTTTCCGGTGCAGAGGTCAGGCATGATACCGAGACACCGACCCGTCGACTGGCACCGCTGTGGACAGCCAAGAGTGACAACGGGGTCACGGTCACTGCCATCTTCCCGCGAGCTGCCTGAGGAGGAGGGCAGGCTGCGTTTACTTTTTTTTTTAAGCAGTGTTAAGACGTCAGCAGGAACAGGCTGCTTCAGCCAATCTCAGGGGCCTTCCTTCTGCATGTTCCGCCCCCGAGGGCTGAAAGAAGGCCCCTGGGATTGGCTGAAGCAGCCTGTTCCTGCTGACGTCTTAACACTGTGGGTTCGCGCGAAGCAAGAGGGGAGGGGGAGAGGAGAAAAAACAGAGCAAGAGAAGAAGATGCCCAAAGCCACAGGGAACGCCGTCGACGCTGCCAGGTGGGGACGCCGGTACACCGTACCGGCACAAAAAAAGCACTGGGTAAGGCTAAATCCATGTTGGCTGTAACCCATTTGGCCATGTTTATCCATATGTTCAGCAATTTTGTATTTCCAGAATGGCCTCTACCATTTTGCCCAAGATGACCAGCATCAAGCTCACTAGTCTATGATTTCTTGGATCCCCAGAACACCGTTACAAATTTGCATTATACCAACCACCCTCTAATCCTCAGGTACCATGGAAGAAATTCATTATTCATAATTAAAATCTGCTAATACCTATAAAAAATTAAAGTGTGTTTAAAAAAATATCACTATTTCCATCAAAGTGGTATATAACATATCATAAAAAGACTTAGTTCTGCATTATTATAACATCGCCCAAAGACCAATGGACATAAAATAGTTGAAAAGCACCAATTATTTAATTACCCTGGCAAAATTAAAGTTTTGCCTAGGACTAAAAGAATCGTACTGAGAAACAGCAAGACTGAACATCTGCTCCCAACCTGAAAGGTTTGGTAAGTTTTCTGGAACAAAAGTGAAGAATCATTTCCCAGTACCCAAGTGTTCTACATCACTGGCAAAGCCACCAATTAAAAAGGGCATGTGATCTAGCTTTACCTGCAAGAGCCACCTGCCTAGTCTTGATCTATTGCATAGAGGTCTTAATGACCCAGATAGAAGCTATCAAGCTAATCTAAGGTGCACAGGTTTATCTGTACTCAGCATTTTGAGCAACCAAATCGATAGCTTAAAATAAGCTCTCTCTGATTGCAAGCCAGTGCAATTCAACCAATGCTGAGCAGGCAGTCTCTATAGCCTAAGCCAAGAATGTTTTTTTAGTGCTTCACAATGTGTGGCACCAGAAAGGGTTTATATTGCTGTTACTGGATGATACCAGAATCAGATTTGTTTTGTATGGTATGTTCTACAGAGAAGTGTTTACAATTCTGTCCTACACACATCGTTTTAAAAAGGGAGAGGGGGTCTTCTGTAGATGCAGAATGTGCATTTGCATTTACCAGAATGACAGAAAAAAAATATATACTGACCCCTTATTTTGCATAATGGCCTGTTGGAGTCCTACATAGTTTAACTGTTACAATTTTTACATAATATAACCAGCAACTGCAAATTTTTCTGGCCTTAGAATGTAGGTTGCGTCCTTTATTATCTTGAGCCATCTGCTTACCCAGTATTCTGAAGGGATCCACCCCACCCTTCACTCCTTGACCAGAGCTCCAAGGGGGCCCTTCCTTTTGAATACTTCATCTCTTGCCTTAAGTAGCAGATTGTTTTAAGTAAAAATTAAAAAAAAAAGTTATTTACCTGGCAAACCATTGAAAACAAGGAGTCCAACAGTACGCCCCAAAACTTCCAATAATACCACCTCAACATTTCCCATTGATATAGACACAGGCATATTATTGGAGGAATTACTGAACCACAGAACCTTGGTCTTACTTGTTTACAGTTTCAACAAATGGGAAGATGCCCGCCTATTTACTATTCCTATGCAATTGCATACATAAGAAAAAGTTAGATTTAAGGTCCCAAGGCAGGGCATTAAAATAAAGCAAAGTTACTTACCTGTAGCAGGTGTTCTCTGGTGACAGCAGGCATTCTCACATGTGGGCGAGATCATCCACAGAGCCCGGTACGTGCCATAGTGCACAGTCACTTTAAAACTGAGGCAGTGCCCCCACTGTGCATATGCAGGTGCCTTCCCACCCGATGCTTGAACGCAGGACCAGCAGTATAATACTAAAGTGAAGATGACAACTCCTAGGGGAAGCTGGAGGGATGTGAGAATATATGGCTGCTGTCCTCAGAGAATACCTGCTACAGGTAAGTAACTTAGCTTTCTCAAAGGACAAGCAGGCATGATATTCTCACATGTGGTACTCACTAGCTGCCAGGCTCACCATATAACGAACCTGGCAACTAGGGAGTAAGCGAGCATGATAGAAAAAGAGGAGCAACAAACTGGCTATCCCACCTAGAAGTGAAGGTGTGGATAGAAGACCACATTGCCACCTTGCAAATTTCCTCAATGAAAGCAGAGTGGAAATGGGCTACTGAAACCACCATGGTTCTTACATTCTGAGCGGTGACGCAGCCATGAAGGGTCAGCCCAGATTGAGATGTGGAGGGGCATTTTCGATACAACGTCAAAGTCTGACTTTGGACGTTTTGCAAAAAAACGTCCAAAATCTAAATAGGAAAGAAGGTAATTTTCAAAAAAGAAAACATCTATCTTTTGTTTTCAAAAATACTGTTTTGAACAAGGTTTTGTGATTGGAACATTTTGTTTTTTGGTCCATTTTCAGGAAAAAAAAAAAAACCCCCGTCCAAGTGCAAAACGCACAAAATCAAGCCATTGGGATGTAGGAGGAGCCAGCATTTCACATCTTGTGTCTGCCCTCTTTGTCTTCAGCTTCAGTTCCCTTCCTGCTTGTGTCTGCCCTGTCTGCAGCCTCAGTTCTAATCCTGCTTGTGTTTGCCCTGTTGGTCTTCAGCTTCAGTTCCCAAGCCTGTTTGAGAATCCTGAATCTGTTCCAGCTAGAGAGCTACACAGGAATGGGGTTCGCGGAAATCCCGCAGTATTCCCACAGGGACGGAAGCAGTTCTGCGGGGCTCCCACAGGGACAGAAGCAGTGCTGTGGGGTTCCCGCGGGGATGGAAGCAGTTCTACGGGGTTCCCATGGAAGTGTAAGCTGGTGCATCTACCGAGTACCAAGTTCTTTTGAGTGCCATCTCCTCCTCCTCTTCTTCCTCCTCCTTGCTTTAACAGCACAAATGTGGAACGTCTTCCTTTAAGGAGGTGGTAGAGACACAAATGATGATAGAATTCAAAAAGGCGTGGGATGAACACAGAGGCTCTCTAATTAGAAAATGGAAGGTATAAAAAACCTAACCTTAAATGGCTGCATGTGCGTGGATGTGTCAAGTGACGCTTAGATGGCGACTCTGAGTGTGATTAACTAGAGCTGATACCGGGCACACTTGTATGATCTGTGTCCAATATATGGCAGTCTGTTTTTGGATGGCTGGAAAGGGCTTAGACAGCAACTTCAGTGGCTGGAACATAAGGACAGTGCTGGAAGATTTTTATGGTCTGTTTCCCACAAATGAGAAGACGAATAGACTGGAGTGGGCTTCAACGAGAACTCTAGCAGTTGGAACATAGGGATAGGGCCAGATAGACTTCTATGGTCTATGTTCCAGAAACACGAAAGCCAAAATATAGAACAGGAAAAGTTCTCTACGATGACGAATCACAGAAGGCAAAAGTAGAGACTAATAGAGGATTCACCACTGGAGACATGAGTCCAACAGTCTTTATTATATCAAAGATAACGACCCGACACAGGCCGTGTTTCGACGCTAAAAAAGCATCTGCATCAGGGGTCAATAAATACACCAAGTAGTGAATGCAAAATGAGGAGTCCTACTTGTATGTGTGTTGTCAACTCACTAATCACATAGCACTAAACAGAAAATGCTGGACACAAACTATCAGAGCAAACACGAAAGACCATAATCAAGTATATAATATCACACTTGTTGATTTAATCATGAATTGATAATGAGTGTGACTATTGGGCACTGGATGGACTGTTCAGGTCTTTATTTGCTGTCACTTACTATGTTACAATTAATCCTCTTTGCTCCCAGGCTGATGCGCAGACCTCAGCTCTGATACAGGCATGAGCATCGGATGTCACCTGACCTACTGGCACATGCATGTGGTGACCTCTCAGCATACAGTGCCAGTAAATCAGGGACAAATCTTACATGTGCACACCAGAGTGTTCCAAGTTTCATTCCTTCCTTGCCTACAGTCCTATGGCTGAAATCCAGAGAGAGACTGAGGGAACGGACTGAATTTTTCTTTTATGTACCATTAAATTCTTACGGTGATGGATGGGGATGGGTAAGATTCCAGCAGGGACGGGCAAGATTTCTGTCCCCATGCAAATTTCTAGTTCCAGCCAAGCCTGAGAATCCTGAATCCTGTTCAAGCCAAGCCCTTTCCAGAATCCAGTTGTTCCAGTCCTGCTTATTCCAGCCCTGCTCATCTATAGCTTGTCCCGATCCTGCTAGTTCTGATCCTGCTTGTACCAGCCTGTCTGTGTTCAGCCTTGCTTCCTGTTGGGTGGTTCACCTGCTGCTGCCGCTCACTGGCAGTGGCCCAAAGGCTCACTACTCCCGACTTCATGACAGACTGTGACAGGAATTTGGTGTGGGTTCAGAGAACCCTGTTGTGGTAGAACCTAGCATAAGGTGGATCTGCCACAAGGGCTTGAAATTTACTTACTTTTCTGGCAGAAGTACAATTAAGACCATCATCATATACATGAGGAACATCAGAGAACAGGTTCAAAAGGAGTGGTTCAAAAGAAGGTTTGAGAGCTGCGAGGTGGTTTGATAGGTATATTTTATATGAAACTGCCTTTCATGAATCTAACAATGGATGAATGGAAACTGGCTTATTATCAATCATAGAATGAAAAGCACTTAAGGCACTCAAAATGTACTCTGGTTTTGAGGCTAGAATCAGAAATATGGAGTAGGTACTCCATAAAGGTAGGGAAAGAGCACCTAGTAGGGTTTTCTGTTCTAACTGTACACCAGAGGGAAACTCTTCTCCACTTGAAATGATGAAATTTCTATGTATGTGATTTCCTAGAGGCTAGTAGTATTCTAGAAACTCTGGAAGGTAAATCTACATCATCAAAAATCAGGCTGTCTGGCTTTAGAGTGAAGGGCCAGCTGGAGAAGGAATCCTTTGTTCTGCATTATTAGGATTGGAAAAGAAAATAACCTCAATGGTTCCTTGAACAATAACTCTAGAAGAGGGAGCCAAATTTAATGTGGCCAGTAAGGAGCAGTGCAAATCATGGTCCCTTCGTCTTGACATAGTTTGAGAACAGTTTTCCCGATGACAGTGGGAGAAAGGCATATAGAAGATCTGTTCCCAAATGGAGCAGGAAGGCACATGGGACTACACCATTGGGAACAGATTCTGGAACAAAAGTGGAGAACCTTGTTCTGGGGAGAAGCGAAAAGATCTATTGATGGGATCCCCCTGCTGGAATATTTTACGAGCTACAAGTATGCTGAGGGACCGTTCGTGAGGCTGAAGGACTCTGCTCAATTTGTCTGCCAAAGCGTTCTGTTTGCCAGCTAGATAAACAGCTCTTATTGAGATGTTTTGAGTAGCTGTCCAAGTCCAAATCTGAATTGCTTGTCAACAAAGGTGGCAAGCACCTGTTCCTCCTTGTTTTTTTTCAGGTAATACATCACAACCTGGTTGTCCATGCAAACAAGAATTATCTGATTGCGGACGCAGTCTTGGAAAGCATTTAGGATATTCCACACTACTCACAATTCTAGGAGACTGATATGATATTCTTTTTTTATGTGGAGACAAAGAACCCTGTGTAGAGAGACCATCTAGATGAGCACCCAAACCTACATGGAGGCATCCAATGACGAGAACTTTTGTGATGTGGAAGGGGCCGAAATAGAAGACCCCAGGTGAGATTCTGGGATACCATCCACCACTGTAGAGAGGGCATAGTTGTGGATTAACTCAAATATGGGTCGAGAGCAACCCTACAGCTTGAGACCACTGTGAGAAGAGAGTACACTGAGGTATTTTAAAGTGGAGCCAAGACAATGGTGTTACATGGACTGTCGAAAAGCCATATGGCCAAGCAGGCGGAGCACCAGACGATCATTTATTTGGGTGGAACACGAAATCTGAGGGCGAGATGCATTGTGTTATCTGCTTGGTTTAGGTAGGATCAACCCTGAGTAGTGTCCAGAAAAGACCTGATGAACTGTAAGGGCTGAATAGACTGGAGGAGATTTGGGGTAATTTATCACAAAACTGAGCAGTTCTATGAGACACATGGCAGACAAAACTGAGGTCTGTGCTGCCGCCCAGGAGGCTACCTTGATTAACCTATTATCAAGGTAGAAAACATGTATGCCCCACTTGCGGAGCATTGCATCTACTAATCAGGCATTTTGTGAAGACACAAAGAGCCAAAGCCAAGCTGAACAGTAAGACCTTGTATTGATAATGCAGAATTCCACAGCACAAGCAAAGGAATTTCCTGTGCACAGGGAGAATAGGTATGTAAGGGAGTATATGCCTCTTTCAAAAGTAATCCTTTAAACCGGACCAGCACACCAGGGAATGCAATATCCCTTTGCACAGAGGATGTCTCTCCAGGAGCTACTGCCCAGGTGGGAAGGGTTAGGACAGCTACTGTAGTGGGTGATTTGATTAGGCATATAGATAGCTGGGTGTCTGGTGGACGTGAGAATCGCCTGGTGACTTGCCTGCCTGGTACGAAGGTGGCAAACCTCGCACGTCACCTAAATAGGATTTTCGATAGTGCTGGGTAGGAGCCAGCTGTATTGTGGGTACCAATGAAATAGGAAAATGTGGGAGAGGTTCTGGAAACCAAATGTAGGCTCTTAGAAAGCTCAAATCCAGAACCTCTAGGATAGCATTTTCTGAAGTGCTACGTGTTGCACGCACAGGGCCCAAGAGATAGGCAGAGCTCCAGCGTCTCAATGTGTGGATGAGACGATGGTGCAGGGAGGAGGGTTTTAGTTTTGTTAGGAACTGGGCAACATTCTGGGGAAGGGGGAGCCTATTCCGAAAGGATGGGCTCAACCTTAACCAGGGCGGGACCAGGCTGCTGGCATCAATGTTTAAAAAGGAGATAGAGCAGCTTCTAAACTAGGGACTGGGGAAAGACCAACAGTCACTCACAAGCGCATGGTTCGGAATAAAGTATCTTTTAAAGATATCATCAAAACAGGGAAGATAAGGTATCCCGATAGTGAGGTGTCCTTAAATAAAAATCAGACAAAAGATTGCAATTTAATACAGTCAAGTAGAGCATGAAGTAAATAGGAACAAAAAAAACCCCCAAAGGTAGAATATATTGCACTAAATGAAAAATTAGATATAATCGGAATCTGAGAGCTGGTGGAAGACGGATAACCAGTGGAATACTATCATACCAAGGTACAAATTATAACGTAGTGATAAGGTGGATCGAATTGGTGGAGGGGTAGCATTGTATGTTAAGGAAGGCCTTGAATCAAATATTGAAAATTCTGCAGGAAACAAAACACATCTTGGAATCCCTGTGGATTGAAATTCCATGTGTACACAAAGGGGAAAAGGAAAGTGATAGGAGTGTACTACTGTCCGCCTGGCCAGGATGAACAGACGGATGTAGAAATGTTATCGGAAATTAGGGAGGCTAACAAACTGGGCAACACAATAATGGGTGATTTCAATTACCACAATATTGACTGGGTAAATGCAACATCAGGGCGTGCTAGGGAGGTAAAATTCCTTGATGAAATCAAGGATTGCTTTATGGAGCAGTTGTCACAGGAACAGACAAGAAAAGGAAAAATTCTAGACCTAGTCCTGGTGTGGAAGGTAAAGGTGATGGGGCCGCTTGATAACAGTGATCATAATATGATCAGATTTGATATTAGCTTTGGAATAAGTATACACAGGATATCTGATACGTTAGCATTTATCTTTCAAAAAGGAGACTATGATAACATGAATGGTGGTGGTGTGGGGGGGGGGGGGGAACTTAAGGGGCTGCTACAAGGGTCAAAAGTTTACATCAGGCGTGGATGCTGTTCAAAAATATCATCCTGGAAGCCCAGGCCAAATATATTCTGCATATTTTAAAAAGGAGGAAGGAAGACCAAACGACAGCTGGCATGATTTAAAAGTGAGATGAAGGAAGCTATTAGAGGTAAAAGAAAATCCTTCAGAAAAAGGAAGAAGGAATCAACTGAAAACAACAAAAAACAGCATAACAAATGTCAAGTCAAATGCAAAGCACTGATAAGGAAAGCAAAGATTGCATTAGAGGCAAAAACACATAGTAAGAATTTTTTTTTTTAGATATATTAAAAGCAAGAAGCCAGCAAAAGAATTGGTTGGACCACTAGATGACCGAGGGGTAAAAGGGGCAATCAGGGAAGACAAAGCCATAGCGGAGATATTAAATGAATTCTTTGCTTCGGTCTTCACCGAAGAAGATTTAAGAGTGATACCGGTGCCTGAAATGGTATTCGAAGCTGATGAGTCAGAGAAACTGAATGAAATCTCTATAAACCTAGAGGATGTAATGGGGCAATTTGACAAATTGAAGAGTAGCAAATCTCCTGGACCAGATGGTATTCATCCCAGAGTACTGATATAATTGAAAAATGAACCAGCAGAACTATTGTTAGTAATATGTAAATTATCTTTAAAATCAAACGTGGTCCCGGAAGATTGGAGGGTAGCCCATGTAACGCCAAGGGGATCCAAGAAATTATAGATCAGTGAGCCTGACGTCTGTGCCGGGCAAAATGGTAGAGACCTGCACAGCATATTCAAAAGCATGGATTAATGAGAAAGTCAATACGGATTTAGTAAAGGGCAATCTTGCCTCACCAATCTACTACATTTCTTTGAAGGGGTGAACAAATGTGGATAAAGGTGAGCCAGTTGATATTGTGTATCTGGATTTTCAAAAGGCGTTGGACAAAGTACCTCCAAGTGCCCAGAGGCAATTGGAGAGCCATGGGATAGAGGAGGTAGTGCCCTATTGTGGATTAAAAACTGGTTAAAGGATAGAAAACAAGAGAGTAGGCTTAAATGGTCAGGGGTCTATGCTGGGACTGCTGCTGTTTAATATATTTATAAATTATTTAGAGATGGGAGTAACTAGTGAGGTAATTAAATTTGCTGATGACACAAAGTTATTCAAAGTTGTTAAATCATGAGAGGATTGTGAAAAATTACAAGAGGACCTTACGAGACTGGACATCTAAACGGCAGATGACGTTTAATGTGAGCAAGTGCAAAGTGATGCATGTGGGAAAGAGGAACCCTAACTATAGCTATGTAATGCAAGGCTCCACATTAGGAATCAGTAACCAAGAAAGGGATCTCAGCGTCGTTAATGATACGTTGAGCAAGCTCTGCTCAGTGTGCTGCAGTGGCTAAGAAAGCAAATAGAATGCTAGGTATTATTAGAAAAGGAATGAAAAACAAAACTGAGAACGTTATAATGCCTTTGTATTGCTCCATGGTGCGATAGCACCTCAAATATTGTGTTCAATTCTGGTTGCCGCATCTCAAAAAGATATAGTGGAATTAGAAAAGGTGCAGAGAAGGGCAACAAAAATGATAAAGGGGATGGGACGGCTTCCCTATGAGGAAAGGCTAAAGCAGCTAGGGCTCTTCAGCTTGGAGAAAAGACAGCTGAGGGGAGATATGACAGAGGTCTATAAAATAATGAGTGGAGTGGAACGGGTAGACGTGAATTGCTTGTTTACTCTTTCCAAAAATACTAGGACTAGGGGGCAAGCAATGAAACTACAAAGTAGTAAATTTAATATGAAAATGTAATTAAACTCTAGAATTCGTTGCTATTGAATGTGGTAAAGGCAGTTAGCTTAGCGGGGTTTAAAAGGGGTCTGGACAGCTTCCTAAAGGAAAAGTCCACAGACCATTATTGACTTGGGAAAATCCACTGCTTATTTCTGGGATAAGCTGGGATCGTGCCAGGTATTTGTGACCTGGATTGGCCACTGTTGGAAACAGGATACTGGGCTTGATGGACCTTTGGTCTGTCCCAGTGTGGCAATACTTATGTACCTATTGAACTCTAAATCTACCTTTCCCATGTTTACGAGTAATTTCCCAGCAAACACTTACCAGTGAAGTCATCTCCCTCTCTGGAAGTCCTCTCACAGCAACTCTTCTGCATTATATTGAGAATGCAATAGCAAAATCAGAAAGCACTGTCAGGCCCCTGTAACACCTTTTTTGCATAGACAGCAGGAAATATCAAGTACACAAGCAGATGTTAGTGCATGTCACTGGAAATGAACAGCGCTCCCATAACTAAGAACTTAAAGGTCTGAGCATGTGTGGCTCTTCCAGTATGAAACACTCTGTTCACAGCCACACTCCCCCCCCCCCCCCCCCCCCACACACACTTTAGCAATAAGACATCAAAACTCTCAATTGATTTTACACTGTCCATGGATAGTTTGTCAATTTTGTCTTTTAAATTACTGATTTCCTTGTTTTGTTCCTGATCACCATGTCAAAGTCAGGGCTCCACCCCTGCCCAGTTTGGACAAAAGATCCAGTATTGATACACACTCCACGTCTCCAAGTTCTGGGCTCTGAGTATAATCAAGCTGAATCAGTGTGGCTTAGTGTTCTTGTAAGCCAGAAAGAACTACCTCAACTGTATGCTCAACCATTAAGAGAAGAGTCTCCTCTTAAGCTAAAAGTGAGCAAAGAAAGCTTCCTCTCTATAGCAGTCAGCTGACTGATACTTAAGTAGATCCTCCTCAGCAAAGGTTCCATTCATCTCCCTGCAGTCACTTTAACTCCAGCCAAAAAAAGGACCGCAGCCAGCTGGTGCAAGGTTCAAACAGGCCAAATGTTAACCTAAGTTTGCCTTCTTATTGGAGATAAAAGTAAGATCATGGATATCATTAAGGTTCACTGCTCCACTTTGCAGCATCTCTGCTACCCCATCATTCACCTCACCCATATGGAGGGGCATTTTCAATATAAAGTCTAAGTTGGACTTTGGACATCTTGCACTAAACATCCCAAAACTGAATAGGAAATACAGCTATTTTCGAAACTGCAAAACGCCTCCCCCCCCCCCCCCAAAAAAAAAAATGGCAACAATAATTTTGTGCTCTGTGCATTTATCTTTTTGGTCCATTAAAAAAAAAAAAAAACAGTCCAAGTGCAAAACGCACAAAATCAAGACACTGGGATATAGAAGAGCCAGCATTCTTAGTAGACTAGCCACATAGACATCCCAGGAGTGCAATAGGGCACCCTAGGGGGCACTGCTGTGAACTTCGTGTAAAAGCTCCTAGGTACACATCTCACACTTACCCCCTTATCTTGTCTGCTGAGCCCTCCAAAGCCTACCGTCCCCAACTATACACCAGTACAATAGCCCTTATGGGTGAAGGCGGTCACCTGTATGTGGGTACAGTAAGTTTTGTTGTTTTGGAGGGCTCAATTTCCACCACAAGTGTAACAGGTAGAGTGAGATAAGGGCCAGAGTCCTCCTCTCTACAGTGCACTGCACCACCCACTACAATATCCCAGGAACCTACTTGCTGCTCTAACAGGACTGGCTATAACATCTGAAGCTGTCAGAGGCTGGTAAGGACTATTTTTATTCACATCTTTGGGGGATGGGGTCACCCCCAATTCCCTCCAGTGGTCACCTGGTCAGAGCACCTTTGTGTGTCTTTTTTTTTTTTTAAAGAATTAATAAGTCTAGATAAAAAACACACTGAAGTTTTAGCCCTAATCATTTTGGTCCATTATGGCTATAAAATGTGCAAGTGTTAGGAATGCCCTAAATCCACCCCCAAAAAGCCCCCTTATGATTTGGGCACACTGCAGATGAATTGCATAGTTAAACGCCTGCAAAATAGGTTTCAGAAATACCTACTTGGACGTTTTGAGAAGAAATTCATCCAAATGCTGCTTTGACAGTTTTTGGATGTTTTTCTCTTTCGAAAATGAGCCCCTAAGTCCCTCATTTTCTAAAACAGTCTTCAAACTGAAGTTTTACATTCTATCATGTAAAACATTTGAAAAGGAAAACCCTCTTATCCAACTTTGGACTTTTAGCATTAATCCACTGTATCCAGTGGTTGACACAGCAAGACCAGTAACAATAAATTAGATCATCAATGCACATCCAAACAACAAAACCTAACACCACATACAATCTTATAAGTGCAAAAGTAACCTTCATTCACAACCACAGCCTCCTGAAAAAAAAAAAAAGGATTCATTTATTTTTATATAAATCACTTTTAGATTTTTCTTTCAAATAAACTGGCTTCTTACTCATAAAAACTTTACACATTCACATAAAGTTGTAGCCCATTTATACAGAATATAAGACAATCCATCTTCACACAATGCTGGAACACACGGACACATATTCAAAGTCAAGTTGTGGGTATGTAAAATATTTGGCACCACTCACAAAACCTAAAAGCAAGCCTGCCTCTGCAACCACACACACAGAGGCCAGTACAGTAAACTGCACTACCTTTTAGCATAGCTATTCGCTCTATTTTCACAAGTTAATATTACCCTCAATGAAGAAATTAACATGGGAAATCAGCATAAACCACTGCGCTAGAAAGTAGCACGGTGAGTATGCAAAAAAAACAAGTCGCTGAATAAAAATTTGGTCCCAATGTTAAAAAATTGCACTAAATTCTAGCAGTCTCCTCAAGTTTGTGTGAAGATGCAGTTCGGGAGCCAAGGTGGACCTGAAGTGTGGCACCTCACCTTAGATCACACAAGATCCATGGTGGCCTAGGTGGGCTCCTGGCTCCCCACTTCCCTACCTCAAAAGAACGCCCACATGGCTCAAGTATTCTCTCCTCAACCCTACTCATGCATCTATAAAAGCTGGGAGGCAGGAGTGATATCTGACTTGCTCCAGCCTCTGGCATCACCATCCTGTAAAAGTGGTAGTAGGTAATTCTTAGCAGTGCCGTTGGCTTTTATATTTTAAAATACTCCCTTGTCAGTGTGTGAGGCAATCGCCACTCTAGCACTGGCAGGATGCATAGTACCCCAGCAGTGTGTTCTTGTTTTGTTTTGTTTTTGACAGTGCACAACACTGCAGTAACTTGCATGCTATTTTAGGAATATTATTAAAAAAAAAAAGTTGGTGCATGCATCGTCCACTGAAGTTTGGCACAACATTCTAATGCAGCACTAACTACAAAGCTGGTGTCTGAGGAATTTTTTTAAAAAACCCGCAAACACACTGTTTTCATGATCTAGTCACATTACTATTAGTTGGCCAAGAGGCACACAGAACATGCAATAGGGCGAATCCTCGTTTAGCATCTTGCTCTACTCAAAAAAACAAAAAACAAACAAAAGAACTTCTTGCACGATACCTCAACATTAAAAAAAAAAAAAAAAAATACCTATACCTGCTCTATTCATTTTAGTGAGAAAATTACCTAGCTGTTATGATTAACACCAATATTTAGTGACTTTGATGTTAACTACATCATATTTCAATGCAAATGGTCCAACCATTATAATGCAACTTTTTCCTGTTGTTATCCTCACATCCACTGAATTTATATTGTTACCTAAAATTATCAACAGTCTTTAAACAGCTACACTAGAAAATTGTGCCCAACAACTCAACGCCATACTCATCCTACTGAGTAGCAAGTATCGTTTCACTAGCAAACAATTGCATTATAGAATAGACAGATCCTTGTATACATATCCTCACTTAAAATTTAAGAAGGACCTCAGAATAAAGTTCTACATACCCAGGTACACAAGCCACCAGTTACAAAATGAGGAGAGGGTGAATCTTCCTTTTCAAATCAGAGTCCTGGTGACCCAGATAAACTGGGTATTCATAATCAGCCTATTTCCTTGCATATCACTGCACAAGTGGGTGTACAAACTCTATCATTTCTATAAACAAACCATATATTCCCAATTGATAGGGATATATCAATGTCCCTGGAAGATGTTCATTTAAAGCACAATGCAGCCAGAAATGACCGACATTCCCTTTTGAGAATACTAACCCTGCAGGAACTAAAGGTAAAACAAAGACCTGCCCCTTCTTTTTTTTTTTAACTTTAGTATTTCGAGGAAAAAGAAATACTAAAAAAAAAAAAAAAAAAGTCATATATGCCTGATACAGTCCCACCGAGCCTCCATGTGATCAGATGGACAAAACAGCATAACTCAAAAATATTTGCTAACAGCATAAAAATTTTTTAACCAAAATTGTTTTTACAAAAGCTGCATTGTAGATTTTTTAGGCTTTGCATTTACTATACATTAACATTTTTGTACTTAATGTACTACGCTTTAGTAAACAGGTCCAAGTGCCCTAAAATGACTGCTTCCAAACTAACTTTGAAACACTGTATTACCATTGGCAATGCTAGAGGAAACAGCAACATGACATTACTGAAAAGTGAATCCTGGAATTAAATCTTAACAGTATAGAGAAACAGTATAGAGAAGATGGCTGAGAGCACACACAGAGAGAATTCTTTAAAATATGCAAATTCTAAAGACAGAATGACAGATCTGCGCTAACTTCTTTATAACCAATTTTAGTCAAGGTGTGTGTGCACATGCATTGTCACAGATAGTTAATTCACACTTGGATCCTCACTGGGGTGAACTACCAGTAATCGCAGGTCACTTTTTTTGTTCCCCTGATGTCCCCCATTGTTACCAGTACTAGCAGTTTCAATGCACAAATGTGACTGAGAATCCCAGACACATGCATATATGCAAATAGATAAGAAACCCTTTGCACTGATAAACCGTGCCTACAACAGAGAAAATTAAGGCAGGCAAACCCTACATGTGTATTATATTGCTAACAGCCAGAAACCAGGGAGAAGGTTTTAAGTATCCAGTGGAATGACCTAACAGTGAAAAAGAGAACCAAGGACAGAGGTGTCAAACTGTACCTCACCCCATAAACAAACAGTGTCACCTTGGCCATTTTCCTGTCCCTGTCTCATGTTCCCCATTTAGATTGTGGTACAGAGTTGATGCTGTAAGCCACCTTTCAAAAGCCAGACTAAAAACAAAAAATTATATTAAACAATGAACACAAATGAAAATTCTGAGGAAGCAGTTTCTCTTTTCCCAAGCGGATTAAAGCACGCATTCATGACAAAGTTACCTTGTCTGCGGATTCAGATTTACAATTAGGCTGATCTGCAATGCAGCTGTGTGAACTGCTACATCACTGAAGTTATGCTGTGTCCCTCAAGTTCTCTAGAACAATGAATCGAGGAATGGGTCAGGCTTACAGAGGTGCTGTCATCCTTTCCAGCCGCAGGAAAAAAAAACAATTTCAAAGCCAAGAAAGGCTGCAGATGCACTTACAAATATGCTATCCCTTCACTATTAGCAGCATTCTCCGATCCCAATCCCTCAAAACCAGTGGCCCAAACCAAAATAAAATTTCACTTAAGTTCACTGGCAATTATGGGGCAAGGGCAAAGTATTTTCCTGACTTGATTAAAAAAAAATAGGCAAACAGGGAAAGAGGAGGGGTAAAAAACAAAAATGTTTACTCTCTGGCTTTTTTGAAAAACAAGTAGCATAGTACGTAATCACTTGCTAAAAAAAAAAAAAGTGGGGCAACAGAACTGCCCATTCCAGAAACATACAATGTCGACACCTGCTGGCAAAGAACTACTGTACTCTTATTCTAAGTATTTGTTCAGAGATACTCTTATTTCACCTCAGTTTACAATGGGATCCATTAAAATCTTAATATTACTGTGTCTCCTGCTGACAGGGACTTACATATCTGAAGCACAACAAATGAAGGCAATACATGATGAGCTTGAACTACACCTCTAAACCACCCACAGTCTGAAAGGGACACTGGTTTCTTCATGTCCTTTGGAATTTCAGCTCAAATCAGTACCGTAAGCTTTCCCAGTCACATAAATGTATAAACATATGCTCTCCCCCCCCCCCCCCCCGGCTTATATCCTTCTCCTAACACACCTAGCTGAGCCCTTATAGCAGATGTCCTCAGGCTCCTCCTAGACCACTATAATCACAGACCTTAAATTTGGCCACTCCTGTGTAATGACATGGGCTCCATTCTTCCCAGAGATTTTAAGTGCTGCATCCACAATATCTCCAAGCACAACTGATCCAGGAAGCAAGAGACTTGACTTGCTAATCAAATGCACATGCTCTGATAGTAGAATATAGCATCATCACTGAGCCAGGCCAGCTGGCCCAAGGCTGCATGTTTCATAGTCAAAAATGTATTCCTACATTCATGTGCAGAGGATCCTAGTTAGAGGAATTCTATAAAACAGGCATCCATAGTTTCCTGGCTACCTTTTATCTGATTCTACTGCAGTCAGGATCATCACTTAAAAAAAATATACATATACACAGAGACAGAACTATTGGACAAACATCTGATGGCAAACAATATTCCTGCTCAGAGTACAATTTAAAATCAGATCTAAAAGCAGAGTTTAGTAAATTACTCATCAAATCCTGCAAACACTCCATTCAGAACAAAAAAAACCAAACACATTTGTAATTTTCTGGCCATTAAAACTAGGATTTTAAAAGAATGGTGACACTTTTGACATGCCCTGTGCACATTTTAAGTAAAGAAGTGCGTGCTGAAGGTTGAAGGATTGTCCATATCCTATTTCCATATTTTTCATGGAGTAGGCTCTCAGACAGACACTTTTGAGAATCTTTTGTAGGAAGGAAAAATATTTTATTGAGTTTGTGGATGAAGGATGGTTGGAAAGATGAAGTCAATTGTGTTTGCAGGGAGCACCAATGTTTAAACATCGTGAACATCGTGTCCCTTCTTCAGGAGCCAATTACAAGCTGCTACACATAAGCAAGTGTGGCATCACTTTCCCAGGCGTTGCTCACAGGCTGCATAATGATGAAGAGCAGAGAAAAAGTCACTGTAGCTGATGCTCAGGTATGAAGGCAATGATCTGTAAGAGAAGAAAGCAGAACACAGCAATTTAAAAAGGAACAAATCCATCATTTCATTTTACTTGCATTTTTATTTTGAGACAGATGTACATTAAACATGCCATAGTAATTCCTGCGTCAGGTCTTTGACAACTCAGTAAACTCAGCACTCGCCAATCCTGCTGTTATTATACCCCACTACTTGATCTCCCTGCTGATTCTCAAGGCGTCAACATACAGATTTAGTTTTGGTTTCCCTTCGCCCCCCCCCCCCCCCCAAAATATATTCATTCAGTCTATTTTTCACTCAACTATGGGGAAATACCCACTTCAGTTCATAAAGTTTCCATTCTCACTGAGAATCACCTTCCATATTTTGCAGTTACGACTTCCCTATGAGGAAAAGCAAAAGCAGCTAGGGCTCCTCAGCTTGGAGATGATAGAGATCTATAAAATAATGAGTGGAGTGAAACAGGTACGTGAATCACTTGTTTACTTTTTCCAAAAATACTAGATTAAGAGGGCATATAGTGAAGCTACAAAGTAGTAAATTTAAAACAAATCACAGAAAATATTTCTTCACTCAACGTGTAAACTCGAATTTGCCAGAGAATGTGGTAAAAGCAGTTAGCTTAGTGGGGTTTAAAAAAGGTTTGGATAGTTTCCTAAAAGAAAAGGCCATAAATCATTATTAAGATGGACTTGGGGAAAATCCACTACTTATTCCTGGGATAAAAAACATAAAATGTATTGCACTGCTCTGGGATCTTGCCAGGTACTTGTATCCTGGATTGGCAACTGTTGGAAAACAAGATGCTGGGCTTGATGGACCTTTGTTCTGTCCCAGTATGGAAACACATCATCAATATATATAAAAGGAGAGTGTCGTACTCACTCGCAAATGCGCAGTAGAGACCTTCTCTGCCCTGCCCCCGCGTCAATACGTGATGACGGGGGGGCGGAACAGAGAGGATCTGTACTGCTTATTTCTGAGGGAGGAACACCGCCGTCTAACGCTCCCCCCACCCGAGTCGCCGCCGCCACCCACCTTCTACCCGGTCGGGCCCTCGCTCCACTATTGAAACAGCGAGGGTCCGGGAACGCAGCACTGAGCTCTGCTGAGCTGCCGGCATCGCCCTTCCTTCTTCTTCTCTGCCTCTGTCCCGCCCTCGACGACGTTACGTCACACGAGGGCGGGACAGGCAGAGAAGGAAGGCCGACGTCGGCAGCTCAGCAGAGCTCAGCGCTGCGTTCCCGGACCCTCGCTGTTTCAATAGCGGAGCGAGGGCCCGGCCGGGTGGAAGGTGGGTGGTGACGGCCCGGGGGGGGGGGGGCGAATTCGGAGGGGGAGGGGCGGCGGGGGCGGGCCTTTCAACTCCCCCCTTCCTATAATAGCCCGTTTTTACGGGCTCAAAGGCTAGTATATTTATATAGAGTGCTTGACAAAGGTCTTCACATTTATTTTTGGCAGACTGTGAAATATACAGAAGTTCACAGTGCTTTAAAGGAGGAATTTTTCCACTGTTCTATACAACATACTCTACACTTCTAATATGAAATCAAAAATTACACAGGCAATACTTTGGTTTCTTAAGTCTTCACAACCCTAAATCCAATATTTTGTGGAAACCCATTTTGCAAAAACAGTCATGACACAGTTGATTATCCTTCATGGGAGAATAGTTTCAGCCTTTTCAAGCTGCCTGGGGATAATCTGTGCATAACAATCAAAATCTTGCCACAGATTTGCTGTTGGATTCTGGGCCACTCCAGCTGCAGGTATGACATAATAGTTTTTCTGCCTATATTGGCATCATCCTTCTTTCCCTTAATCTTCATAAGTCTTCCATTTCTTGCCACTGCAAAGCATCCCCACAATGGAAAAATTATGTCTTACATGATCATTTTCTTTCCTTTTTGTACTCTCTCTCTCTCTCTCTACTTGCTGGTAGATGATAACCCATAAATCCGTATGCTGAGACCAAACTGAATGCCACATAGGACAATATACTCCTTGGTCAATTAGTATTTCCTATAAAAAAAGTAGAAGCAATAAAAAGGCAAACATTTCTCCCTCCTCACAGAAATGAGGCATAAACCTGTTGATTAGCAGAACTATGCAGAGGCAACCACAGCAAGAAAACTAAGCAGAGAAATATACTGAACGGATAGTATCAACCTCATGAATGGGTGGGACTCTGGATTCGTCTGCTGTGACTGAAGGAAAGAAAAATCAGGCAAAACAAATTTGTTCCATCCTTGTCCTCAGCAGCAGATGAATCCAGAGATTTGCGGGATTTAGCAAAGCAGTCTAAGTAGGTTGGGAACCACACACAACTGAAGAACTGATACCCCGAAGGATGCCTTAGACCTAGCTGAAACCATCAACCATCCAAGGTCTAGAAAACATGTGTCACAAGGACCACATAGGGGACCTTCATGGAACAGAATGAAGAGGAGATGCACCCAGAGGACATATGTCCAAGCAATAAGTGCCCAACTCCAGAGAGCTATGGCTGCATAAGACGCTGCACTGCCCCGAATGGGACCCACCAGTTGTAGGAAGGGAGACTACACTCAGACATCCACTGGTGGCCTGAAGATACCAGAAAGGTCCAAAGTTCAGTTCTGTCTTGGGATACCTTTCCCAGTTTCCTCTGTCAACTGGAATGGCTCCAATATCTGAATAGGGAGCAAACACCTCCTTTTTTCTGTGTTGATGCAACCCTAGTCCTGACTCTGAAAAAGACTGCCTGTGCCTTGCAGCTATGGCTCCTTTGTGGGGTACAGTTTCATTTCTAATGACGGCGCAGCTCCATTTCTGCCTGTTGAACGTCTCTATATGTCTAGCGAAGCTCTTTCTTTCTTTCTGTGCACAGCTCCATCTATGACTGCAGGGCACAGCGCCATTTCTGAATGTGAATCATAGTGCTATCTGGGGATGCGGAGCATGGCTTCATCTCTGCTTCTTCCATATTACTCCAGTATAGTTGGCTCCATCTCTGTGCACTGGACACAACTCCCTTTCTGCATGTATACACAACTCCACCTCTGAGCACAAAGCGAGGTTTTATTGCAGGAAATGGATCGACTTCTTCCTCTAGTTATGCCTCATAGCTTCATGCTTGGAGTTGTCCAAAACTCTGTATCTGGATGCACAGTTCAGTTCCATCTCTTATTTATGTAGTAGTGCTCCTTGTCTGGATCTGGGGTGCAGCTGCATCTCTGGATGAGGAACACTGCGCCATTCAAGGAGATGGAAGTACACCAAATGTGCCCAATAGCTTCAACACACTTCCATAATCTTACTTTCGGACTGGTCTCATCCTTGTCATCTGTTACTGTCCCACTTTGTTGGGAAATCTGTTATAGCTAGGGAGCGTGCGTCTGGTGTTCTGTAGTGCAAAGCTCAGCCCTTTTTGTGCAGGCTGTCGCTAGGTGGCATCATATTTCAACTTATCCTACGTCTATATAAGGCTATGCTTGGCTCCGAGCTTAGGGTGCAGTCTCGCCTTGTCTTGGACCTCAGCCCAGTCGTGACAGGATCCTCCCCGTCTTACGTTGCAGTTCTCCTGTGTGCTTTCATACTTGAATTGGCTTGTCTCTGTATGGTTAGCGTGACTACAGCTTGGCATTTTTTGCTTGGTTCCATTGCTAATTTGAAATCCTGACAGTGTTCTGTGCAGATCTTATTCGTGTCTCAGTCAAGGGTGACTCGGTAAGGTCCCACCATTGTTGCCTATGGTGGTATCCACATTTCCAGTAGTCATTGTTCCTTCCATTGTTCGGGAGGAAAATCATTATGGGATTTTCCGTCTTCTACTTTATATCGTGGGCATAAGTACATAAACCTCTCTTCCAGCATTTTTTTCCCCAATGTACTGTGAGGAGGAGGAGGGGGGAGGGACCTGGCACCACCAAGTGTACCCCTGAGTAAGGGGCCTCTACTGGCCTAGACACTCCCAAGCTCAACTGAACCAGGAAACCCAAAACAGAAGCCAGAGAAGCAGAAGAAACCAAGAGCTTGCGAGACCATCCATTGCCAGCTGGAGACAGAGAATACTGACTGAACAAGGAGCATACCATCCTATGTGGTGAAGTTCAACTTTACTCTCTCTCCACCTGCTGGCAAATGGTCATAAGCAACAAGTCTCTGGATTTATTTCCCTATCAGCAGTAGACAATGTTGCCACCACCATGCTTTAATGTATAGATAAATAGAATACTATTTACAGACACTAGATATACCACTGTTTGCAAGGTTGCAAAGCGGTTTACAAGATTTTTTTTTTAAAAGAGGGGAAGAAAAAAAAAAACTTAAGAAGAGAACAGGTGGTTTTGAGGATTTTTCTTTTTGTTTTTTTAAAGGAGGGAAGGGAAGATTGTAACTTAATGGGCACAGATAGAATATGGGCAAAAACAAAGGAACAAGAACAGAGCTTCTATGTATGTAACCACAGCCAAAAAGAATAGAGGATGAAACAAATGACGATCAGCCTTGGGGATGAGGTAAACATTTTTATTGAAAGCACCAATGCGAAAGGGACATGGGCCATGTTTCGGTGTACACAGTCACAGCCTCAGGTGTCACAAAAATAACTTTAAAATATATATATTTTAAAAACCATAAAAATCATAATTGGATTAGACCAAAAAAACATAACTCACTAACAAGCCTTCTCTGGAGCAGGCCCCACACTCTAGAATGCACCACCACAGAAAAATCATCCGAGTCTGTCCAGCATTCTTTCCAACCATCGGAAGTACGCCTTTGCCACCAATGCTCTGGAGATGGCTGCCTACACTGCCAAGGCCGAAACATCATAACAATGCTTAGTCTCTATATGGTGGTCCTGAGGGTCTCAGCCGTGCCACCATTACCCTATTCTTCCAAGTCACTGCTGAAACCACCGCGTCCACTACCAGGGGGCATGAGCCAGTCCTTATCCTGTTCTGGCACCAGATAAAGCTGGACCACAGAACCAGCAAAGCGAAAGGGCGCATCTGCAACATCCCACTGCTCCTGAACAATGTCCCTTATGTCCTGATGCATAGAGAAGATCTGCCCGACTTATGGACTCCCTTAACCAAGGAACCCACCTTACGCTGAACCGACACCTCCTGCACTTCCTCAAAATTCAAAGTGGAAGCCACCAGTACAATAAGCTCCTGTAAATCTTCCTTATGGAAAACCCTAGCCACCAAAGGGTCCTCCATGAAGGCAACTCTTCTGTGGAGATAAAGGCTTCTTCCTCCCCTACACACTCCCTGACCTCTAAGTCCAAGTCCTCCAGATCCCCTCCAAGGATTCTGCATCAGTACCTAGAGCTACTTCCTGATTATCCCAGGAAACCCTGGTTCTTTTGGCCCTAGAACCGACCCCCTTAGAAGGATCGGACAACAGCCAGGGAGTGGTTTGTTGCAACAAATAAGCTTTGTACATTTGTAAAATTTTCTGGAGGAAAACCCCGCTTCCAGGAGTCCTCTTTGTAATCCCATAGGACCAGCTACCAACAACTGTGCCTGCTGAGTGACCTGTGCCACGCGCTGCACGGAAGGAGCCTGCTGTTCTAAGATGGTGGGTGTTCCCGCCAAAATTGAGCATGTACTGCCACTGGTTCTCTGCTCTAAGGAAGCAGCTACCATGGCGGGAGACTCTGTCCCATGAACCCCCGCATCAACCACACCCGATGGGCCCACATTCTCCGGTGCAGTACATATCTTACAACTGCCGGCCAAAGTGAGTCCGCATCACTAACAGGGCACTGGCGCAACTTCTGACATGCCAGAGGGATGGACTACTGAACCCAGCCCAAGACTCTGATGGGAAAACAGCCACCCAATTAAGAAGCGGAGTAGAGTTGGTCGCTTTTCATTTTTTCTCAAAATTAAACCGTGCCCCGCTTCTCTCCACTGTTTTATTATGTCCCCCCCCCCCAAAAAAAAAAAAACAGCGTGTCTGTTCCCTCGGCTCTGCAGCACCATTCCCTTGAAAGGCTGGAGGCCAGATTAAAGTGCCCGAGAACAAAATGCACTCGGGGAAAGCTTGGAGAGAGAGGGGAGGAGGGACTTGGCCACCCGAGTGTGCACCCCCGAGACACCAGAAACCTCCAGTCTCAGTCAGCCAACAAATACCCAGTGGCGAACAGAGTAAGAGATCCTATTTATTTTTTTTTTCTATTTTTTTAATTATAGAAAAAAAGTAAAGAATGAGATTGAACGGCTCAGCACATCTTTCACCTGCTGAAGACCGCAAATACAAAGGCATGAAGAGGCTGAGCTGAGCTCTTATTGGCTCTCTCAAGATTCAATTTTCTTAGTCTCCACCTGCTGGAAGGCATGCACAACCCACCAGTCATGCTGGGCCATGATCATGTCAAGACTGGATTACTGTAGCGCACTCTGAAAAGGGTTTGCACTAGCTCCAATTGGCTCAGAATGCTGCAGCAAGACAGATGGTTGTATACAATATATTCACATCACAGTATTTCTGCGAAAACTTCAGTGGCTACTAGTACAATGCAGGGCTAAAATTTATAACTGTTTGATTTTCAAGGCCCTTAAAGGAAATAGGCCAGAGTATTTGAATAGACTCGCCCTCTGCAAACCTCCAAGATCACTAAGGTCCTCCCCAAGGAGTATCCCTAATCACACCCTCTCCAAAGGGCATCACACAACATAACTCACTAACAAGCTTTCTCTGGAGTAGGCTCCACACTCTAGAATGCACCCCCTGAAAGTCTTGTAGTGGGTGAAACCTCCCTCTACTCAAGGAAATGGGCAAAAGCTGTAACCCTTTAAACGGAAGAAGCAACTGACTTGCTAGTCACACACACACACTAATACCAACTGCACATAACAGCATATCCACTCCTATCCTAGCTAAGATCATATTAATGTTGCATGTGAAGTCAGAAAGGTGCATGAAGTTCCCTTATTTTCTAATTCCTATTACCCTCTCTTATCCGTCTATATGTTCTACCCCCACTTATATTCTATGCTGTCTATTAGGATCTTTTTATTGATGTTGTGCCGACACTAAATAGCATACCATGCCATCCTATGTACTTTTATTTGAATTTATTTTACTAACTGTTCAATTTTTTCAAAAAGATAGTAAATAAATTGTTAAGTATGGGGAAGAGGTTTTGGCTCATACCTTTTCAGACAAGTTACATTCAGGTACAACAAATACTTTCCCTGTCCCCAAATGGTTTATAATCTATGTTTGTACTACAGGCAATGGAGAATTAAGCTACTTATCCAAAATCACAAGAAGCACCAGTGGAATTTGACCCACAATTTTTATAGCATTTCAGTTAATCACAAGATGCAGCCGGAGGGAAGAACACCCTTGTTAATGCAGTTCTCACTTGAACCTGGGTATTTGTACCATGAATGACCTCAGATATAAGAGTTTTTGCCAAATCCCTGCACGTCTCTGCTCCCCCTAATCCACCAGGGATCATGTCCTGATAATAGACTTACATTATCTCAGTCAATCTTAAGTGCCACGGCAGGAAACCCAGTGTGCTGTCCATAGGACCAAACTTCAGCACTAGATCTGGTTCAGGAAAGTCTCTACTACCTAGAAAGACAAAAGAAAAAAAAAAAGTTAGAGGTAAAAACACCTTTGCTTCTCTTAAATACGTTAGAGAAACTGGAGCAGTTATATTTGTTATTAAAACCAGATAATTTGGAATAAATTGGTTCAAATTCATTCACCTCTAACTACTCTGATCTTGGATACTTATTTAGGCCAATATAGAAAAAAGCACATGTAAATCGTCAGCATTGAAAATGTCACGAGGTGCAAACTCATTCAAGATGGTAGAAGAACTGAAACAACCCAATTTTCAGCACCAAAGTCATCAGCGTCTTGTTTTTCACCATGCTGTTTTTTGAATTTTATGTTGTTCCTCTCCTTCCATCTTTCCAACCATCCAACAGTGGCTTTGAATTCAGTTAGTCCAAGACTTTCAGCTAGCTGGTTAGCTTTCTCCATATGCAGTGGACCACTGATAGGAAACTGTCTGCTCCTGGCTTGAGAAAACCACCGAAGAAGAGCATCTTCTACCTCCTCAGCTTTTCCCGCCCGTTTTCATTTCCGGTGTGGATTTGAATTGTTTTGCCAGTCTTCCAGAAGCTGGTCTTTCTGCTTCAAGATATGTGAAATTTGACTGGGATTGACACCATATTCTTTAGCATTAGATGCTTGTTTTCTAATTTTTAAAGAACTTCTATTCGTTCAGCCAGTGTTAAAGTCTTATAGTTGTGCGACGACCCCCCCCCCCCCCCCAGTGTACACTCTAACAACATTCTTTTGCTTATTCTGCCTGTGGCAGTTAAAGGTGCGGTAAATTTGAAATCTCGTTGGTTGTCACGCGCCAATCGGCTTCCATATTCTGTGCGCACACTTATGCAGAGTCTTTCCTGCAGAGGAGCGGTCTTAAACCATGCATATAAGCGAATCTTGCACTTATCAGTGGTGCGCTAAACCAAAGTTTGTCCCCATAGAAATTGATGGCGCCAAAAACGGGACTGAAGTACAGCAAGCAATTAAACAGAGCATGTGCTTATCCGACATGCACTTAAATGGAGTGCACTGTACATATGTATATATACACACACACACACATATACACCCTGGGATTGGTAGCACAGAATGTTGCAACTATTTGGGTTTCTGCCAGGTATTTGTGACCTGGACTGGCCACTGCTGGAAGCAGGATATTGGGCTAGGTGGACCATTGGTCTGACCCAGTATGGCTATTATGTTATCTTGAAACAACGATCTAAACATGCCAAACACAGAACTGCAAACCAACTCTGAAATGAAGTTATCCAAAAGATACCGACTGCGAAATGGCTATAAAGAATATGTATGTTGGAATATCCCTTGGGGCATGCTTAGATCCATCACTGTAAAGTTTATATACACGGTCAGGTCTAAGCTGGCAGAAGAGGAGGAAGAGACCAGGTGTACAGCAGCTCACTTCCTCCTCTTGCCACGTGATCTCTGCAGGGGAGGAGAAGAGAGAAGCTGACGCTAGTAGCTTCACAGAATTCTACAAATTCTGTGGGGGTGGGGAATGCTGCGCATATTCAATGCTGCACAATTGTGCAAAACTCTCCCGTGAGTAGATAGGTTCAGCTTTTGTCCAAAGTTGGTAGACATTCCTCCTAAATGACATATATTGGTTACTCCAGCAGAGGGGGCTTAAACCACATATAAAAATCAAGTAGTACGAAGATCTATGCAAATAGAGGTTTCTTAAAATTATTTTTTTGAATACTTAAACAATTGTTCTTTCACACCAAATGTGTAACATATGCTGTGATTCATAAGCACGAGAGTGATCATTGTTGAGTCCCAGGCACTGCAGGAACCATGAGTGGGTATCTGTAAAGTATGGACCTGTTGCACCAGGACTACCTCTTGAAGTCATTGAGGGGGGGGGTCTTTGTGGGATAGATCATTCTAAAAAATAGCTGCAACTCGATGGTTATAAAAAATACCTCGGGCAGGTGCTCAAGACCAAGACAGGCTTAGATTATGACACACAAAGGAAATAAAAATAGCATATGAGTTATCACTTATTCCTTGGCAGGTTAATTGCAGGATTTTACATAATACAGTGGATAAAATTGGTGTTCTTTTCCTGTTTTTGATAAGAACTTATCGTACTCCACCTTATTATTTTTTTTTTAGAGGAAAGCAGTATATTCAAGTAGACTAAGAAGCTACCAGAACTGCCAAAAACCATGCAACAGTGATAAGACAGGACGTACACATTTTCTCACCAAAATTTAATTTTAAGGTACTAAGCAGACTGTAACTTGCAAAACAGCATGAACAGCTACAGGAGAGTGGGCGGAGGGGGGGAGAAGAGCCCAAAGAAAGAAGTCCTTCCTGACTGTAGTATATGGCTAAAGGCATGCATGCATGGAAAGGCAGCCCAAGGGCTTTTAGAAAAAGTTGCTGGGGTGGTGGTACTGTTTCCTACACCAGGCTCCACTGTCATCACCCCCCCATATGCAAGGATTTGTAGTTTCTACTTGTCCCACATAAAAAACAAAACAACCTCCCCCCACACACACACATATTAAAATTAAGACACAAAATGTGAAAACTATGGAGATTTTACAGAGCACTATAGCATAAGGCATGTCTCTATACTCCACTCCCCCACCCCCCAAATAAAATCTGAAGATCAATCAGGTAGTAGGTTACCCACATGTGAGGCACAGGAAAAAAAAAAAAAAGAATAACCCAGAAATATTTGGGGGGGTGGGGGAACCCATCCTTCAGGGCCCTAGTACCAATTTCTTCTAAAAGAAAACCAGTACTCGCTCGGAGGCAGTAACTGCTTCAAGCAGCTATACTGCAAATACCCAGGATCACCTGAACCCCTATGTTGGAGAAGCGTCAGATTTTACCACATGCCCACACAGAATCTGGATGATATTCACTAGGGGCCCTGTTTACTAAGGTGCGTTAGCGTTTTTAGCAAGTGAACATGCTACAGTCACCCACAGGAGTATCTCTAGTGTTAGCGCATGCTAAAAATGCTAGCGCACCTACAGCGCAGCTTAGTAAACAGGGCCCTAGGTGTGATGCTACCATCCCACTCACCTGTAAACAATCAGATGTTACCAAATGGGGCATGGCCCTGAACACAAACACAATTACAGAAGGTAGCTAAATTTGTAAAGGATGCCCCGAGAAGAGTGAAAAACTCATGCTGTACATTTAGATATGGCGTTATCATACTACATTCTCAAAGGCACACCAGATACATTTATTGTTTCCGAACTGTCATGGACCACTACAACTTTCAGCTGTAGCACCAAGTAACTTGGTACTTCTAATAAATGCTCCTCATTGTACTACTTACTTCGTAATAAGCTGTCAAAGACCTTCACGCTCAAGTCGCTGGGTTGCCTTTGTTGCTGTGCCACCAACTGACAGAACTCACGTGCTGCTCGTACAATGTCTTCTTTGCCATCCTCTGGGGACAGTACTCTTACTGCTGTCTGACAGTTTATAGCTGCAAAATTCAATGCTTTGAATTATTTACAAAACAGACACCACACAAGAATCCTTTAAAATAAGGAAGCCGGGCCTATTGTGCACTCTGCAGACAATGGACATAAGATTATCAATAAAAATAAGCAGATCTTTAAGCAAGTGTCTGGTAAGTCCATAGGTCACTGGAAGCTGCATGTTAAATGCACACTATCACTGGAACTTTTATCATTTTCTAAAACAAGAACAGCATACTGTAGGTATTTGAGAGGCAAGTTTTGCCTCACTTATTTGCTCACCTTAACCCCCTCCTTCCCATCAAAAGTTTAGCATTTCTGGTAAAGTTCCCACTACTGCTTCTCTCCAAAAAGGATAGAGCAGAACCACTGTCTGGCAGCAGCCAACAGCACAGGTTTCTGTTGCTGCCATGCTCTAGTACCGGCAACTCTTAAGTACCTTTATTGCTGAGGGCACAGACAGTCAAGAACCACAATGCATAACCCATAAAAATACAAACTTGTTTGTAGACACCTATCATTTTATTTAAAAGCTTGGAGCAGGCCACAGATGTCCTATTCTGAATGGGTGAAGGAAACTTTTTCCCAGAACCTTAAAGGCTGCACTAATATACACCCTTAGAGATGTGAGCCAGAAAATTTCTAAAAATTGTTTCATTAAAATTCATGGACATAATGAATGCAAACTAAGGAAAGCTTACCAATGTCAAGTTTTTAAACAAACAAATTAAGGATCTATTTTTTTTTTTTTGCCCCAAAATATTTCAGTTCAACCTCTTGGCTGCTCCAGAAATAGGGTATGTTTGTTTTTAGACATATAGGGAGAGCTTCTAAGCTTAGGTGGCTTATTTTCCAGCATATCCCAGTTTCCTTGAATGTACAAAGGTGAAATTGTGGCTTGCCTCAATTCCTTTCCTTTAGTCCATCATACTATTCCACACAAGTGGGTGTTATCTCCGTGTACCAGCAGTTGGAGGAAGAGGAAAAAAAAAAGCTGATTTTTACCAGTGACCTCACCAGTATAACTTAATAATGCTGAGTGGAAAGATCCAGTATACATCTGCCAAAATAGCAGAATGTCCTTTTTGTAATGCACACCCATGCCATCAATGACTGCAGCTGCAATGAACATCAAGCGAGCATACCACAGAGTAACACTCGCTACCCTGCATACTCCAGGAATGCTCAAATTGAATTCTTTTAATTTATTTTTCACTGTAAGGGAAAGTGCAGAATACCCTGACAGTCCTGGGCCTTAGTCTTCCAAGGGTAGGTTACGATCAGTAAAGCAGACTAAAGAAAAGGAAATTATTGAGCAAGACAATTTCATCTTCCTTGTCATCTGGCCATACAAGTGGGATGTACTGAGGCAGATCTACAGGGCAGAGGAAGACCAAGCTCCCTAATGACGACTCTGCCAAAGTCCTAACAGTCACTGGCTACCATGTCCAATCTGTAGTTCTTCACAAAATGAATGAAGCAATGTTTTACAAATGTCCACCAGAGCCAAATCCCGGGCCTCTGCCCTAGAGTAGGCCCTCAGGGACTGGACGATTTCTGCTAATATAGTCAGTTTCAACAGCTGCCTTGATCCACCTCACTCGCAATCTTTAAGACTGCCTGTCCCTTCCTAGGGCCATGAAAGGGTACCACAGCAACATCCCGTGGATGTCCAGTTCGATTCACTGGATCAGAGCCTTCCGCTAAAGAAGAAGGTGAACAAGCCTCCCAATTCATACATGGGAAGAAAATAAGGGACTGTGTAAAGAGAGATAAAATCCCCCTCAAAAGAAATACAGATCAAAAAGACAGAGCCTGCAGCTCGAAGATTCTCTGGGCTAAAGTGATAGCCACCAGAAAAACTGTCGTCTTGAGGGCGAGGTTCTTGATGGAAGCAGACTGTAGTGGTTCAAACAGCCTCAGCCAATACTTGGAAAACCAGATTCAGGTCCCACGAAGGAACAGAAGGACGCAGTAGAGGCGCACTGCGTCACCACTAACTGGACCACCTCCCTGTGCAAAGCCATGCAGATGCATGTGGAAAAGAGTAACCCGAATTATAGCTACATAATGCAAGGTTCCACATTTGGAGTCACCGACCAGGAAAGGGATCTAGGCATCATTGATATGTTGAAACCCTTTGGTCAGTCTGCTGCAGCATCGACGAAGAAAGCAAACAGAATATTAGGTATTATTAGGAAAGGAATGGAAAACAAAAATGAGGATGTTAATGCCTTTATATTGCTCCATGGTGCGACCGCACCTCGAATATTGTGTGCAATTCTGGTCACCGCATCTCAAAAAAGATATAGTGGAATTAGAAAAGGTACAGGGAAGGGCAACGAAAATGATAAAGGGGATGGGACGACTTGAAAAAAGGGGGAAAAACCCTCAGAAACCCAGGCTCAGCCAGGGTCTGATCAACAAGACACCATTATCTATAAAAGATTTTGTGCCAGTGATCTGATTTCTTTCATGGGGTTAATATTCCCTCCAATTATCATTCAGAACTGCCATAAGAGCTCAAGTTTAACAACAATGACAATCATAAGGGCACCAGGCTACAGCGTAGCATATATAAAATTAGCTTTCAAAAACTGGCTTGGCAACCCCTCATGTCAACTGCTGGTGTTCGTTCAACGTGGCCAGATTCGTTTCACCCTCATAGGAGCTTCTTCAGGAACCACTCTGTAAAGACATGGTATCAAAGATGTCAATTTTTAACTGACTGCACTCCTCACGTACCAGCTGAGTGGTTCCTGAAGAAGCCCCTATGAGGGTGAAACGAATCTGGCCACGTTGAACGAACACCAGCAGTTGACATGAGGGGTTGCCAAGCCAGTTTTTGAAAGCTAAGTTTATATATGCTACGCTGTAGCCTGGTGCCCTTATGATTGTCATTGTTGTTAAACTTGAGCTCTTATGGCAGTTCTGAATGATAATTGGAGGGAATATTAACCCCATGAAAGAAATCAGATCACTGGCACAAAATCTTTTATAGATAATGGTGTCTTGTTGATCAGACCCTAGCTGAGCCTGGGTTTCTGAGGGTTTCTCCCCCTTTTTTCATTTTCTATTCATTTTACACAACCCTTCTGATTGTGTTTTGCTGCTTTTCAGTTTTTTTCTGTATTAGTTTACCTGACTTTGATTAGCAGCGCATACTGTTTTTCATGAGATGGGACGACTTCCCTATGAGGAAAGGCTAAAGGAGCTAGGGCTCTTCAGCTTGGAGAAAAGACAGCTGAGGGGAGATATGATAGAGGTCTATAAAATAATGAGTGGAGTGGAACGGGTAGATGTGAATCGCTTGTTTACTCTTTCCAAAAATACTAGGACTAGGGGGGCATGCAATGAAGCTACAAAGTAGTAAATTTAAAACAAATCAAAGAAAATATTTCTTCACTCAACGTCTAATTAAACTATGGAATTCACTGCCAGAGAATGTGGTAAAAGCAGTTAGCTTAGCGGGGTTTAAAAAAGGTCTGAATAGCTTCCTAAAAGAAAAGGCCATAAATCATTAAGATGGACTTGGGGAAAATCCACTGCTTATTTCTAGGATAAACCACATAAGATTGTAAGCTCTTTGAGCAGGGACTGTCTTTCTTCTATGTTTGTGCAGCGCTGCGTACGCCTTGCAGTGCTATAGAAATGCTAAATAGTAGTAGTAATAGTAGTATTGTACTGTTTTGGGATTTTACCAGGTACTTGTAACCTGGATTGGCCACTGTCTGAAACAGGATGCTAGGCTTGATGGACCTTCGGTCTGTCCCAGTATAGTAATACTTATGTACCTTGACCCAATCCAGGCACTGCTGCAAAAACCTCAAAATCAGGAATCTGAGCCTTCTAAAGCTGCAGAGGTCAGTTCGGCATCCAAGGATTACCTTCCAGTTTAGAGTTTTCTACTGCACCGCTGCTATTGTGTTCAGCCGAACTTGCCTAACCTATCACCAGTCTTTTTAAAGACTTGATCTGGCTTATTTCCTCTTTGTACATCCATGCAATTTATTTTCAAGCTACAACAATATAAAGACTCCTGAGGCAGGCGCTTTTGCCAAAACACTGTGCCGAGTCCATTCTTATTACTAAATAAAGAACATCTCTCTTCATCCTGTCTCCTTGCCTTTTTGGAAGAGTACATAACAGAAGAACATAAAAG